>NW_004955467.1:324966-370064 GCF_000276665.1 Chinchilla lanigera
TAAGGAAAAGTCCTAGCCAGCTCTGTACATATCAGTGCATGGAAATAGGGTCAGACTCAGCCAAAATGGAGCTAATTGCTCCTCTTTCAAGAAGAGTCACCTAGGTGGTCCTCCACAATAAACCTATCTAATAAGCTCTTATTCTTAGACTTAGCTCAGTCAACTAGCAGACAAGGACACACAGACTATAGAAAGACTCACACCAGAGTTAAAGTTCTGGGGTAGAAGATAATTGCTAAACAATCTTCCTAACGGGCTGGGGATATAGCTTAGTGGCACAGCACCTGCCTGGCAAGCACAAGGTCCTGAGTTCGATTCCCAATTCCAATTTTTTTTTCCAAAAAAAATTTCCAAACAAGTCTTCCCAAATCCTGGGAAGTCAAAAGGCTAAAAATAACTACAGACAAGAAATACAAAGGGAGGAGGGAATAAAAAGGGAAGCGGAGAACCACACATACAGTGTGAAGCAGATTGGTCCAGAGAGACTGTGAACCCCAATCCGGCACTGGAGATGGGGCAGGGACGCCTGAGAGTTAGGAATAAAAGCAAACAGCTTGTCAAAGGGAGTGTGCCTGTGTCTGTGTACAGCCACCACTCTTGCAAGGCTCGTTTTTGCTGCCTCTGAAATCCAGTTACCTCTCCCCTTGCTCCTCCAGCTCCTCCTCCTCCTTCTTTTCGTATCTATGTCTGGACAAGATCATTTCTTACAAGGTGAAGCAGCTGCGGAGTGTCATCCAAGCGAAAGGCAAGCTGCAAAAACAGTGCAGTGGTGTTCATCCATCTTCTTCACTGCATCTGGCACCGTGAGATTCCTGGTCCAGTGAGGGTGAAAACAAAGGCTTTGAGTCAATTCAGGACACTGAAGCAGCCACAACAGTGCAACTGAAAATACGAAAGAGGACTCCAGAAATGCTTTAGTAAGCGGCAAGGACAATGGGATAAGTATGTTCACAGCGGGAAGGAGTATTTTGAGGGGTAGTAATGGCAATGTGTCTTTTACTGTAATAAACTTAAAATTTAAACATTCACGAGCTTTCCATCACACCATGTACATACGTCAATGTAGCCATTAGGGGGTGCTCCAAGCACAAGGCTGGGGAGGACCTGGGCCTGATATTGAGATCCCTGAGCAGAGACATAGAATTTGAGTCTGGTGGCCCTAAACCTTAAGCTGCAAGGTCTGCGGCTTCTGGTGTTTTCTTTAGGTGAATGCGAGCAAAGAAGCCACCAAATAAGGTGCTGCATCTTTTAGTAAGAAGGGTATATGCCTCTGAACTTGTACTGAAGTTATAATAGGGGACTGACGTCTAACTTACATCCACGGCTTTCTTTCTATTCCCAAATCTCGAGCTGCAATTTGGTCTTGGACAACCCCTCCTTCTCTGGCTCATAGACTTCTCATCTGCAGAATGCACATCTCGGGTGGATTATGTGGAAGGACATATCTGGCTTAGGATTTCCAGGGTTCACACATTTGCTTGGGGGAGACTTCCTCCATACCACTTCATAAGTTTCCCCGGATCTTTGCGATTTTTTTTTTTTTTTTTTTTTTTTTTTTTTTTGGTTTTTCTCCGGTACCGGGAACCGAACTCACGACCTTGCGCTTGCCAGGCAGGCTTTGCGATTTTTAAAACCAGATAAAACTAATGGATTCTTTCTCCATGTTGCCAAGCTCAAAAACCTGTCCTCGGCTCCCACGGTGCCCGGTTAGGCAGCACCGCCGCGTCCTGGCTGGTGCCCACTCCTTGGCAATCACTCCTGCTCTGGCATCACCCAGGCTGAAGTACCTAAGGCTCTCTCTCTCTCTGGCTCTGTCACTCTCTCTCCTCTCTCTCTCTCTGTCTCTCTCATCTCTCTGGTTGAGTCACTAAGACCTGTCTCTTGATGGGAAAAACGTCATTGACATTTTCCCCCAGACTTCCTCAAAACCTCGAAGCCCATACCCAAACTTGATTGCTAGTAAAGTTGCAGTTTTCTGGAAGGTTGCAAATGGTTTAAGGCCGGTCTCTGCCAATTCTTCCCCAAATTCTTTGAACCTTGTGGTCACTGGAGACAGAGCGCTGAAAAGAGGGAGGAAATGAGAGCCTTCTGGAGTCCTGGCAAGAGGTTACTGGCTGGCTCTGCAGTCTCCTCCGGTGTCCTAACTCAGCACAGGCCAGGTACCAGAAAACTCGAGATACCCCTACAGCCTCAGGCCCACAGAAATTATTCAAACTAGCCAATCTGGAGCCTGTTCGATTTGCCATGCTCATTCCTTCCAGCAAGAACAATAATGAAGACTTCTGTTTATACTTTCCCCTTCCCTTCTCTGCCTTCTGATCAATCCCAGAGCTTCCCATGTGGCCCTGCTGAGGTGGTGTGCTCCTCTACCTGGAACTGTAACAATCGGATCCCAGTTGGCTCCTGACCTTTTGCTTCTGAATGAAAGCAAACTCCTAGGTACACTGTAAAGCACTGACCATCTTGGAACATCTTGGACACTGGCTGGAGGTAGCAGGCGGGACCTCCCGGGAACTTGCCTTGGAGAGGTGACCCTGAGACTCCAATGACTGCTGGACACAAAGAAACAACGACACTTCATCTTCACTTTACCCATCACTGACTGGGTGTAGTTGTTGACTTGCAGGCTACTGGGTCCACAGTGAGCCACGGAATGGAGTTAATCCCCTTTATCTGCAGAGGGGCTCAGAGGGAAGTTTATACCAGGGTGCATACAGTGAAACAGAATTTTACCTTGTTGCCTCTCTCCATCCTGTTCATGGCCTAAGCCAGGCTAAAGATGGAATAAGAAAAGTGAGCCGCACAGCAAAAGTAATAAATGCTCTTCTCTTTTGAGAGGCTTGAACTGGACAGGGTCCGAGGAGGTGCCTGAGGCAGAGATGGGTAACCTAAAGCTGCTCTTCCTGCAGAATAAGCTCACAGGGCCACTGACTCCCATCAGGGAATAAGAGGCACAGGAAGAATTTATTAGGCAGAATTTTAAAAGTATGCACTCAAAGAAAAAGAGTGAGGCACTCAGGAGAGAGGGAGAGGTGCTCTATCTTCTGGAATTAGGAACATTTATGGTTCTCATGAGGAACAAAGACCTATGGAAAAGATGCCCCACTGCCCAAAAGGGCACTGGCCCATTTTACAGATATGAGCCCAGTTGTTTTTATTTTTTAAGGTGGTTAACTTTGGGGGAAGTTCCAAGAATCGAACTCAGGACCTTGCACTTGCCAGGCAGGTGCTGTGCTGCTGAGCTAAATCCCTAGTCCCATGATGGTTAACTTAAGCAATGTTTGAATTTTATCAACCTGTTCCTTTATCTTAAGATTAGGGTCTTACTCTTTACTTTCTCAACCAAGCCAAATCATGGTCTTAAAATATTCTTGAGGAATTTTGAGTATGGTAGGTTTCACAGGAAAGGAGCCTAGATTAACCAAGGGAATACCAATATGAACAGCCTTGCATAACCTGGACTGAGTCCTAGACATTGCATTTCTTAAAAATACAATTTTTAGTTATGATTTTCCTTGTCTCCTTTCTACCCGTCTTTATTCTTCAGTCCTACGTCAGAACTGTACACTTGCCCTCCTTAAAGTTAAAAAACAAAAACAAATGGTTAGGTGTGGTGCTCATGCCTGTAATTCCAGCTACTTAAGAGGCTGAGACAGGAAGGTTTCAAGTTCAAGGTCAGCCTGGGCAACTTAGTGAAGAGCCATTTCAAAATAGAATTGAAAAATACTGAAGATGGAGCAAAATGGTAAAGTTCTTGCCTAGCATATACAAGACCCTGGGTCCAGTCCCCAGTACTAAAAACAAACTCAAATAGAATATATTTCTCTCTTTCCTCTTGTCAAACTGACCAGGCTCTCTGTCCTCCTTCCTATAATTATCAATTGCTAACTTTGTTATTTTTGTTGCAGAAGAATGAATTAACAGTACCACAGGGTGGTTTATAGTTTATTGGTGAATTTCCTGGGGCCCAGAGAGGTGACCTGTCCTGAGTCACTGAAAACAGGGTAAGTTCCTGAACTCAGCATTCCCCTGCCCAGAGAGAAGCAAGGGTTTCAGAAGCGCACTAGCAGTGTGGCTCCACAGACCAGTTCCTCTGGGGTGCACTTAGCTGGCAGGGCAGGTAGTCCTGGTCAAGCCATGGTGTGGTTAATTAGTGTCTCAGGACTGGTTCTGTGAAGGACTCGAGACGTCCTTATGGCTTAAGGGGTCAATCAGTTCCCATGAGATGATTATTCCCGCTCAGGGGCAGTGCCAGTTCCATCATGGGGTGCTTGTCATCTCGCCATGGGATCATCAGTCTGTAAGGTTCTGTTTCTCTGGAATCCAGCGTGATGGCAGGGTTAGCACAGCGACTGGAGACTTCTGCATGCGCTCTCGGGGATCTGGATCAGGACACTGGAAAAGCGCCTGTTAATATTCTTGTGAGCCATGAAAAGAAGCTAGTTGTTCTTATATTAGGTCGGTGTCTTCAGTCTCAAGGAAGATGAGATAGTCAGGTAAATTTAGGGCTAATAAACCTTGTATTACAGTTTTTAGACAGATGTTTCTTCAGTGATTACCATTCCTATATGCAGAGCTGAGCAGGGATCTGACCCAAAGTCTTAAGAGTAATAAAGCCATAAAATGAAGGCAGAGATGCCACGCTTTATCTTGCTTTTCGTTACCCACAGGGCATCTTCAGGCCCAGCCTCTACACTTCTGTTAGATATTCACTGTTCTAGAGAAAATGTTAATTTCAGAAGGTATCCACTCCAGTGCCCAAATGGCTTAGGATTACCTGTGAAGTCATTGTCTTCTTAAAATGTGGATATTCCAATGGAAGTGAGACAGAATGGGGTATATGAATAGAAGGCAAGGGAAGCCACAGAATACTCCCTTGGGTGTCTCAGGAAGCCCATGATGAAGCTCAGGACTTTACATCTCAAAACACAACTACAGGAGACTAGAATAAGCCACCCCAATACAATCTCCATGGGCATGTTTGGAGCTAATTATTCTGAGAAGCTGCAGACTCAGGAGTAGCTCTGAAAAGCTGTCCTTTCATAAAAGGCATTTATATCTATACAGGAAATTTGCATTAGTACAAGCATCTGTCTCAGGACTAGGGGTGCTCCTGGCAAGTTCTATTCCCTAAAGTAGGAAATGCCATCCCACAGCGCGGCATTTTGGGATGCTGACTCCTTTCAGCTGAGGACACTTGGGGAACATTGGATGCAAGTGGAGACTTTCCCTGAGCTCCCTCTATTTGCCTAAAAGGAACTCAGTGCTCCAAGAGGAGCTTGATAGGCATGAACCCCTCCCTAGGAAGTTTAACAGGCAGAGAAGATTAACATAGATTATAGGAGAGGAGATTGGTCTCTGAATTGCCCAGATAAATATGAGGGTTAGTCCAAAAAATTAGATAAGCCATCAAGAACTCTAGTTTCAAGGAACACACTTCAAGGAACCCCAGCGGCACAATTTCAGGAGCATTCAGAAGTTGTTTTTATTGGGGAGCCAGATTCCTGTGCAGAGAAGGGCCTCAAAATTGGCTGGGGATGATCATGCTCGACTTTCACATACCTTCCTTCCAGAACAGTGACAGACGTGCTGAGTACTCTCCTCCACGGTGCAGATTCAGTCTACATGAACTGTAGACCCTTCTCTGTTTTGTGATTGGTTCATTTTATTTAGCAGTATGTACTCAAGATTCATCCTTGTAACATGTGACAGGTTTTCTTTCTTCATAAAGGCTAATAATATTTCACTGCATGTATATGCCACATTTTCCTTATCCTTCCATCCATTAATGAACACTTGGGTTGCTTCCCCCTCTTGGCTACATGAGTGCTGCAATAAACATGATTATGGAAATATCTCTTTGAGATCCTGATTTTAATGCTTTTGGATATATACCCAGTAGTGAGATTGCTGGATCATATGGTAGTTCTATTTTTAATGTTTTAAGGAACTTCCTACTGCTTTCCACAGTGGCTGCACCCCTTGGCCCTCCCACCTATAGTAAGGAAATTCTTTATGTAGATCCTTTCCCATTAAAATGAATTTGGCATGTATTACCTATAATGTGGGAATTGATTTTTTTTTTTTTGAGACAGGGGCTTGCTATGCAGTTCAGGTTGGCCTTGAACCCACTACAGAGCTCAGGCTGACAATCCTCCCGTGTTAGCTTCCCAAGTGCTGCAATTACAGGAGTGTACCACCACATCTGGCCGGAAGTTGAATGTAATGGTTACATTGTATTTTACCTCACTGGTGTACTATAATTAATTTACCAACTTATTTTAAATTACTAGTGCTTACTTAGTCACTGAAGATATAACACACACAGAAATATAGAGTGTGCCAATTAATCTTGATTTTCAGCCTCACTGGATTGAGAGACTCTTGGAAATGTGATTGGATTGTGAGGGTGCTGACCTTATTTATTGATGAGTTCATAACTGAATCTGCTGTTAAAAGGTTGGGCCTGGTGGAGGAAATAGGTTGTTGGGACATAACCTGGAAGGATGTATTCTTGGCCCCAACTACTTTCTCTCTGGCTTTTCCTGCTGTCTCTGCTTCCCAGCTGCCATGAGGTGAGCATCTCTTCTGCACCAGGCCCTATGATGTTTCTACCTTGGAGCCTGCTGACCATGGACTGAACCCTTGAGACCATGAGCTAAAATAAATCTCTTCTCTTTCAAGTTGTAGGCGTCAGGGCTTTTTGTTTTTGCTTTTTCCCCCAATAATGGAAGGCTGACAAATATACAAAGTTTATAATTTATTTGTTAATTAAACAATGGAGAGGGTAAACCTCAGGAGTTCTGGTGAACTGCTTGGGAGGAGAGAGACTCTGCCCGCCCAACCCCCACCACCATCATAGGAGCAGCACTTAGCCTCAGTGAACCTCAGGGGCTTCAGGAGCCTCAGTCTGGAGGAACTCTGGTGCCTGGCCCATACTCCTACACTGCAGGTTGGGCAGAGAGCTTGGGAAGCACCTGGCACATGGCAACAGGCTTGTCCAGAGGAACCCAGGGTAAATCCACTCTAACAAGGGGAACATACAGGCTCATAATTTATGATTGGTTCTGTTATATAACTATAGGCTTTGCTCCTATGGTCTAAAGTATAAAATCAATAGTTTACCACATTTGGTAAATTTCTAAATTGTGCTCATTGCTCATTTTACTACAGTAGCTAAGATGACACATCTGTTGTAATCCGTTGTTCTCCCTTGTGTAACTATATTGGGAAGCTCTGGGGTAATAACCTCACCACAACTCTACAGCAAAAGACTGGGGACTGAGCCAAACAGAAACCATCATCCCACTCTCAATTAATTGTGAAGGTAGGATCTTGGGACAGACACAAACCAAGAATCTCCTACACACAGAAGATATCCCTGAAGTACAGACCATTCCTGGAGAGGACTTGATATTAGTGATAGAGCTACCTACTACAAAATCTCACAAGGAACAGCACAGAAAAGAAAATTTAAAAAATTTTTGAAATAAAAAATGTCAAAACGAAGGAGGAAAATGAAATGTCAGACCTCCAGCCCATCCAGAACAACTGCAGAAGACTTGATATAGAAGAACTTTGATATCACACACTTGAAATTTCTGAAATGATAGCAAATAAAGTTAAGAAACAACTCTATCATGCTAGAGAAGAAATTAGATCAGAAATAATCTCTCAAGTAAAAAAAAGAAATGACAACCATAATGAAAGAACTGCTCAGCATATTCAAAGAGGACATAGATTAAAAAAAAATAGAGGAGCATAGAAAAATAATGGAAACCTTGAATTAACAATATAAATATAGGAAAGAATTAGAATGCATGAAACAGATTCAAAGAGATATCCAGGAAATTAAAAGTTCCACTGAAAGCTGGCAAAACTGCTTGAATGAAACTGAAGATAGAATTTTAGACCTTGAAGACAGCATTGCAGCCAGCAATCACAAAAGGAAAGATCTCCTACAAATAACAAGGAACCAAGAAATAGCAATTCAATGGCTGCAAGATGATGCAAAGAAAAACAATATAAGACTGATAGGTGTCAACAAAAAAGCAGGAGTCAACATGGATGACAAAAAAAAAAAAAAACTATTTGCAAAAGTAATAGCAGAAAATTTCCCAAGCATGGGAATGGAAACTGACATACAGGTAAGTGAGGGATATAGAACTCCAATTAGCCACAGTCAAAATAAATCTACACCCAGACATATAAAAATCAAGATCCCAGAAATTCAACACAAGAACAGAATATTAAAAGCTGTTAGAGAAAATAAATAGATCACCTATAAAGCAAAGCCCATCAGAATTACAGCAGATTGCTCAATACAAACCATCAACTCAAGAAGAGCTTGGAGTGAAGTATTTCAGGTCCTGAAAGAAAACAACCTCCAACACAGATTGATGTATTCTGTGAAACTATCTTTCAGAATTAATGGAGAAACAAGATACTTCCATGACAAAGAACAACTAAAGAAATTCATGATCACCAAGCCAACCCTACAAAGAATACTGAAAAATATTCTAGAAAGAGATAAAAATGACCGTAATTCAAAGAACAACAATAGAAAAGAATCACCAAGCAGGGCAAGCTGTTAAACAGAGGGGAAAAGTAGGGAACCAACAGCAGGAAAATACCATGACAAAGATAAGCCAGTACATATCAATTATAACCATTAATGTAAATGGCCTCAATTCACCAATCAAAAGATCAGACTGGCAGAGTAGATCAAGAAACAAAATCCAAAAATATGCTGTATACAAGAAACACATTTAACTCAAAAAGAAATTAATTTTATTTATTTATTTATTTATTTTTATTTTAGAGAGAAAAGAACAAAAGCAAAATAACAAAAACAAAAACAGAACAAAACAACACAAAAAATATAAAAATGATACAGAATTTCAAAGCAAGATGATAGGAAATCAACAATGATTGCTGTATTACTTATTGTTATCTTCAAAGTAGTTACTCAGATTACCAGGTATAGGTATGCAAGATTGATCAAGCAATTAAACATTAACTGTTCCAGAGATTGTAAGTACCTTTTTTTATGTACTGGGAATTAAACTTGGAACTTTGTGTTTGATAGGCAGGTGCTTGTGCCACTGAGCAATATCCCTGGCCTTTCAACATAAAATTCATAGACTGAAAATCAAAGGATGGAAAACAATACTCCATGTGACAGGAACCTAGAAAAAAGCAGGATAGCTATTCTGTTTGCAGACAATATGAACTTCAAACAGAGAGTGATCAAAAGAGATAAAGAAGGTCACTACATACTTGTTAGGGGAAAACTGAGAGAGGAAGAGATAACAATCATAAATATATATGCACTAAATACAGAGGCACCCAACTATATAAGACAAATTTTAACAAACATGAAAAATCAAATAAGCAATAACAATTGTATGAGACTTTAACAACCCATTGTCACAAAGAGATAGATCAGTTATACAAAAAAATCAACAAAGAAATAACAGAACTGAACCAAACTTGTGAACAAAGGAACTCAGTGGAACTTTACAGAGTGTTCCACCCAACAACATCAGAATACACATTCTTCTCAACTGCACATGGGATGCTCTCTAAAATACACCATATATTAGCACATAGAACATGCTTAAGTAAATGCAAGGGAATTGAAATTATCCTATGCATATTATCAGGCCATAGTGCAATGATATTGGAAATTACTGACAAAATAAATTGCAAAAATTCCATAAATACATGAAAATTAAATAACACCCTCCTGAACAATTAAAGAAGAAATTAAACAATATTTACAATCAAACAAAAATGCAGATACAACTGACCAGAACCTGTAGGATGCAATGAAAGCAGTCCTCAGAGGGAAATTTATAGCTGTGAATTCTCACATCAAGAAAACAGAATGAGCACAAGATAGCTAAGACAATGGTACTACTAATTTCTATTGGTCTCTTGTAAGGAATAGTAGATGCTTAAATTTTTTTTGATCAATTTTACATGCTTCTATCTGGTAATCTGAACAACTACTTTGAAGATAACAATATTCAATATAACAACCATTGTTGATTTCCTATCATCTTGTTTTGAAATTCTGTATCATTTTTAATGTTTTTCTTATTTTTTATTCCCTTTAAAATAAAAAAAAAGAAGAAAAAAAATCAATGGAGAAAATCAGTCCTCAGATGATAATTTTTTTCTCCTTTTGATATTATTTCTGATTTTCTTCTTATTATAACTTTATTCCTGTTACTTCCTTTTACCCATATCCCTTTTCCTTTTTTTTTTTTTTTTGCTTTTTTAATGTGAATATAAGTTCATTTATTCTACATTTGGAGGAGTGCTGGGGCTTGAACCCAGGGCTTTGCTTATGCTAAGCACATGCCCTATCTCTGAACTACACCATCAACCCTACCTTTAAGGTTTTGAAATGAGTTTTTCCTTTCATGAAAATATCTCTAAGACCTAATATGCCTTTTGAAAGAGATGGCTTGCTGCTATAACACCACAGTGGTATGCCACTGCGGGTGTCATGACCCCAGAGGTGTTATGGCACCACAGTTTTCTGAACACTGTAGAAAAGACCAAAAGAAGCAAGAGATTAGGAGCTCCTAAAAAAGAAATCAGTAAACCTCTGTAGAAAATTTCATACAAAAACCAGAGAACTTATATCTCTTTAAAAATATTTCAGAAGCCAGAAATTAACTGGGCTGATTAGTTAAGGTCTTTTCCTGTATAAAGCCAATCAGTGAAGATAGACTGGTGGCTCTTTTCACAAATTCACAGAATTTCACAAAAAATCATAAGGCATGTGTGTGCCTTATGATTACACACACACACACATTAATAAAAATAGTTCATTTAAAAACAAAATAAATCTCAGAAACTAACCCCCAAAAATGAATGTATAAGAATTACCTGAGGGGCCAGGGATATAGCTCAGTGGCACAAGTGCCTGCTTGGCAAGCGCAAGGTCCTGAGTTCAATTCCCAGGACCAAAATAAATAATAATAATAACAGTAAATAAAAACAATTATCTGAGAAGATATCCAAAATAATTTTGTTAATCTAGCTTGAAAAATCTACAGCAGAACATAGTCAACAAAATAAAATCAAGAAAATGATGCATTAACAAATGAGAATATCAACAAAGGTAGAAAGTATTCTTTTATGAGTGTCTTTATAAGGCATGATGAGAAATACAATGAACATTGGTTTCAAGTGCTGTCCAATGGAGAGGCAGCCTTATCCACCTTAATCAGTGGACCTAGCACGTGCAACTTCTGCTTCTTTCCCTAAGTCAGAATGACCATGAAAGGTAAATGTTTTGAATTTATTTAGGACATTCAGGCAGCCATGACAGGGCAACTAAAGACTCTCATGAAAGAGGTCTTCCAGAACTGCTTCAGAAAGTAGCAAGAATAATGGGATAAGTGTGTTCAAAGTGAGGGGAGTATTTTGAGGGGAATTAATTACAATGTGTCTTTTATTGTAATCAGTTTTTAATTTAAATATTCACCATATGTTTCAAACACACCTTATACATTCATGATACTGAAGGGGAAGAAAATGCCAACCAAGAATAGTCAGTCAAAAAAACTGCTCTTCAAAGATTAAGGGAGAAATTAGGGCTTTTCCTGAAAGCTGAGCGAATTCATCATCACTAGATTTGTATAGCTCATGGTTTGGGAGATTGTGACATTCAAAAGCTTGGTACTGGCATCTGCTCAGCGTCTCGTAGGGCCCTCATGCTGAATCATGGTATCACATGGTGGGATACAGGAAGTGCACCAAAGAAATTCACCTGTAGAGCAAAGCCACTTCTTCAATCACTTGTGAATCCATTCATGCAGGGAAAGTGCTAATGACACAAACACCTCCCAAAGGCCCAAATTCTCAACAGTGCTGCGTGGGGACCAAGTTTCCAACACATGAAATTGGTGGATACCATAGCAACTAATATGAACATTTGCATGTCAACAAATTGGACAATGTAAAAAAATAAATAAATTCCTAGAAACAGATAGCCTACCAAGATTGAAGCATGAAGAAAGAGAAAAATATGAACAAACTCAGAAAAGAAAGGAAATTGAATCAAAATATCCCAACAAAGAAGAACCCTGGACTAGATGGCTTCACTGGAAAATTCAACCAAACATTTAAAGAATTCGTGCCAATCATTTTCAAACTCTCCCCTAAAAGCTAAGAAAATGGTACACTTCAAAGTTACTTTATATGGCCGGCATCACTTTGATGTAAAAAGCTGAAGATGCTACAATAAAAGGAAACTACAGGCCAATATTTTTAGTGAATACTGATGCAAAGATCCTCAATGAAATACTAGCAAACTGAATTCAACAGTATATTAAGTACACTGTGACAAAGTGGAATTTATCCTGGGGTGCAAGGATGGTTTAATACATGAAAAACAATAAATATAATACAACACATTAATAGAAAGCTAGTGGCACATGACTATAATTCCAGCTCTTGGGAGGCTGAAACAGTAAGATCCCCATGAGTTCACAGCCAGACTAGGCTACATAGTTCGAGGCCAGCCTGAACTACATAGCAAGACCCTGTCCAAAAAAAAAAAAAAAAGGAAGGACAAAAATTATGATTTTCTCAGTTCATGTAGAAAAATGTTTAATAAAATTCAATCTCTCATGATAAAAATCAACAAAATGACTAGAAGGACACTACCACAGCACAAGGAAGGGCATACATGAAAAGCCCATGACTAACATCACTCACAACAGTAAAAGATGAAAAGTTTTCCTTTAAGACTCAAGAAGGTAAAGATGGCCATATTCACCACTTCTGTTCAACATAACTAGAACTCCTATCCAGAGAAATAGATATTTTTTAAAAGGTGCATCCAAATTGGAAAGGGAGAAGAAAAAATGATCTCTGTTAACAGATTATGATCTTATCTGTACAAAACCCTAAAGATTATGCAAAAAAAGTTAGAAGTTGGTTGTGATAGTGAATTCTTATATTCTAGCACTCTGGAAGGCTGAGGCAAGAGGATCTCAAGCTCAAGTCCAGCCTGGACAACTTAGCAAGACCTTGTCTCAAAATTTTTTTAAAAATTAGAAAGAGCTGAGTATATAGCTCATTGCAGGTCCTGGGTTCAATCCCCAGTACTGGGAGGAGGGTTGGGGAATGGGGAGGATTTTATATAGTAGCAGTGAACAAAAAAAAAAAAAAAAAAAAAAAATAGCAGTGAACAATCCAAACAAGAAATTAAGAGAGTAATTCCATTTACAATAACATCAATAAGAAGAAAATACTTAGAAACAGACTTAACCAAGGATTCAAGACTTAACCGAAAACTGCCAAACAAGGCTAAAAGAAATTAAACAGGAAATTAAACTAGTGCAGATTAGTGCTGGATGGCTTGCCTAACATGTGTGAGACATGAGGTTTGATCCCCAGCACTACAAAAAAAGAGAAAAAACCCACCAATTTATGGAACAAAGCAGGAAAAATCTCCATGGCACTAGCTGGGGCACTGATTTAGACATGACACCAGGGGCACAAATACAAAATCAAAAACAGACAAATGGGACTACAGTGACCTTTACAATTTCTGTGCAGCAGGGGATACAACCATCAGGATGAAGAGACCAGTGAAATGGGAGAAAAGGTTTGCAAGCCATATATAAGATAAGGGGTTAGGAATGGAGTGAAGAACTTCTACAACTCAGTATCAAAAAACAAAAGCCCCAAAACAACCTAATTTTAAAAATGGGCAAAGGAGTTGAATAGACATTTTTCCAAAGATATATGAATGGCCAACAGGTATGGGAAAAGATGGTCAGCATCACTGATTGTCAAGGAAATACAAGTGAAAACCACAGTTAGATAGCATATTATACTCCCTCAAAGACCACTTTTTTAAGAGCTGGAAATGTTGATACAGACATGGCAAATCTGGCGGGAACCCCAGCATAGTACCAAGAGTGTAAAATGGTTCATCACTGTGGACAACAGTGTGCAGGTGCCTCATAAACTCATAAATACAATTGCCATGTGCTGCAGTAACCCCACGTCTGGGTATTTATCAAAAAGAATTAAAATCAGTGTCCTAAAGACATGGTACCAGGTGGCAAGATGTTCACAACTAGTGTCTAGAAGGCACTCAACCCGTGTACTCAATTATGGGTAAGAGTGAGACGGGCCAGACAGAGGTTACATCTACTGGTGAGCAAACTGAGGATCATGGGGAATCAAAATCAATGGCGATGGGGCAGCAGTTAGAGACTCGGAAAGTCTGAGAGCCACCACTTCCACTCTCAGTCCACTGGCGCTCCTGTCTATGTTCTAAAAACTGTGAAGCCCTGACAAGGCCAGGGTCCCAGGCACATCACACCCATGGTATCATGGCCAATAGCTGGCCAATTCTTTTCTTGCAGGGCTGTGTGGCTGTATTTATCAAATGTAAAACTCTTATATTATTGGAGCCAGTAGTTGTTCATTTATGTATTTCTTTTAAAGGGCAATTAAAACTTAAAAACACACACCCCCAAAAAACATATCATTTAATGATTTTTTTAAATGATCTATTGTTTGTAAAGAAAAAATTTTGAGAGTATTCTCTTGGGAAATATTAATATTAATGTCAACTAGATAAATAAATAAAAATATAAATAGTCAAGTGTATATGCAAGATATGCTTAAGTACATTTAATTAATGTAATTATATTAATATATTTAATCAATATATTTTAATATTAATATTAGTATTAACCCATTCCTTTCATGGCAAATAGAAGAAGTATGAGAAAAACTGACTTGAAAATATCTTCAAAATATTAATTTTAAACAAATAACTGGATTGTCAGGTTTTTACAAAATCTTCCTGGGGTTTTGATTGAGACTGTACTGAATCTATAGGTTTATTGTGAGGGAATCAGCACCTTAACAATACTGAATATTAGCCAGGCATGGTGGAGCATGCCTGTAATCCCAGTACTCAGGAGGCAGAGGGAGGAGGATCTCTTCAAGTTCGAGGCTAACAGATTTTCACAGATCCCACAATGACCATATACTTTAGGACCCCACATAAGTGCTGATCACACAGCCACACAATGAAGAGTACGGCTGTGCCTGGGTGGGCTTTGATAAGGGGACATCAACATGGTAGCCCAGCCATGGGACAAGAGAGGCATGAAGCACACAAACAAAATGTGAGAGGCTCTCAGATTCCAACTTCACAAAGTGCATCTGAACTCTGCAGGGATGCCTACTGCAATGGTTTATGAGTCAAGATGACCTGAAATGACACACGAGAATTGTCTGATACACACCAGCAAAAGATTAAAATGAAAAAATGTAAATTCTCCTATCTGGTTCTACTGAGAATGCACTAAAAATGTTAATGTAATTACTAACAGCAAACTATGGAGAATTCTTGCTGGAAAAATAACTGTTACTATTGAAATCCAAGTCTTTGTCTACATAAAAATTGAATCAAGAGGTTGGGGTTGTACCTCGCTACCAGTAGTCGAGCACTTGCTCAGCAGGTGCAATGCCCTGGGCTCAGGCACCAACACTACAAAAACAGAAAGAAAAAAAAATTGATTCAAAACCTTCTTTTGTTGAAAATATTTCATGATAAAATAATTTTAGGTTCTATTTGTACTTAGGGTCCCGCTGAGATGACCCATAAATGCACGTAATGACGACAAAGCGCTGTCTGTAGACACCCAGGGACGGCTGAGTCAGCCCAGGAGAAGAGGGGAGCAGGGTGATGCGTCACACGCACAACGGCTTCTTTCCAAACCCAAGGCCCTGAAGACGCCCTTCACGTTCTTCAAGAACTAGCTCTCACTCTTATGCTTTATGTGCCAGCAAAGTTTACTGAAGACATTATTCTTAACCCAAAGCTTAGAAGAGATTCTACAGAGAAAGAAGTAGGCTTTCCAGGCTAAGGAGAAGAACCTGGATTTGGTACCAATAATTTGCTCAAATTTCTCTTTCCAAAGAGAAAGCATTAAGTAGATGTATTAACTAAAGAAAAATGCTACATTAAAAGGTAGGTATTTTTAAACAAATAAAAAATTGCAAATGCACACACAACTAAATGGACTAAGATTCCAGAAAAGCAGAGCCCTTATTGGATGTGGTGAGATCATCAGGTGTTTCCACACCCGGGTAATTTGCTTAGCCTGAAAACTAATAGTTAGACTCACCACAGGAAGAAGGACCCTAGTAGGAGAAAAGAAGCAAGAGGATAGAGGATGTTACACCACATTTTAAAAAATAAATTAAAAGCTAGAAATTATTTTTTAAAGAAAACATCAAATGGAAATCCTGAAGTTAAAAAGAATAATAAGTATGATGTAAAACTCACTAAAGGAGCTAAAGGAGTTCAACAGTAGTTTTGAACTGGCAAAATGGAGAGTCTGAAAATAGATGGAAAGATTTTATGCAAAGACTATAAGCAAAGAAAAAGAATGAGGAAAAATGAACCAGGCCTGGAAGAACACTGAAATAATGTTAGGTGTATCATTGTAGAGTATGAGGAGTTATGTTCTAGAATGACAAATAAAAGCCAATTAAGATCTTCAGGTTTACCGTACTTTTTGTCTTTTTATAGTTCATGGGGTCATGTATGGCCAGGGATGCGTAAACCTTCCTGTGCTGTGATGGTTGCTCAGGAAACCTTAGCAGCTTATCTTTTGCCTAGAATTAAATCAGCATAAACCAGGTTAATAGCAGTTATTAGGGCTGCCATCTGGGGTCAAGATTTAAAACAAACCTACATACTAATGTAAATGTCTGCTTAGGGTCTTCATGGAATATGGAAGATTTGCAAAAATAGATTCTAGATTTTGACAGGAACTAAAATATCTCATAGAAAACTAAGAGCTGAGTCATTCTAGCCTTACCACTCACGTGCAGCAAAAAGGTGATTTTCATGCAAAACAGCAAAGGCAGCATTCACAAGCAGCAGAGCTCACATTTGGAAGTCTCACCTGAACACACCTGAATTTTATTCATTTTTTAAAATATGCATCACTGTGATGGTTGATTGTGTCAGCTTCAGTAAGAGAAGCTTAACTAAATCAGCTCAGCAATTAATTCCACACCCTAGGGTGTGTGTGGTACACCTACCCTAGGGCAGCTCCTCACCTGGATGGTATAAAGTGGAAATGAAGAAGGACGGATCTGCTTCTGTCTTTGCAGAGAAGCTCCAGTCTTCACCTTTGTAGTTCCACAGTCAATACTGGGGCTCCCCAGTCAATGTTGGGGATGTAGTTTCCCAATTAATATTGGGACTGATCTCTGATGAAGACTCTTGCTTTGATGAAGGAAGACTCAAGGCATAGACACAGAGGAGTGGGTTTATTGACCACACTGTTTATTAACGGAGCACACTGTCTTAAATACACAATAAGAATAAAGGTGTTCTTTACTAAACGAGAACAAAAAGAGTTCAGTGAGAAAGGAGCTCAAACGATAGTTCAAGGAAAACACATGTTTACTTTGAGCGGGTAGCTTTGGGAACTGCAGAGCTGATAGTATTAGGGACAGCTTGGGAAACAGCAGAGAAAATGTCTTCCATAACCTTCAGCTGCAAAGCCATGGCCTCCCTCCCAGTCGTGCCATGCTCCACCTTCAGAGTCCTTCAGCTGACCCTTCAGGATCCCCTGCAAGACTCACCACATCACAGCCTAGAAGCAAAGCACCTCATATGCACACTTTCAGTGCTGACCCCCGCAGCCCTCACCTTAGATGTCGTCTCCTGGCTTCCAGCCCAGCCCCGTTGGCTTCTGATACAGACTCACACAGGACACTGCAGTGAGCTCCAGGCCTTGGACTGAATCCTTCAGTCTCCAGTGTGCAGACACCCTCTGCACGCTTCCTCATCCAACTATGTGGGTGGCCATTGTAAGCCAATCTTGTAAATGTTTATATATTTGTATATCTTGTGTTATATTTCTCTAATAAACACTGACTGATACAATCACAAAAGGAAATGGACTAAGAAACATTCTAAAGGTTTTTCAGCGGATGAAGGTAATTAACTAACAGAATGATTCCTGTACCATGGTTCTCACTTGCTTGATTAATAATGTTGCATCACGAGCCAGGCATGGTGGCGCACACCTGTAATCCCACACTGAGAGACTGAGGCAGGAGGATCATTGCAAGTTCAAGGCCAGCCTTGGCTACAAAGTGAGCTCAAGTCCAGCCTGAGCTGCATAGTGAGACCCTGTCTCAAAAAGACAAAAAAAAAAATAAAAAAAAAATGTTGCATCACCAGCAAAAATCATCTCAGTCAAAGAGGAATTTTAAAGGCTCTCCATCCCTACTATGCCTACAGAGCAGATGGTATTACTCCAGACATGACAGAGACCTTTTGTTAAACAATAGGCTACCTTACACACAGGAGTCTTTACCCAAGGTACTTGGAGAAGGCACTCCTTGGCCAGTGTCACCAGGTACCTGGTGGCAGGTGGATTCCATAGGATCAAGACACGCTGAAGGTAAGACATTTTGCCTCATTCTGATTTGTAGGATGTCCAGGTGGCCTGAAGCCCACTGTCATCCAGGAGTGATGCAAATCTTGCTATCATGAGCCTGATCATGCTCAGCTCTCTGGACAAGTACAGCAGATGAATTGGACTCTAAAGACTTCATCCAGCGCTTTCAGCCACAGCAAGATCAGAGAGATCCTGTCTTGCCAAGGGTGTCAAATCTCATTATCCTCAGTGTCTTCTCAGCCCTCTCTCCCCACCTCTAACCCCCTCAATGAGATGGTTCCCCCAAATAAATAAAAAGTTCATTTGGCATTCAGCTTGACCGCTAGCCTTGCTAAAAATAAGAGCAAACTCTGCAAGCAAGCACAGTGGTTCCTTTGAACTTTTGTCTGGCAAGCCTAAGAATTTGGGTCTGAAACCGTATCGTGTGCCCAGTTTAGCTAAGTCCTTTTATAATCATGTTTAATACTTAAAGGGGCTTCTCTCTTCCCTGGAAACCCTGAGACATAAAGACAGAGAGACCCGGAAGGAACCTCTAGAGGAAGTCTATCACCCTTATCAGCCAGTGGGGAGATTTCTATACATAAAGATATTCCAGAGGAGAGACAGGCTGACACCACACTGGTAGAGACCTTCTCAAGTGTTCTGATGTGACTAGCAAAGAGAAAGAAAAATCCGGTTGGTTTCACACTTTCCATGTGAAGCTCGATCCTCAGGAGGACCAGACTGGGGTTCACACAAGGATTTGAAATTTTTCATTTCTAGAATAATTGATATTGGGCCATTCAATCAAAGAGTCATTCTAATGCATTTCCTGTGTTATTATAATAACAGCCTTGTTTGCCTGCATTACTGTAACAAACACTGAGAAAATCAACTTATAAGAAAGAGAATCTTGCTGTCACTTACGGTTTCAGTCCATGTTCAGCTGGCCCATTGCTTCTGGGCCTGAGGTGAGGTGGTGCATCATGATGAGAGCAGGTGGTAGAACAAATTTTCTCACCTCAGTGTAGCCAAGAAACAGAAAGCAAGAAAGGGGCTAGACTCAGAGTACCCCCTCACAGGCACCTCCCAGTGACCTAGCTTCCTCACCTGGGTCCCACCTCTCAAGTGTCCCATCCTCCCCCATAGTACCAGGGGCTGGGGACCAGGTCTTTAGCACATGGGCCTCTGGGGGATACTTGTCCAAGCACAGCATGGCCTCTTGACAGTAGTGATGATTTTAGTTACTGTGAGACTCACAACTTACGAGAAACAAATACATTGTTTTTAACACAGTTTTTTCTGTGTTCCCAGTTATGGTGCTCATAATCACGTATTTCCTATCAGCTCCATTGTGTATTCCCAAGATGAAGCAGTCTGGACTTACAAGCTCAACAATGAGAGTTTCAGCAGAGAAAAGGTGAGGCCTTCTTCCCGAGTAACTTTTGGTAATACTGAAGCAAACACAATTCATACTGCAGCCCAATACTGAAGCCCTAAACTTGCCACAAAATGTCTGAGACTGGTAGTCTTCATAACCAAAATTGGGAGCTCCCATTATGGAATCCTATAAAGAGGGTGGTTTTTTTGTTTGTTTGTTTGTTTATGTAAAAAATAAAACAAAATTTCAATACAAAATAATAGGAGAGTAACAATAGTTAATATATTGTGTATTGTTATCTTCAAAGTAGTTACTTAGAGTACCAGATATGGGCATAAAAATTCTCCAAACAACATTAGCACAAACTTTTCTTTTCAATGAACTAAGAGAAACTAGTAGTATAAGTATCTTGTATTTTTATTCCTTTTCCCTTCCTTCCTTTCCCCTTTTCCCTACCCTAGTTCCTCTTTCCTTTTGAACAGTTTCTTCCCATTTTACAATATCTATTGTACACATCGGACCTTATTTACTCTTTCAGCTTCTCACACCAGAGAGACAATATGATGTTTACACATGTGAATTTGATTTATTTCACTAATGAGTATGGTCTCAGGTTATATCCACCTACCTATAAAAGTCTCAAGTTTATCTTTCTTTATGGCTGAGTAGTACTCCATTGTATAAAAAATCCACATTTTTATCCACTCCTCAGTTGATGGGCATTTGGATTGTTTCCAAGATTTAGCTATCACAAATTTTGCAGCTATAAACATAGGTGCACATATATCACTATGGTATGGTGTATTTAATTCTTCTGGGAATATACCTAGAAGGGGAATAGCTGGGACAAATGGGACCTCTAATCTTAGTTTTTTGGGAAATCTCCATACTGATTTCCACAGTGGTTGCACCAGTCTACACTCCCACCAACAGTGGAGAAGCCTTCCTTTTTCCTCACAGCCCCACCAAAATTTGTTATTGGTTGATTTCTTGATGATAGCAGTTCTTCCTGTAGTGAGATGGACTCTCATCATTGTTTCAATTTGCATTTCTCGAATGACCAATGATGTTGAACATTTTTTCACATATTTGTCTTTTGTATTTCTTCATCTGAGAAGTGCATATTCATCTCAGATGCCCATTTTTGGACTGGGTCTTTGAATTTTGGGGGCCTGATTTTTTTCAGTTCTTTATATGTTCTAGATATAAATCCTTTGTTTGAAGGGCAACTGCCTAAAACTTTTTCCCACTCTGTGGGTTGTCTTTTTATTCTGTTGGTGATTTCTTTTGTTGTGAAAAAGGTTTTAATAAGATCCCAATTGTTGATTCTTTGTAGTATTTCCCATGAGATCTGGGTTTTGTTCATGAAGTCTCTGCCTACCCCTATGTCTTCAAGACTTCTACCTATTTTCTCTTCCAGTAGATTCAATTCACTGTTTTAATATTTAGACCTTTGATCCATTTTGATTTTAGTTTAGAGCATAGTGATAGACTTGGGTCTAGTTTTAGTCTTCAGCATGCAGAGAGCCAATTTTTCCAGCACCATTTAATAAAGAGGCTCTCTTTCTTCCAGTGAACATATTTGGCCTAAGAGGCCTGTTTGTGGCCCTCCACAGATGAAAAGAGATGTATTAAATTCAATCCTTGAAGAAACAGAAATAGGCAAGAGTAGCTTTGGTACAGAGGGTAGTGTCTACTCAGGTAGTTAATCTTATGAAAGTGCAAGCCACAAAGACAACATAAATTTCCTCTGTTCTTCTGATACTTAAGCAAATATTTTAAAGGTAAAATAAAACTTTTAATGGGATTAAAACCCAGGACTTTTTCTGAAGGACGTGGAGCCATCTCTTTCAAGTATAAGCATCAAGGAAGCTGGTACTCTATCACTCTCACACAGAAGGGGTGTTAGCCTGCGTGCTTAGACTACCCATTTGTCCAAGAGATTTTCAAAAATGCTTTAATTTTTCTTCCTCAAAGGCAATGAATTAGACAGATGGTAACTCCAGTGACTAGATTGGTTCAGAGCAAACTATGAAAGCATGATGCTGTGGAGTCTTCTCTCTTGCGGACAGGTCCCTCACACATGAGAATGTGCATGACATGGGCCTCACCTGTGAGTCTATATAAATAAGGTTGGTGCCGGGCTTGGTGGCACACACCTGTGATCCCAGCACTCAGGAGGCTGAGGCAGGAGGATTGCCATGAGTCTGAGGCCAGCCTGGGTTATATAAATAAGTTCAAGGCCAGCCTGGACTACATAGTGAGACCCTGCCTCAAAACAAAGAATCACAAATAAAGTAAGATTTCTTTTGCCTTTGTAATGGCATTAGCAAATTACACATGACATATCCGAGTCTGGCTGAATACATATTCAATAACAGAGCTGTTTTCTTTCTTTTCTGCATGATGGGGAGGATATTCTGGGTGGGCAGGAGACTTTATTTAAAAAATCGTTTTCCTCAACAGCACAAAATCTGCCTTCCAAGTGACTGTAGGCAACAGTTTAGCAAATGTTTGTCATGACAAAACATGGGCCCAGCCATGTGTTTCCTTACTGCTTGCCACCATACCAGCAGTATTTTAGGTGTTTATGATGAAATCATCCCATTTCACAAGCACATTTCTGTGTTAGTTAGGGTAAGGGAGGCAACAGTGTGGTAAGAAATCGTCCTAGGGAGTTCTCCACTTAATGCAGTGAGAGTTGGTTCACAACACAGAATCATGCAGGTCAGTGGCCTTGGGGCTCTTGTTCCATGTGACCACAGTGCTTTGGGGTGCAGCTTCCTTTTGTCTTGTGGTACTGCCATCCTCATTATGACAGAGGCCCCAACAGAGGCATCAGTGACAAGGTAAATCAACAGATCTCTAACCAGACACTCGACATATGAGAATCTTAGAGCTGGTGACTCTTAGCAGGTCAGAGAAGGAAAACAAGCCAGATCTTAGTATGCTGTAGAGACCTTGGCCACAGAGTTACTTGGGCTCTGGTGAATTATAGAACTGATGTTAAAATCTCAGTGTTATTTTTTGAACATGATTATAAGTGTGTCCCCAGGAATCCATGCATTGGAAGATAGATCCCCCGTGTAGTCCTAGTAAAAGAACCTTAAGAAGTGAAACCTAGTGACAGGTCACTAAGTCACCGGGAACATGGCCCTTAGAAGGGATTAGTGTAGTTTCCATGGCTTCCTGGCTTGTTGTGTGAGCTTTCCCTCTTGTACACCTTACCATCATGCCATGGTGACCACCACAAGATCCTCACTAGAGCTGACATGATGCTGGAAGCATGCCCTTGAACCTCCAAAACTGTAAGTTAAATAACCCTCTTTTCTTTATAAAGGCCACAGCCTCAGATATTTCATTATAGAAACAAAAATGAAATTGTACACTTTGGCAGCCAGAGGATGGGGCAGGGTCCGTGAAGGCTCTGTGAGCAGGGGACTGGTGTTAGAAATCTCGGGCTCAGGTTCTGGCTCGTCTCTGATGAGTTGCTCCTGCTGAGCCGGGTCACTTCTCTGTTTTGGTGAATCCTATTAAAAACGTGTCCTCTCCATCCTGCACAAGGTGGTGCTAAGGCTTATGGAGATGGTGCTTGGGGAAATGCTCTGACAGCTATAAGGCAGAAGGCAGATGTCACTGAGTTTACTCAGCCTGTCTCTGCAGAAGCTTCCCGAGCCAGGCCAACCTCTCCCCATCTGTTCAAAGAGCAAGAAGTTGACTGCAGCATCTGTTCCAATGCCTCTGCGGGGTGTGGGAGGGGGGTTCTAGCCACCACCACCCTTCGAGTCCTCAGAGGCCCTTGAGCCCTGTGCCTGCCAGCCCGCCCTCTGGGAGGCTTTGTAACTCATGTGTCCACCAGATGACGATGGAAGAATTCACAGAGATGTTTCCAGAAAACCTTCCTCCACAAACACTACACAGAGTCTAGACCCTGTCCCCACCCCTGGCCCAGTTTCCAACAGAGAGTCACCCTCATCTCTCTTTACTCCACCCACCCCAACTGGGGACTGGGGATTTCTCTACATTATGTATTTTGTCCCCAGTGGGTTAACTGCAACTTTGACTGTAAAGGCATCTGTCTCAGACCCTGTCCTCCACCTCTGTCATCCCCATAGTTTTCCAGAGCTGGACCTAGTCAAGAGGAAGAAAAGGAAAGTCTCAATTTCAGCAGAGCTGAGCTTCACAAGATGTTCTAGGATGTCTGTGTCCGTGGATAGTGCCAGTCTGGACTCTGGGGCTCCCCTGCTTCCTTGTCATCAGCTGGGCAGCTCATTCAGGGCTTCCCTCTCAAGATTTGCATCTATAAGGCCGGGGATATAGCTCAGCGGCACAGCGCCTGCCTATCAAGCACAAGGTCATGAGTTTGATTCCACCCCCCAAAAATTTGCAGCTATAAAATGCAAGGTCTGGATGCAGTGACCACTATCATAACTTCTAGATGGGGAGCTGGGGCTGGAAGAAGAACCACACAGGTGAACACCCAGTTGGCTGAGTCCTGCCTAAGGGACCCTGGGCCCTCTTTTCTCAGGGGTCTTACCAAGGCCTCTCTATTGATACCTCTATTCTGTCCTCGGCGGGGACATATTCCAGCTGATATCTGTTTGCATCAGTGTCATCTGAGGCAGTGTTTCACAGGAGAGACAAGAGGAACAGGACCTTGCCACGTCCTAGTAGAGAAGCCTACACAGGTGGCCATGTACCTGGCCTTTGGCCTGAACCCTCCTGCTGCAGCCAAGTATTAGGCTCTGACACTGCACAGATCACTTTGAAATTTCAGTGTCCCTTTTTCTGTCACACATCCAATAATGAAACTGCTTGATCCACACCCCCCACACACACACCCTGAAGTCCTCTGGAGGCAGAATTCTTCTTTTAGTAATGTACTGGGAAGCTGACATTCACGTACACACATTTTATTTTTTCAGAAAATAAAGGGTCATGTGCCCAGCACACTTTACACTTTAGTAGCCCAGAATCTTCCTAGAAGGACTTTCTGTCCTCCAGAGAGATGCTTCCCACAAACTCCCCATGGAGCTGGTATTCGGGGAGCAGCATCAAAGAGGTGTTCTAAGACAGAGCAGAGTGGTCCCTCACAAGCTCAAGGGAAAAATGACATGTTTAAGGATAGAATTTGTTCCCTTTGGTTCCTTTATGAGGCTTTGATAGAATCTGGAATAGACTAGTTTAGCTCAGAATGCAATTAAAGTGTGATTCTTTGGCATTTAATCTGTTGTGGAAAGGGCGTTCCACAAAGAACATGGGCACTCCTCTGTCTGAACGAACTTGGTCAACGGCATGAACCCAAGCCAGGCACAGGACCACTCAGGGTGCACACACACAGCTGCCAGGCTGCCTGGGCAAGGCAGGCAGCCACCTTAGTCCCTCTGGAATACATCCTGGGAGCAAGTGTCTCTACTGTGGGGTCCCGGCCACCGTCTGTCACAACTTGCTTCATTGGTTTGGCCCAGCATCCCTTCCTCTTCTCCTCCCCATTCCTGTCGGTGCTCTTCACTCCTGAGCACCAAACCCAACCATCCTGGGGACTCTTCCATCTGTGAGATGACACAGCCTTTGACCCAGGGACAGACTTGCAAGGTAGCACCTGCTCAACCTTGCTCCAATCCAAGATCACCCAGGAAAATAAACTGGAGAAGGGAGGATGCAGCCTCACTCATAACGGAAAACCCCGGGTCAAGTTTACCTAGGACCAGGACAGCAGCGTATCAACAATCCTCTACTAACAGAAACAGACCCTGTGCTCTACCCACTGGCTGCTTTCTGGCCCCAGAAAACCTCCCCAGGTTCCTGGATGTACCTTGTGTCCCAGCTTGGCCAGGGTCTAAACAGTGGGCTTTCAACAGGGGCACTGTGGTACATGTGGGCCCCTCAAAATCCCTAGTATTGCCCCTGCCTCATCCTCTATTTTCTCCCCAACCCCACATCTCTCCCACTCTTTAACATTTCCTGGGCTGTCACTCTTCCTGGAGAAGAGGCTCTCTGTCTCCTCCCTGCACCCTCTCATCCTCCTCCTTTTCCATGCAGCCCACAGTGGCAGCCAGCCCTGCACCCACACCACCCCCCACCACAGCAGCCCCCGTGGCCCCCACTGCCGCCCCTGCTGCCACCATCCCAGCCTCTGCCGCCAGTGCAGCCGCAGCCATGCCTGCACCCACAACGCCCCCGGCCAGGCCCATGAGCCCAGCTCCCACAGCACCCCCAACTGCAGCCAAGTGGCCACAGAAGCGCATGGTGTAGGAGTCCATGAAGGCCTTGGCCTTGGCCTGCAGTTCAGCCTCCAGGGCCTCCAAGGTCTGCTCACGCTCCTTGCACAGCAAGGCCACTCCATGACGGGCCAAGACAGCATCCTTCTGGGAGGAGAGTAGGTTTCGCATGGTGTCTGGCAAGACCCGGAGTGCAGAGAAGATGCGCTTGGTGGCCACATCCTGTGGTGACAGGAAGAGAGAACAAAGGGCTTCACCTGGGAGACCCAGGCACCTCCGCCCCAGCATCTGGCCTGTCCCTGCCTCCCCTGTAGGCCCAGGGCTTACCTGCTGCCTCACATACTCCTCAAACTCCTTCTTGGCAGCCTCCACTTTTCTCAGGTCATGCAGCTGAGCAGCCATCTGTCCACGGGAAAGCCCTGGCTGCCTCCCTCCTTCCTCCTTGGCCTGGCCACCTGCTCTTCATCTCTGCTCCCAGGCCCGAACTCCCACCTCCCGTGCTCAGCCCAGACCCCACCTGCCCTCCTCTCTCCCAGACACCCATCCTTGGGGAGCAGGGGGACTCCATACCTCATCAGGAGAGCTGAAGCCAGGCCCCGTCCTCCCCATCCAGCCCGAGAGGTTCTGCAGAGACACACCACCAGGTCAGGGAAAGCAGGGACCTGCCGAGTGCCAGGGCTCTAGGGGGTTTTCACACCTTGATCTCCTGAGCTAGCTGCTGCCCGGTGAGCAGGCGTCTGTCTCCCCTGCCCACGGTGCGCCCCTCACTCCAGTAGCCCTGGCAGCGGCTCTTAGCGTGCTGCGGGGCTGCGCTGAGCACATCCAAGACATAGGGCCGAAGGAGGTGGCAGGAATCATCATCTGTGTCTAAAAAGAGGTTCTTCATACTGAGGATACCAGGGCTTTGCAAGGGGAAAGGCTCGGTGGGACTAGACACTGCAGGGGGTTCTAGGGAGCTGGGAGGACTTTGTTTTAGGGACACTCACCACCTCCTGGGCTTCCTTGGCCTTTGTTCATCCACCGCCTGCCTGGAGAAGGCAGGAGATAACAGCGGGCTTTGTTCCCTAGGAGAAGCTCCTGGACCCTGGGGTATTTGCCCGGCAACTTCTGAGAGAAGAAGGGAAGAGGGCCATTGGCCAGGGTCTGGCCTCCAACTGTGAGCACCCTCCGCGAGCCCCCGCCCAGCCTCTCTGCCCTTGTCTCATCTTCCAGCCCCTCCTTCTGCACTGCTCACCTGGAGGATGTCACCCATGTGACCTTGCCCTGCCTTGCTGGGATGGGATGAGTCACGAACTAAGAGGTCCAGATGCTAAAAGAGAAGGGGTCCTGACACCAGCAGCTGAGACGGTCAAGGTTTAAGCTGATGAGTCTAGAAACAAGTGTCTCACCTGGATTGGCACCATCCCATAATGCCTGCCCATCACCTCAGCCACATGGACAAACATCTGGGGGTGGACACAGAGAATATCAGGGCAGGGCCCTCCGAGGGGTACAGTTTGTCTCAGGCTATCTGCCACCACTATGCCTCTCTGTAAGAGTCAAGCTTCCCACCTCCCAGTTCTGAGGTTCTCTTGTCTCCCCCACACCGGGCATCTTGTGCTGTATCCTCCACCCTCAAACCCTCCAACCCAGTTCAAGGGCCATAAAATCCTGGGCTGGACCAAAAAGACCCTAGCTTCCTCTGGCCAAGGCCCCTGACCTTAGGTCAGGGCTGCATTGTGCCCAAATCTCCTCACCTCCAGATAGTCTAGATCTATGTACTTCAGTTCCTGGGAGGTGTTCAGGATCTGGAATCAGGGAGAACAGGATGCAGGAGGGTGTGCACAGAGGCCAAGCGCTGCTGGAAAGGCCCTGTGAGAGGGGCTCCCGGGCAGCCGCGGGACTCAGAACACAGGACAGGCCCAGCACGAGGCCTCTGCATGCGTGCAGATGATCTATACCTCCCAGACTGAAATGGTCTTGGCATTCTGCAGACCTTCAGTTCCCCCTACCCCCAGAACCAAGGATCATCAGCCCACCCATGCTTCCACTTCCACAGACTATAAGCATCTTCCCTCTTCCAGGGACACCCCTAAAACCTGCAGGGACCCCAGACACCAAAGTCTGTGAGATACCTTCTGCCTTAAAAAAGCTGGGGTGGGAAAGGGCACTTGGGATGAGGACTCTGACCCCCAGGCCACTCTTACCTGGTAGGAGCTCAGCATCGTGGTGAGAGCACAGAGTTTGACCCTTGTTTCCCTGCTCAGTTCGGGACTCATGGAATCTCCCGCATCCACCAGGAACACAGCCACCTACCCGGGGGTGAGGAGGACGGGCTGAGGGGTCAGGTCTGTTCCCCTGGACCAGACTTCTTGTGCTCACCCCAAAGCCCCAGAGCATTCCCTCTTGATTCCCCTCTCCTCTTTGTCTTTCTCTCTCCCCTTATCTCCCCACACACTTTCCCCTCCTTGCTCTAACCCTGACTTCCTTCTTCCCTTCCTCCTCTTACCTTCTTTCCCTCTTTCCCCAGCAAGAAGGGGTGGCTCCACATCCATATGCCCCTGCTGAGGCCACTGGCACCCCATTTGAACCCCTGCAGGGACCCCTCTCCTCCTCTGGACCAGCTGCCCTCACCACCAGGCTCCTGCAGGCAGAGAAGCGGGCATCAGCTGGTCCATTCCGGATCCCCGGAGACTGGGCTTCAGACTCAGCTCCTCACCCATAGCCAACCCAGGGCTCCTGCCTTGCCCCCCTCCAGCCTCCTGCCAGCCCTGCCCTCACCAGGCCTGGCAAGCCCCGGAGCAAGTGGTCGAGGAGGGAAGACTTCTCTGAGTGCTGCTCCCCCAGGACGGCAAGGAGGCAGACGGGGGTGTCCCTCGCCAGGGGGTGCTTCAGGCAGCGGTTGATGGCCCCCATCCTGAGGATGAGGCCTCCTGAGGTGTTGATGCGCACCAGCAGCAGTGGCTCTGCCCTAACTGCACAGCTCTCCTGGACAGGAAAAGGTCCACTGAGTTATCCAGGAGACCCATGTCTGGAGTGTATCCAGCCTGGGACTCCGTGCCCTGTTCTGACGTTCCCAAAGCCACCCTACTCCGTGGATCTGACCTAGAGACCTCCACGCACCCTACCCCATGTAAAGGCCTGGTCCCCGCACCTGCAGCACAGGGGGCAATGGCCGCTGCGGCAGGAGCTTCATCTTCTCCCCCAGACCGCGGAGGCCCTTCTTCTGCTTACAGATCTTCCGGCACTCGGGGCAGCAGGGTGGCTCGAAGCCGGGGACACGGTGTGTGCTGAAGCACCGGATGCAGAAGTCGTGGCCACAGGCCAACGAGATGGGCTCGCGCAGCCTCTCCAGGCAGATGGAGCAGGCGGGCAGCTCCCGGGGAACAGCAGACCGGGGCCCCAGACCCAGTTCCAACTTGGGGAATGGTGCATGGGACCTGGGGGAAGGACAGGCCATTTGAAAGTAGAATGTTCACTGGGGCAGGGTTTTGGGGTCAGGCTGACGGCTGGGGATAGAGCTCCCTCTGTGCCACCTCAGTTTCCCTTAGGGTCTCCACGCACTGATGGAGCTGCTGCCAGAGGAGCTGAGCTCTGCCCATTCCTCACTCACTTGAACGGACCTTGGTGGCTCCAGAGTCAGGAAGACAAAATGATGGTGAGAGGATCCCAAGAGTGAGAAAGCTGGCTCTGCCTGTCACATCCCACAGTGGGCAAGGTCTTCTCCCACTCTGGGCCACAATTTCCTTACTGTGCAATGGAGAGGTTAGTGGCACCAGCGCGTGGGCATGGGGCAGCATCTGACATGACATGTGTGCCTGATGTCCATGCTTGGGAAACCCCTCTCCCCATCTGTGTGTCAGAGCCCCTCAGGGAGGAGCTGATTTCAACCAGATCCTCCAAGCAGTGATAAACTCTGGACCCCAGCTGCTGGGACATCAAGAGGATGGAAGGTTCCTGGTGCCCAAGCAGCCTGTTTTACAGTTGAGCAGATGGCTCTGGCTCTTAGAAAATTTCTTCCAGTCTCAGCCGAGCATCTGCGTTCCTGCAGCACCCACCTTCTTGTCCCTGTCCATCCCTCCGCAGCCTGGCCAATCCGGCCTGCTCCTCCCTCCCCATGAGAGCCTTGTGGAGCCTTCAGCAGGCTGGGCCTGGCCACAGGACTCCGTGCTCCTGGCCCAGCCATTTCCAGCTGACCTGCCAGGCCCACTGCACCAATCCCAGCCCAGCAGGCCCTGCCGCTTACCAACTGTTGCTGCTGTTTCCCATGAAGCTCCGTTTTCGCTCCTGGAAAGGAGGGGGTGGGTATTTAAAACAGAATTCAGACTCCTATTTTCAACCTGGGTTTCCAGGGGCCCCTCCTCCCCTTCCCCAGGCCCATCCCCCATCCCAGGAGGCTCCTTCCCACCCCCAGCCTCCACCCCAGATCTGAGGACTGAAGACTTGCCCGTTTGCCAAGCCGATGACAAAAGGAAGTGACTGACAAGGTGTGCCTCGGCATGGGAGGCTGAGGTGGGAGAGGGTCTGCCACGTAGCGAAGAAGCTCCTGAGACCTTCAGCTGGAGGTAAGGTTAGCCTTTCCTGAAGGGCTGGCTGAGCTGTGGCCCTGGAAGGAGGGGTGGGGGACGGCCTCCCCTGGGAGCTGACTCTGTCAGAGCAGGAGAATCAGTGTGCCGGTGGGTCTGCTAGTCCGGAAAGAGGAGGCTGCCGCTGGACTCACCCCAGGGGGAGGAGACAGGGCTGCGGGTGCAGGGCTTCTGAGGAGGGAGGGAGGTGGGGAAAGAGGCTGGCTCAGAATCCCTGGCAGAGGCTGGGATGCAGGCAAGCCGAGGTGGTGAGTCGCCATGGAGACTGAAGGGAAAGATAAGGACAGGGAGGGGGAGGGGGACAGAGAGAGAGAGAGAGAGAGAGAGAGAGAGAGAGAGAGAGAGAGAGAGAGAGAAGCCATGTGTGTGTTCTGCAAAAAGGGAAGAGGCCCTGGGCGGGACCGTGGGCCGTACTTCCCCTTCTAGGCCAGCCAGGGCCCCTCAGGGCCACAGGGCAGGGTGGGCAAAGAGAGGTGTGGGGATGGGAAAGAAAGCAACAGGAGGGTACCAAAGCCCAAGAAGCTCGTGTGGGTCTATTTGTTCCTGCTTTTACCATGGGATGCCTACAGGGTACCACTGGGCTGCACGCGGGTCTGTATATCCTGCCACCTTCTCCCAGGGCTGCATCACTGATCAGTCTCATTGCAAGCTTCCTCAGCACCCTTGGGCCTGCAAGCGCCCTGGTCTTTCCCTCCTTGAGCAGAGCCACTTCTGAACCTTGCAGCTGCCCTTGACTGGGCCCCTCACCTGCTCCCATCCATACTCCTCTGCACAGCCAGGGTGGATGTTCCTGACACAGGTGGCCCCAACACTGATCAGACACCTTCCAGGGCTCCCTGCAGCTATCAGACCATAACCCAAACTGCCCAGCCTGATTCCCAGCTTGAGACCTCCTCTCGAGGCTTTCTCTCACCACACCTTTGCTGCCTCTGCCTCCTCACCCTACCAGAGACACCCTCCTGTGCCTGCTGCAGGCACCAGAGCCTCCCTGGGGCCTCTTGCCTCCAGACTGATGTGATGCACCTTCAGGTGACTACAGTTTTGGAAAGCTAACTCCTGATGGGTTTGATGCAGCTGAGGTTTTGGACCATGGTTGGTCTGGGCTCAATTCCCTGAGTAGCCCTGAGTTCTTCACCTCTCTGAGCTCTGAGAGGACACAATTAAGTCCTAGGAGGTGAGATGCAGAGGAGGTGAGGGATGTGGTGGGACTCAGACTCAGGAGAAGTTCTGACCAGATCGCCACCAGCAGGCAGGATGCCTCAGAGGCTCACAGCAACAGGACTACCACACTGAGCCAGGACTGGTCCTGCAAGTTGGACAATCCTATGGGAATGGAGAGGTGACTTGAGTGACAGTAGAACCCATGGGGTGGGTTGTGGGAGGTGGTAGGTCCTAAGTCTTAAGTGAGGAGCTTGAGCTGTGACAGCAGAGTAACTTTGGGACCCTAAAGCCAGGCTCTATGATCACTGCACCCTTCCACCCATCCATCCACCTCATATGCAGTGCCAGAACACAGCCTTGAGCACCTCAGTTGTCCTCAAGAACCTGAATTGGATCAGAGAACTATGGACCCATTAGGCCAAGTATATCACTAACTTGCCTCAGGTAGGGCCTCTGCCACCAGCCCATTGGCCAGCCACTTGGTGGCCATTGTTCCTGTCCAGGACAGTGATGGCTATGCATAGTGTTTGGATTTGGGTGGATCCAAGGGGGCCAAAGGGAAGCCTCTGTGTGTCTCTATGGGTCCACAACTCAGTAGCTGGCAGGAGTGGGCTCCTCCTAGCTAAGGTGGCCTGATCCTGTAGCCTCAGGCAGCACTTCCCCTGCTGTCCCTCCATCCATAGCCCACACATGTGGGCTCAGATCCACACAGCCCACCCTGGTGCTCATATCCAGTCCTCAGTCGTCAGATCTGAAGCCAACAGCTCCCCATACCTGCCCTTCCTCTGCCTCCTTCCCCTGGGATAGGTTCCTGATTGCTTCGGTAGCCCAGATAGCTTACCTCCTGACCTCTGCTTGGTTCCAGCTTCTCCACTAGGGGCAGAGGGAGTGCGGTGACTTGGAATAATGAGTCTCAAGAACCAAAAATATAGTCTCCCCGGCTGGGACTCTGTTTGGGTAGGCTTCTGGGACCCGAATGTGGGCAAGAGACAGCTACGCGCATGCGCACACACACACCACTCCACCTACCCTACACTGTGTGCACACACGCTGTGAATACAAACATTCTCTGCACCTTGTCTGCTGGACTCACAGCACTCACATATGCGACTCATAATTGTGCTCACACACACACACATGCTCACATTGTACACACAAACACATGGATATCTCTAGGCCTCACACTCATGCACATCTATACACTGAGATCACTCTTATTGCAGTACACACACAGACATATCCTTACCCAATAGGTCTGTCCCGAGCACTTTTTGTGGTGAACTCAACCTCAATAATGCTGCCTGTGGAGGAGGTTTACGTCACTCCCATTTTACAGATGAGGGAACTGAGGCACCAAGAGGTTAAATTTAAAGTCACACAGCTAAGAACTGGGCAGAACTAGAATCCAAACCATCAGTCTTCCCAACCCAAGCACTTAGCCATGACATTCTATAGTCTCTTTGATGGCAACAATAGTGTAAGTTATCGTGATAAGCTTGGGGAAGAAGGTGTGATCTCTCTGTGTTCCAGTTGGCAGACGCCTGGGGAAGGATCAGCCCCACCCTGTCTATATAGAGTATTAGAAGCAGACAACTGGCTTTTGGAGGATTCAGATGCCAACTCGCTGTGTAACACTGGCCAAGTCTCTGAACTTCTCCGGGCCTCAGTTTTATGATGCATAAATAGAGGATGGGCCTGACAAGACCAGACGTTCCTTGACTGGACTATCTCCCCTCATCTCCCACCTCCAGGCCCAGAGCCTCCTGAGGGCAGATCATGGTGCACCCACCAGAGGACTGGCACACAGCAGAAGGGCTGGCCCCATGTGAGCTGCCCTGGTGAGCACAGGACCCTCCACTTCCTAGTGCTGCTACCTGATGCTCCCTAGCTCTGCCAACGAGGTGTGGGCTGCAAGCCACCAACCCCTTCCCTCTGGGCCTTCAATGGGCCTGGTGCAGTTCTCAGGGCCCAGGTTCTTTTCCCAGTAAGTCCAGCTATGTGTCTCCCCAGCTTTTCTGTTGGGTGACTGTTAACCCACTCAATCACTCATGCTTTCATTATCCATGGGTATCCGTGTGTATATACCATTCATTTGCTGTATTATTTTATCTATCTACTTTCCGTATATCTGTCCATATGTCCACACATGTGTAATATCCTCCATCTAACGACCCCCAGCACATTCATCCATTGACTCACCCACACAACCGTCCATCCATCTACCCACCTAGCTACTCATATATACATGTTTTTATCCATTACTCCTTCACCTATCACATGTCTACCTATCCACCTATCCATCCATTCTTACACTTATCCAGCCATCCATGTGACAATTACTTGTGGAACACTGCACATCATGCATCACACTAGGCCCCAGAATACACCGATGAACTCTCAAGGTGACCAAAAGGTCAGTGAGAAAGTACTGGGTGATAAGCTGACTGATGAGGGAGAGTCAGGGGAGATGTTAGAAGAATCAAGCAAAAGCACCTTCTTCTGACCTGGGCAACTGAGGCTTCCTATACAAGCCACATTTGAAGCAAGTACATGGGGTAGCCAGACAAAGGCACAGGGATGAGCAGATGTTTCTGGCAGAGAAATCACCCTATGCAAAGACCATGAGGCACAGGATAAACAGCCTAGCTGGAGTGCATTCTGTGAAGCAAGGAGAGGTAAGGGCGTCACATAGGCACAGAAGTCCTTCCCCAGTTGGCGTCATCCCTCAGCCAAAGTACCCCACCAGATCCCACCTAGTGCTCTTTCGGAGTTCAAGAGACCTGCTGTCCTGTAGTCTGTAGCATCTAGGTGCTATGGACTGGTCAGGTGTGAGCTGGGTACAGGGTGAGGGTGGTGATCTGGAGCGGGAAACAGGTTGCAGGATCCTCACCTGCCTTGGTGGTCACCCTAACGTGGCTGCCTCATTCTAGGACCCTCACCCTGGCCCCAAGGTGCAGCAGCCCTTGTTCTAAGTGTCCGCCACTCTCCTACCCTCAGATGCATTGGGCTTCCCTGCTCTCCCTTGACCCTCACCAAGGCTATGTCTGGACCAGGCCTCTGCACCTGAGCAGGAGAGCCAGGCCTGAGCAGGTGGGCCCTAGAGGGCCAATCTCCTTCCAGTGCAGAAGTGGGTCTTGGAAAGATGAGCCAGGACCAGAGAGAGATAATAGATTTCAGGAAAGTGCTAGTCCCTGCAGCAGTTGCCACATCTGACTGGAACTTAGTTTCAAATAAAGATCAAGATAAGGCTGGACGTAGAATTCCTGCATAAAGAGAAAATAAAGATTCAGCTTTCTGGATGGTGCCTGCCAGGGGTCCTCAGCCCACTCCCATTACAGGCAGCCCCAGTTCTGCCCCGAGCCAGCCCCTAGAATGGCGAGGCCCGTTTCAGGCTGTGGTCCAAACAGAAACATGAATGACTCAGAAGAGGCAGCTGTCAGTTCTGTCAGTTCCCCAGAGATGAAGCCATGTGTTGCCAATCTATCCATGACCATGGTTACACGGTTACAAGTGGGTGTCTCTTTGGACCATCACGTTTGGGCTAGAGGTTGGGGAACAGCAATCAGCAGAAAAGCACAAACTCTACAGCTGGGTAGGAGATGATGTAGACACGATAAAGGCCAGCCCACGTGTGGCTCCCCAAAAGGGCTTCACTCCTCTCCTGCTGCCAGCTTCTCGGGACTTCCATCAGCAACTGAGGGGACAGCTGAGCTTTCAGCTCCCCTTTCAACACCCCCAATCAGGTCTTGGGCTTCTTAAAATAATGAATAACAATGATACACAATTACCCAACATCTGCCTAGCAATTTAGAGTTCACAGTGTGTAGTCTCAGAAGTTGTGACCATAATCCATTCCCATAGCACTGTAGCTAGCATGCCTGTTTTTCCACTAAGGAAATTGAGGGTCTGAGAGCTGAGCAAATCTCAGCTGAGCAAACCTCCTAGCCCTGCCTCGCAGGTGTGTTCCATCCCTCCTCCCTGTCCCGCAGGGAGCTGAGGCCCCCACCTCCACCCTCTGCCACTCCCTGTGCCTGGCATGCCCTCACCATTCAATGCTTGCTTACATGAGGACCACACTTCAGACCCCAGGTTGGATCAGAATCGCTGCAGGGGACCTTGTGGATCCTTTTCTCTCCTTCCCTAAACACTTATAAAATACCTTTTCTCTGAATACTTATAAAATGCCTTTCATGTTCCACACATGGTGCCGCATGAAGGGGCTACAACAAATAAGCTGTGACCTGCCAAGTAAAATTGAGAGGAGGCCATTGGCTGGGAACAATTTTCTACAAAATGGAGTCCCTGGGTTGAAGTTCACACCACTAAGCCGAACTAAGTGGTTTATCTGACCTGAAACACCAGGAGAGGGAGAAGTAACGGCCAAATACCCAAATGGGCCAGTTTTACCCCGCATGATAAAGATGTTCCCTCTGCTTCATCTTTACCAAGAAACTAACTCTGAAACAACCACAAAAAATCTACATTTTTGTTCTCAGCTTCTGCTTTCTTCATCCCTTCTCTTCCTATAAAGCCAACCTCCTTTGTTCAGCTCATTGAAACACTCCTTCTGTAGAAATGAGGGATGGCCTGATTTTAGAATTGCAAGTAAAAGCCAATTTGGTCTTTAAACTAATTTGCTGTAATTGGATCTTTTGCAGGCCCCTGTGTGTAAACATGCAAGGCCCATGCAAGGCCCATGTTGGTAAGAGGACCCAAGAGAATGGAGAGAGCCGAGTGGGAGCCCTTTGCCCAGGCTCAGGAGTCATGGTGGCTCAGGCTGGCAGGACAAGGAGGAGTTAACTGGAAGAAAGACAGTGAGGGTGGAACTTCCCACCCAAGGACCAGCACGGGCAATCTGGCAGAGAGTCTGCAGAACAAGTTCAGCATGGTAGGGCTTGGTGCAGGGCCAGGCTGACAAGATGGAAGAGGAGAAACAGGGCAAGGGGACTGTGGTCACACTCAGCAAAGAACAGGTCACAAGGATCAGGTGGCAGATTTGGGATTTTATTTGCATGACAGTGGGAATCATACACAATTTTAACCAGGGATGCACCTGGCCAGATTCATGTTCTTAATCCATGGCTCTCAGTGCTCATGGCCAACAGACTGGAGGGGACTGCTATTCTGGACTGCAGTATTGCCCAAGTCCTCAAACCAGTCCTCTAGTGACAGATATCCAGAGCTTTGCTAACATTTTCCTCTAACAAGCAGTGCTGTAACACATATTCCTGTTCCTAACACCATTTGCCACTTGCATGAATATAATTTAGGAATATCCTCACCAACACAGAACATTATCAAGCATATTGATCATTTTGGTTTTTTGGGTTTTTTTTTTTTTTTTTTTCCCTTTGGCAATGAGAATTACACTGAGGTCCTTCACTGAGCTACATCCTCAATCCCTCCATACCTTTTAAATTTTTTTTAAATTTTGATACAGTCTCAATAAATGGCTAAATTACCAAAGCTAGGTTTGAACTGCCTTAGCCTCCCAGGGTGCTGGGATTATAGGTGTCTCCCAGCAAGCCCAAAGGGCCAGGGATATAGCTCAGAGGCACAAACGCCTGTCTGCCAAGTGCAAGGTCTTGAGTTCGATCCCCAGTACCAAAAAAAGAAGAAAAAAAAAAAAAACAAAAAAAGCTAATTACTCTACCAAGCCCAGTAAAGTGTGTTGATCTCTGCAAATTTCAGTTATAAGTATTAGAGGATGATTCTTCTATTTCATCTAGTATTTCTAGTTTCTTCTGGAGTTTTAAGGTTGTAAGGCATTTAAGGTTCTGCCACTGCCAGGAACAGAAGTTAGGGCATGTTGTTTTGTTTTGTGTGTCTTTTTCAGACAGGTTATTGTCGGTTCAGGCTGGCCTTGAACTCAGCAATCCTCCTGTCTCAGCCTGCAGAGTATGGGGATTACAGGCATACAATACCATGCCTGGCCTGTTTTGTTTTTTAACTAAAAAGGGAAACTTAAAGCATCCTAATGTATAGTTATAAATAAGCAGGTGATGGTTAAATAAACAGACACCACAGATCATGGTTACTCAGGTAAATCTGTTGTGGACTGGTAGATGCCTAGATGCCTGTGCATTAGACTGAGTCCATCCCTGATGAGAAGTGCAGGACTGTTACTGATTCTCACAACAGGAACATATTATTGCACCTGTGCTGAATACCAACTGTGGGTACCTGACCTCAGGGCCTCGTTCTGGTAGCCCTTCCCACAGAGCTCACACCAACTCCCAAGGCCACTCAGTGCAGGTAATGGTCAGGGTGGCCCCACAAAGAGCAGAAGTCACAGTGACTCTCTGCAGAAGGAGAGAGCAGACAGGACAATGGGGACTCCAAGCATGAGGAAACCCCGAGATACTTCCAGTTTGAAAGGCTTCTAGAATATTAACAAACAAAGTACGTAATGCCAAAATATGGTTATAGAAGCTAAGCTACATGTTTAAAGTTTTTGGCTAGGTGTGGTGGCTCATGCCTATAATCCCAGCACTCAGGAGGCTGAGGCAGGAGGATGACTGGGAGTTCAAGGCCAGCCTGGGCTACAAAGTGAGTTCAAGGCCAGTCTGACTGCAGAGTTAGACCGTCTCAAAAACAAAACAAAACAAAAAACAAAAAATAAACTTTTTAGTGGATGCTTTAAACAATAAAGAATCCATCTGGCAAAGGAAGGTTTATAATCTAAATTTGAGGCCATTAGCCCTGGAACGTAAGACTAATTTTGTCATCAAGGGGCAGAAACATGGGTCTGTCAGACCCATGCTTATTCTTTAGAAAATTTGTATTGATGAATTAATTTTATGAGTTTTATTATATTAAACAATGAGTACTTAACATGAAAAAAATCATAAAAATAGTATTGAATTTTTAATATTTATTGTGTATAAAAAAGGCAACAAAATTTTTAACATCGACTGGTTTTTGGTGTACTAAATCGAAAAAACAACAACACAAATAAATTCTTATATGAACTACAATGAAAACACCAGTAACACTTTACCAAAAAAAATTTTTACTTCAATTGTCATACCTAAGACAGTCTTCACACATGACAATAGCACATTCTATACACATGCATCGCTTACACTGACAGCACATGTCTTTTGCTTTCCTGGTCGTTTTGTAGGACATACTTGACATCCCAGTGGTCTTGTTTTGTCATGAGGTTCTTATTATATTGCACAGTGTGTAGTTAACAAGACCATAAAATATCATTAAAATAAATTATTAAATTCTTAATATGTATTGTGCACTTAAATAAACATCAACATTCTCACAGCAGCTGTGTACTTCCTTACAAACCTAAAAGATACCATCAGAAATAAATTCTTATATGAACTACAATGAAAATACCAGTAGAACTCTACCACAATAATATGCTTTACTTCAACCGTCATACCCAAGGCAGTCTTCACACATGACAACTGCATTGTCCATGCACACATTTCACTTACACTGACAGCACATGTGCTTAGCTTTCTTTTCCCATGTGGCAGTCTTGTCACCTCTCTTTCTGTTTTGTCAGAAGTTTCCTACTATACTGTACAACATGCCCTTAGCAGAGAAATAAGACATCAATAAAATGAAATGTCAAATGTGTAATGAATACTTAGATTAGCCACCAATATTTGCACATCAGCTGTGTACTTGCTTACAAAACCTAAAACATCAAAAATGAAAACCTATGTGAGCCAGGCGTGGTGGTGTATGCCTGTAATCCCAGCACTCAGGAGGCTAAGGCAGGAGGATCTTTGCAAGTTTGAGACCAGTCTGGGCTACAAAGTGAGCTCAAGGTCAGCTTGAATTGCATAGCGAGACTCTGTTTTAAAAAGACAAAAAAAAAAACAAAACAAAACAAAAAAAAAACAAAAACCAAAAAACCGTATGTGAACTACAATGTAAACACAAACAAAAGCCTACCACAGAAATAAACTTTGCTTCAACTGTCACACCCGAGGCAGTCTTCACACATAACAACTGCATGTTCCATACACAAGTATCACTTAGCTTACACTGATAGCACGTATGTTTTGTTTTCCTGTTGTTATAGTAGGTCTTTGTGATGCTGCACCTTCCTGTTCATCTGTAAGCTTATCAGTGTGCTCCACAATTTATTTGCATAGCTCCCTGGGCAGAAACATTTTGTTTTTCCTCTGATATAAATGATCTCTTATGAGCTCCAGTCCCCGTCCTCTAAGAAAATTTCTCCATGATATTTTACACTTGTTATTTTCTTTTTAAACTATTTTTGCCACACATGTTTAGGGTCAAGTAAAACACAACCATTGGCCAGTGCTTTGTATTTCATCACAGTTGCTGCATAACTCATTCACAACATCTACTCTGGTTTTGTTGTAGGAAGTTTTCATCTCAGGCTTCCATTTTGCTGAGGTTTCCCTGTCAGTATTTCCATCATGGTAAAATACTGACATTAGCAGTACTGGTTTGGTTTTCTTTGCCATGTATGAAGCCAGTGTTATACCTTTCTTAAATCTAACAATTGTGCTATACAATTCTCTGTTTTGAAGTTGGAACATTTCGTGTGGAATTTCTGCTTTGTTCCTGTGTGCAGTTCCTGCACCAGTCAACTTGTGTTCCGTTAGCAAATGTAACATCAATTGGAAACGGGTAAACCAACTGTCAAATGTCACATTCAATTAGTTTGGGAGATGGGAGCAACAAGTCTGTTCACAACATCATTTGGTTTATTACTACATAGATAAGAACCTGACAGCTGAGTTCCAGGATAAATGTCTACATTGAAAGCATAGTAAGTCTTTGCATCTACAATAGTACAAATTTGTATGCCATATTTTGACCCATCACTTTTCAATACATGTTTTACACTCCTGCAATCATCATGAAAAATCCCTGCTAAGTACAACAGACCTATGAATGTTTTCAATTCAGCTAGTGAGGTGTCATATGGCTATTGGTGCATAAAGAACATTTTACTTGCATTTCAGCATCTTGTAGCATTTTGTCTATTACAATTTCCAATACTGAATGGCAGTGCTGGCATTCTGTCCAATACCTTTCACCTCTGCCAAGACCCTCACTATATTTTTGGACCTAGTTTTAACATCAGATCATTCCATTTGGTAATGTGACCATTTTGAAACATTTCACTAGTCAAATACATACTCACATTGCTGTGTTTTCTTTATCATCTGAATCAAGGAGATCTGCATTTCCTGTGTCTGTATCAGTCAATTCTTGTTCTATTTCACTGTCACAGGAACTTTGGCTCACATGGCCAACATCAAAGTTGTAATTATCATCATCATACACCCATACTACTCTTCTGTTATGAAAGCATGCATTTCATCTAGTAGATCATCTTCATCATCCATGCATGGGTAATCTGATGATTCACATTTGACCTCCTCCAAAACTTGCAAATTGGGCTACTTCTACCAGAAAAAATCAAAAGAAAACTTTTTTAAAAACAAATCCTGGAGTGGTGTGTGTCTGTTGGACCTTCTGTGATGCTCAGGTAAACACACGCAAAACAAAGTTACATGGAGCATAAGGTGGGTAAAAATCCTGTATTGCCACTTTTGCACATGTGCACACAACTTGTCATTTGTCATACCAAGTAGGTAACACATAGATGGCTTTCTGCATCCCTCAGGGAAAGGTACTGAGACACAGCCAGACACAGCCAGCTAGTATTATGCTAAAGTACAAACTGACAGTAGAAAAGTAACGGATGGGCCCACTGGACCCAGTCTGATGTACCTAAGTGGCCTGTGGTAGGCCCTGAACAAGTCTGCTAGGGCTGCCATAACAAAGCACCAGGCTTAAATAACAAGAGTTTATTTCTCCCCAGTGCTGAAAGCTAGAAACCCCAGGTCAAGTGTTAGCACAGTTGTTTTTTTCTGAGGTCTTTCTCCTTGACAGTTGTCTTCCTCTGGTGTCTTCCCAAGGTTCTTCTTGTGTGTGTCGGTGTCCTCATCTCCTCTTTTTATATGCCCAAAGTCGTACTGGACAAAGGCCCACCCTCACGATCTCCTTTTAACTTAATTTCCTTTCTAAAGGCCCTAACTCCAAACAGAGTCATACACTGAGGTTCTAGGAGTTAGGACTGCAACATATAGGGGGGGGGGGGTTGCATAGTTGAACCCATAGCAGGTCGTGTGTGGAAATGGACACAGTAAACCAAGGAGCTTGAAGAAGCTGGCAGGGGCCAGAAAGGCTATGGACATCAGGCTGAGAAAACTGGATTCTGTGCTCTAAAAATAATAAAGGGTAACCACAGAAGCAGAATTTTCAGAAGAGTATAAGAACTATTGCTCTAGCAGTTGGCATGGGCAGGGAATCAAAAGTGAGTGCCAGTGCATGGGGGTGGGAGAAGGGGCAGGAGGCACTTGGAGACTGGGGCTTCCTCCTGTTAACCGACCCCCTGAGGTAGCTATTAGCCGACAGCACCACACAACGCACCCCCCTACCCACACACCATTTTTCAGACATGAAAACTGAGTCTTGAAGAGGTTAAATGACTTCTCAGACACAGCAATTTCTTACATTGAAGTGTTGATAGCTGAAATAGTCAGACCTATACTGAAAAAAAGTAGAGATGACATCTCCTCAGTGCTACCACCATTCCAATTCCAGGATGACCCACCATCACCCTGGGTCTGGAGCATCCAGTCAGAGGGGAAGTTAAGAAACATGGCCTGCTGGCCCCTATGATGCAAACTCCCCCAGCCTCCAGAGTCTGTCCAGCTGGGCCCAGGCACACAGACCCCTCTGAAGTGAGAATTGGCCTTGTGCAGCTGGCTTGATGGGCAGACGCGCTGAGTGAGTAAATCTGGGGAGCAGCTATAGTCTAGGCCTCTGTGTTGGCCCCTCTATTGGCCAGTTGGCCTATACCCTCCTTCAAGGCAGACTAGACTAGCAGGATTAGGTGGGGTGAGATTAAGCAGGATTGGCTGGGCCCATCAAATAGGCCTCAGTTCAAATACAACTCAAGTTTCCTCTGCAGTAAAACTGAAGATATGAATACTCCCACACAAGGGCATTGTACAGAGTATGCTGGGAGTTGTTGCTTAGTAAATGCTAGCTGTTCATTAGCCTCGCAGCTAAGCATGAGCTGCTCACCTCACTATGCCCAGATTTTCCCAGCTCTGCCTTGGCCTCCCTCCCAGAGCCTTACCCTTTCTTCTCTGTCAAAGTAAATCCTAAAGAGCCCTGCAGAAGCAGGGCTTAGGGACCAGGCTGTGGAAAGGTGGCAAGTAGATAGAGAAGTACAGCTTTCCATTAGTTTATCACATTGATAATAATGATCATGTATATTTAATTCCTTCTACTATAGGCTGAATCCTTCATATAATGGAATTCCCAACTCTTTATTCCTCCAAAGTTGGTAATAACTGGCTCCATTTTACAGATGAGGAAACTGAGACTACCCAAGTGACTCACAGCCAAGCCCATCTGACCTCAAATGTCCGTCTGCCTCTTATACGCAGTGTTTCTCCGTCCTCTCTTTCTAACCCCCAGCTAATTGTTCTCCCCTTTACTACCCTATACTCCAGGGCTCAGCAGAATAAAGCAGCTGTAGCAGCCATGCCCTTAAGGATCCAAAATACACCATATTTATGGATAAAATGAATGTGGACTCACTGTGGGATGAGGTTGAGCAACAAGAAATGAACAGCTAACCCCAGAGGTCAGGAAACAGGGTGTCCAAAGGCTAGAATTTGTTTCTGCTTCCTGACAATGAGCCTGATGGCAGACAGCACAGAGCTTCCCCACCTGCATAGGACAACATTGGCCTACTCAACCCCATATGGTGATCCAGGCCAAAGAGGAGGGACACAGTCAGCCAACAGGCCTGGACAGATCTGGCAATCATCCACAGAATCCAGGATGCCTCATTCCCCAGGAACAGAATCACTGTTCCCTCCTGCACCTCAACAATTCTTCAAAGATGCAAATAAAAACGTATACCTCCCAGGACAAGGGAGGCTGCTGGAAGGTGTTTCCCAGGTTATACACATCTGGAAAGACTGGTCCATGGCACTGTAAGTTACACCTCAATGTAATTTTTAAAAGGCATTTCCACTTGCAGGAAGATGGAGTAGGTGTATTTTTCCTATTCTTCATGCTAAGTACAACTAAAAAATTAATGTCATGTATAAGACAAACATAAGAAGACTCTAAGAGGTAGAAAGAAGAAGACAGATGAGACAGGGACCTCAGGACCCAAGAATGCAACTTCCTTGGGCTTCCTATTTGTCTCATTATCCCAGACCAGGTACTAGAGAAGCTGGCTACCTGGGTATGCCAATGGGCACAAAGAGAAACCCCCAAAAAGCTGCTCTCAGTATCCAAAGGACAGGCAAAGGGGTGGCCTGGCAAGCAGAAAATTCTTTGGCAATAAACATGCTACTCCAGCCAAGTGCCAGAAGGACAGCTGCAGCCCCACCTATTCATGTTACAAGGGTTGAGTGGGGAGCCCAGACCTCCACCTCACCAGCAGGAATAAGGCAACCTAGTACCCCAGCTGGGTGATATCAGAAGAGGCCAAGTAGGGAACTGGGACTTTCACACTAGTGATAACAAATGCTCCCCCTAAAACCACCGTATTAGTGGAAACTGTAGCGAGCTGAGGCTCATACCCTAGTGAACAGAAAGAAATAGGAAATGTCCCATTGGGTGTCACAGGAAGCAGGATGGGCAACCTGGACTTCTACCTTCATCTGGTAGTACCAAGGCAGCACCACCCTCTTCCCCTGCCAGAGAGTGTCAGAGGAAGCCAGCTAAAACAGGGTCACACTAGGCATAATGGGGCACACCTGTAATCCCAGCACTCAAGAGGCCTGAAGCAGAGGATTGCCACAGGTTTCAGGCCAGCCTGGGCTCCACAGTGAGTTCAAGGCCCACGTGAACCACATGGCAAGACCCGGTCAACAACAACAAAAACAGGGATAAGTAAAACACAGTGTGTTCCAACATAACATGAAATGCCCAGGCTTCCATCAAAAAGCACTCATTATACCAAGAACCAGGAAGACTTCAAACTGAATGACAAAGGACAAGCAACAGATGCCAACAATGAGATGACAGAGATGTTAGGCTTATCTGATAAATATTTTAAAGCAGCCATGATAAACTGTAAACACACTTAAAGCAAATGAAAATACAGAAAGCCAAAGCCAGGCATGGTGGTGCATGCCTGTAATCCCAGCACTTGGGAGGGTGAGGCAGGAGGATCATTGTGAGTTCAAGACCAGCCTGGGCTACAAAGTGAGCTCAATGCCAGCCTGAACTGCATAGCCAGGACCCTGTCTCAAAAAGACAAAAAAAA
>NW_004955467.1:370164-446022 GCF_000276665.1 Chinchilla lanigera
TATATAAAATTATAGAACTTTTAGAAAAAATAGAAAATTTTCAGGACCTAGGACTAGGGAAAGTTGTTAGACATGACACCAAAAGCATAATCTGTAAAAGGAAAGGAAAAATTCAAAAATTAGATTTAATTAAAATTCAAAATGTTTACTCTATGAAAGACTGGCCGTGTTATGCATGTGAATAGATCAGTCACAGAGTGGGAGAAAATATTTGCAAACCACTTAGCTGACAAAATACTAATACCTAGAATCTTTAAAGAACTCTCAAAACTCCAGCAATAAAAAAGCAATTAAAAAAAAAAGCAATTACGGGCTGGGGATCTAGTTCAGTGGCACAGTGCCTGCCTGGCAAGCATGAGGTCATGAGTTCAATTCCTGCTACTGGAGAAAAAAACAAAAAAAAAAAAAAGAAAAAAGCAATTAAATCCATTAGAACATGGGCAAAAGACACGAACAGATATTTCACTGAAGATATGCAGAAGCAAATACATGAGAAATGTTCAACATCATTAACACTAGCAAATTCAAATTAAAATAATAATAAGATGACATTCTATGCCTGTGACAGTGGCTGAAATGAAAAATAATAATATCAAATACTGGCAAAGATGTGGAGCAAGAGGAAATCTTGTTCACTACTAGTTGGGAGTGCAAAGTGGTACAGCCACTTCGGAGGACATTTTGGCAGTTCCTTACAAAACTAAACATACTCTTACCATACAGTCCCACAACTGTGCTCCTGTGTAAAATATAATCAAAAAAAAAAAAAAACCTTTCAATAAAATCAATTGGAAAATAAAAACAATATGATATCTAATTTTTAAGTCAGCAGATGTGCTGGGCATTAAGGATGTGCTCCTGAAGTAAGAATTAAAACAAAGAGATGGAAAATGTCATAGAAAAAAAAAATTTAAGGGTAATTCAGGAATCCACTGTCAAAATAATAAAAGTATCAAAAAGAGAGAAAATCAAGGGGAAAAAATAGCCAAAGAAGAAGTAATTGAGAAGAATTTTTCTGAGAACTGAGGCACAAGCCTCTACTAAGTGGCCAGAACAATGAGACAGGTCAGACCAAACCCAAAGCTCCAAATTTTTGTGGTGGATAACACTCTCCCTCATCCTGGGTTTTCCTTCTCTCATCTGGGGGAAGTTAGAAGGGATCTGGTGTCTCTTCCCACTTCTTTAATAGTCTGGGTCAGCTGGTGGAGCTCAGGGTGCTCATCAAACACCAGGGTTGGGGACTTCTGTTTCTCAATAAGGGCATTTGAGTGCCTCTCTTTTTTTCCAACTATGTGCATATCTTTATTTGATTATTTACTTTAAAGACCTTTACTCTGTATATTTTCTCCCCAATTTGCAGCATCCATATTTCTAAATAAAATCAAGCACGTAAATTATGTATCTCAACATACCCTAATCTTTTGTTTTGTTTTGTTTTTGTTTTTTTCCAGTACTGGGGATCGAACTCATGACCTTGCACTTGCCAGGCAGGCGCTATGCCACTGAGCTAAATCCCCAGCCCCAACACACCCTAATCTCAAAGGCCTTCAAGATCTAATCTGAACATCTTAGTTTAGCATTCAACACATTCCCCATGTCCAACCTGCCTCTTCTCTAGGCCACACCGTGATATGGCACCATACTTGGAGATAAAGAGCCTGTAAAGTGGTAACTAAGGTAAAATGAAGTTACAAGAATGGGCCCAAACCAGGTCGGCTTGACATACCTCAGCACCCACTGGGCCCCTAAGGACACTGCATCCACCAAACAATGATGGTGCAGCCCCTGCCCCTTCCCCTCTTGCTACACCACTTCAGGCAGCCCAATGTCCATGTCACTGTCTTCCAGTCTCTCACTTTGCCACAGTGGCTGCCCCTAGAAGGGTCTCTGGATTTTGGCAGCTCAGGCAAAGTCCCTCCTTCTGGCAGATGGTCCATCTTTCTGGGAGCCCCTCTGCACGGCTGGCATGGGGGCATGCACCCTCTCCCTGCCCCAAGTGCTGTCTGCCTGGATGAATTCCCTTCAAAAACTCCCCTCCTCAGCCCTCTGTACTCAGGATGAAGGTGGGTTGATAATCCAAGGAGAGTTCAGCCACCTGCCAGCAAGATCTTCCAGGAACTCTCTGCACCCGCAGAGAGGATATGCTAGCTAATATTTAGCTATTGTTGGAGACAAAAAAGCTTCCATTCCACATGCTGCTGTGCTTTTTAAAGAAACAAAAATGGGGTGGGTGTGGTGGCGCATGCCTGTAATTCCAGCACTTGGGAGGCTAAGGCAGGAGGGTTGCTGTGAGTTCAAGGCCAGCCTAGGCTACATAGTGAGTTTAAGGCCAGTCTGAGCTACATAGTGAGACCCTATCTCAAAAAACTAAAAAAAGAAAAAGGAAGGAAGGATGGAAGGAAGGAAGGAAGGGAGGGAGGGAGGGAGGGACGATGGAGGGAAGGAAGGAAGGAAGGAAGGAAGGAAGGAAGGAAGGAAGAGAAAGAAAGAAAGAAAGAAAGAAAGAAAGAAAGAAAGAAAGAAAGAAAGAAAGAAAGAAAGAAAAAGAAAGAAAAAGAAAAAGGAAAGAAAAAAGAAAAGAAATAAAAAAGAAAAGGCAAAGTGAAATCTTGTGTCTGTCATGGTCTGGCAGAAAACCAAAGGTGAACTAGGTTATTTGATTTTGTTTAAGAAAAGTTAATAAAGACACTACTGACTTGGTATGAGCAATGAACAAGTGAACATGGGATGCTGAGGCACCCTGAGACTAGCAAAGATGATAGCCACTATCACGCCAGGCCAGGTGAAGGGGTTACGGCAGAATGTAATTAGGAGGTGGCATGGATGGAGGTGTAGCAGTGCCTCTATTGTCCAAAACTGCAGTGCCCAATGGGACGGAAGCCAGGGAGAAGCACTCCACCACTCTCTTTTCCCATCTCCTGCCAGTACCTTCCATTGTTCCCTGGAACCCAGTGCTGCCTTCCATAAAGAGCAGCCAGGGGCACAGAGCAAGCTGGGAGTAGCTCAGGGAAGGCAGAGGATAGTGAGCACAGGCTACACAAGGGCCAGAGCCATCTGGACTTGATCAAATGTTCCACCAAAACGCTATCCATGAGGTTCCACTACTTGGCCCTTTGGGTTTGACAATAACAGGTACAAATAACAGGGGTTACAGAAACTAGTTAGTGGAGTCTTTTTTTGTATGCTTGTGTCTCCTTTCCCTCCTAATCTCACAACAATTTCCTGCATTGTGATTTGTGTGCTGTAATGAGGGCCTATCAGGTAACATTCACATCAGAACAATCTGAGCTGCAATTTAAAAACATTATTTGCTGAGCATCCTATAGTTCGGATCTGGAATGTTCCGAAGGCTCATGTGCTGAAGGTGTGTTCACAAGCACATGGCCCAACTGGGAGGTAGTGAACCTTCAGGAGGTGGAGCCCCACAGATGGAGGTTAGGCCTCCCTCTGGGGATGTGCCCTTGGAGGGGCTATATGGACCCCAGTCCCTTCCTGTCTCGTACTTTTCTTCCTGCTATCATCAGGTGAAAAAGGTTCCTCTGCTACATGTTCTACCATGATGTACTGCCTTGCCACAGGCCCAATGTGACAGAGCCAAGTAATGATGGACTGCAGTCTATGAAACCATGAGCCAAAATAAACTTTTCCTCCTTTGATTTATTCAGATATTTTGCCACAGCCATAGAAATCTAACATGCAGCAGGATATGACCCCGCATATAAAACTGATAATACCAGAACTGTCACCACCCATAGACCTGAAGGGGCCAGAGGGAACAGCTGCCCACACAGTGTCTGGGTTCTGTGTAAAGAGGCCACTTAACAGGGCCTGAGACCCCTAACAGCGGAATAGGCTAGCCTGTGGGACCAAACAAGGAAAGGAAGTAATACCCCAACTCCTCCGTCCCTCCAAATTCAGCTACAAATCCTCACTGACTGGACCCAATCAGAAACCAAGGGGTGAGATTAGGGCACAGATTAGGATGGAAAAACATAAGGAAGCAAAGCTATATGACTCTATGCCTAGAGTCAAGAGGTTGGGGAAACTCCCACACAAAGATAGGATGGAAAAACAAAGCTGTATGACTCTATCCCTAGAGTCAAGAGGTTGGGGAAACTCCCACACAAAGATATGGGGATGGATGCTCTCCCTCCTGGAATCTGATAAAGCCACAAGTCTGTTTGGAGAAATGTCACCCCAACAAGCTGTCCTACCACTGAGGGCCTCATTCCAAGAGCCACGGAGCAGCCTCAACTACCACCCAGCCCCAGTCCAGACTCGAGGAAAGTGTCCCAGCAAAGTCACTCAGTGTCTGTTGGTAGCAATGAAAGAAACTTGATTTAGGGGCCTGGGGATTTAGCTCAGCGGCACAGCACCTGCCCGGCAAGCACAAGGTCATGAGTTCAATCCCCGGTACTGGGAAAAAAAACAAAAACAAAAAACAAAAAGAAACTTGATTTAAATCCGACAAAAATTCTGATATACAAATAATAGTGGAACATGCACTTAGCGTGCACAAGGCCCTGGGTTCAATCCCCAGCACCAATAAATAAATAAAATGTATTCATGTGAGTTGGGATCTTTCATCAAAAAAAAAAAAAAAAGAATCAGTTTCCAGGCCTGGCATGCATGTCTATAATCCCAGGTACTCTGGAGGCTGAGGCAGGCAAATCACAAATTCAAGGCTCCCCTGGACAACTGAGAAAGATCCTGACTCAAAACAACCAAGTCAGGGCTCTGCAGTCTAAGCCTGACCCAGGGTTGCTTAACATCACATTTCAAAAAAAAACTAGCCAGAGACCCTAGGACCCAAACACCACCTGGATCACCACCACCCCAAGAATGGGTTCTTCCTGCTCCTTCTAAAACAATTAGCTCCCCAAATACAGCCCAGGGCAGTGCACTACCTTGGCTACAGAGAGGTCATGTACCTCCCATGGAACTGTGAGGACACCTGGGGAAGTGAACCTTCCAATATGGGAGGAGGTTTTCATGCTGGGCATATTCAGACAAGGAATGTCCACTCACTGTGCATGTGATCTTCTCGATATACCTGAATATCTCCTTCAGACAGTCTCATCAGAGAAGGATGACTGACTGCCAAATTTCCTTCCCCCAAAGAGTTAAACTAACCACTTCCAGCCAACACATGGTGCCTGCTTTGCCGTGCATATACACACACATAATCATTAAAAACTTTCAAAAGTAATAAGCAAAACATGATACCTCATAGCTTAATCCTCTTTTTTTGTTTTTGAGGAGTTTTCTGGGTTTTTTGTTTGTTTCCATGTTTGTTTTTCATCATATTCTCCAAGTCTCTCATACTTGACTTTGGATACATTATTTGTTTTGATGATTTTTTTTTCATTATTTTCTTTTTTGTAGCCTTGTGCTAAAATTAGCTGGGACTTGCTGAAAGAAGAGATTAGGATTAAATTTAGCTGTTACAGAAAAAGGGCTTAAACTAGACAGAAGTTTCTCTTCTACATAAAAGAGGCCTAGAGAAGGGGCTGGGGCTGGCCTTGGACCCACTCAGCAAAGCCAAGAACCCAGATCCTCCCTGCTCACCCTCAGTCATACCCCAACGAGGCCTCATCTCCACAGTCCAAGATGGCAGCCAGAACTCCAACCATAACATCCAGTAGGACAGAGGGAAAGACACAGAGGGATGAGCCACTTACTTTTGTAATACTAGTTTCCATCTTACTGACCCAAATTCAAACATATGACCTCATATAGCCACAAGGGAGGCTGGGCAATGAGCCAGGTGAAAATTGAGATCTTAGTACTCAAGACCAAGGATAAATATTGAGGAGTAGCCAACTATTGCTTCTACGGACGAGGATAAAAATCATGTTGCCGAAGACAATTCATTCACATGAGAACAGGCATGTTTACAATGACAGTGGTGTTGATTAATCTCTACTAAGTAATTACTACAGTATGTTAAATAAAATGTGTAGAAATCCATTGATTTGGACTAAGCTCCTGCACTAACAGACCAAACCAATATGGGGTTTTAACCACAATTCTGAGCTTTAGTTAATTACAAGAGGCTCTGTAACCAATTAACCAATTAAGCTGTAACCAATTAAGCTGTCTCTACACCACACTTCTGTTTCCTATAAATGCTGTTAGATCATGTTATTGGTGGGAATTCTCTGAATCTCCTTTGGTTCTGGGGACTGACCAAATTCACAAATCATTGTTTTGTATTGCTTTGTTCTATTTTGTTTCTAATTGCTCAAATAAACTGTTGTGATTAATTAATTTATGGGTGTTTTTTTTTTTTTTTATGAGACAGAGTTTCACTGTGTAATTAAGGCTGGCCTTGAACTCACTATGTAGCCCAGGCTGGCCTAGAACTTGTAATGATCCTCTTGCCTCAGCCTTCCAAGTGCTGAGATTATAGGCGTGTGCCACCATGCCCGGCAATTGTTTTCCTTTTGACAAGTAGCTGTGGGCATCACTCCTGGCACTGGATATGTATTATTTAATCCTTACCACATCCTTGAGAAGTAGTTATTATTACTACCCTTATTTTACAGAGGAAAAAATCAAGGCACAAAGAGACTAGGGCAGTGGTAGCAGACCTATGGCATGCATGTGGCAGCAGACTGTTCGTATCATTGAATTGAAAAGTTCGCCATCACTGGACTAGGAATTTATCCAAGGTCACCCATCTAACAGGTAGCAGAACCTGAATTTGAAAGCAAGCAATCTGGTACTAGAACCCCAAAAACAAGACACAATAGTGAACAGAGATACCATCTCTTACCAGCAACTACAGAACCAAATCAAGGAAGGCAACTGAGTTCTTCCAAAGGGCTTATCTACTAATTCAGAGTAGAGACAGGGGCCAACCTGTTCCTTGCTGTATCACTGCACTCTGAATACATCATATGTTCATCCATTAAACTAATATCTTTTCCTAACACTCATTACCTTTGCAATTCACTGTCCAAAGCCTGTTGCCACTTGTGTGGGGTAGATACTGCAGCCAGCATAAAGTACAGCACATACAGTTGCTTGGGACAGACTTGTTCTGAGTAAATGAGTATATTGGGCCTATTCCTTGACAGTGCTGGACTTAAAGAAGTGAGCAGCACTTGGCATTCATGGCCAAGAAGTGATAGACAAGTGGTCACCACAGGAAGGAGTGTAGGCAAAGACACAGGGACTGGCAGTGAGAAGTCTGGAGTGGCTAAACTGTAGCCTACGAGTCTCAAGCAATAAGGGGCAAGATCCTAAGCATAAGCTGGAGTCAGACTTGAAATTCAAGTCCACACTGCAAATTTTAACCTTAGCTCAGAGGCAATAGGGAGCCACTGCAGGCTTAAGCAGGGGAACATCATTACAGCGATGAAGATCTAAGAGGTTCTGGTATGGAGGACAGAAGGAAGGAAAAAGGCAGAAGCAAGGATATCAGTGAAGGGGCTGGAGCAACAAGCAGCTCTGCTGAGGGGAGGAGGTGGGTGACAAAAATGGTGGGGAGACAGAGACTCAGGCTTGATGAGGGGCAAGAAAGGAAGAGGTAGCTCTCAGGGCTGAGGGGACGGGAAACCTGTCGAGAACCCTGGTGGAGAGGCTGAGGAGATCGGGCCAAGGCAAGGGGCTTGGAAGAGGGAAGAGGGTGGGGCGAGGAGAAACAAAAGTGGCCCAGATGGGCCAGAGAACTGTGGGAAGGGAAAGGGGGGGCTCTGGCTTGAGCTGGGGCAGACAGAGCAGTTGGCCGCCTGCAGCTTTGTGCTCATGGCTCAGAAATGTCCTAGGCCTGCCAGGAGACGGTCTGGCCCCTGCTGCCCCTGTCCCCCTCCACCAGCCCAGGCAGGCTCCCACATCAGGAGTCTGAAGCCGCTCCCAGCCTTTCATCCCTCCAGTGGTCCCCTTCCCTAGAAACTAGGCATACCTATGCCCAAGCCTGCCCTCGCAGCCCTCCCCCAATGGCTGATGAAGCACAGGCCAGGACAGGAGGGAGAGAATAAACAGACCTCTCCAGGGAGGTTGTCAAGAAGCAGAGGTAGGCTGGGGCCAGCTGGGGGTGCCAGGAGCCCACAAGTCCAGCAGGGTCGATAGCAGTGGGATCCAAGGAGCACTCAGGGCCAGCAGGGAGTTAACATCTGGTCTGCAGCTCGACAGGCCTAATGAGACCCAGGTGGTCCCTCCGCCTCCGATCATGTAAACTGATGCTGGTCGAGTGTGGAGAGGGGGGTTCTGCAGCTCCAGCGGAGGGCGGGGCTGAGGCGGCTGGCCAGGGGCCCAGCACATAACTTTGGGCGGCTGCAGTCTGGGGCCTCAGACAACCAGCCGCTCTGAGCCGAAACGACAACATGAAGGTACTGGGTCCACTGTGGGTAGTTTCTGGCCTCGGAAGTTAAGTCCACTTGTAGAGAAGCCACTTGCCCATAGGGGGACTATGAAAGCATAGATGTTCTCTTGAGACTTAAGCTCCAAGGGTGTTGGGCTTTGTCCAGGAAAGTGGGGTCACTAGGGAGGGAAAAAGAGAGGCCAAAGGACATGAAAGGGCTTCAGGTAGGGGCAGCATATACAATGGAGCAAATGCAGGGAGAACTCTGCATGAAATGCAACCCTGGGATCGGAGGTTTCACTGATTGCTTCCTGTCACCAGGCCCTCCTGGCCCTGCCGCTGCTGCTGCTGCTCTCGGTGCCTTCCTGCACCCCCCAGGCCACCGGGATCCGGGGAGACGGTAAGCAGCCCCACACTCCAAGACAGGCCTGGCCAACAGACTGCAGGGCGACAGACTGGGTGAACACAAGGCACACAAGCCACAAAGTGAGGGTGGTGATGCAGCAGTCTCTAGGCAGCCCCCTTACAGAAACCTCACTTTCTCACGAGTCTGCTGACCCCAGGGATTGAGACAAACTGGACTGTCTCAGTCCCCTCTCCTCACTATCCCCAAACCCCCACCCCCAGCTCTAGAGAGGTCTTGCCTTCAGCAGCCCCTGGACTGCGATGACATCTACGCCCAGGGCTACCAGGCAGACGGCGTATACCTCATCTACCCCTCGGGCCCCAGCGTGCCGGTGCCCGTCTTCTGTGATATGACCACTGAGGGCGGCAAGTGGACGGTGAGTGGGAGAAGAGGCCAGATCCAGTTTACTCCTAGCTGTGTAACCCTCAGCTTCACCTCAGCTTTTGACTTTAAAATGGGTATGATTATACTTGAGCCACTCTCTTGGCAATTCTAAGTACTTAATGTAGGTTAAGGTGTGACTCCGAAGTAACTCACCTTCAGTCACACAGCCAGTACCAGGATTCACACACAGCCAGAGTGCTTCTGAGTTTTTGTTCTGTGCTTTGGGGATGGAACCCAGGACCTCATGCACAATAGGCAAGCTCTTTACCCCTGAACCACATCCCCCCAGCCCTCTCTCCTCTTTCCTTGCCTGACTCTTAGTGGGAGCTGGTGAAGAGTCCGGGTGGGTACACACAGTAGCTGCTCAGTGAGGGGCCTAGCGACAGCATGAACCTTTTAGCAACCTCCCCAACTCTCACTCAGTTCTTTAACAAGCCAGCCTTAGCAACACGCTTCATGCTTAGGTGAGTCAAGTGGGGTGGGGACCACCACTGGACCCGCGACTGAACAGTTCCCTGTTCTCCCGGCTCCAGGTCTTCCAGAAGAGATTCAATGGCTCAGTGAGTTTCTTCCGGGGCTGGAACGACTATAAGCTGGGCTTTGGCCGTGCGGACGGGGAGTACTGGCTGGGTAAGGCTGGGGCCAGGAGGGCTGGGGTCTGCCTCACAGCCCGGTCTCTGCTGACCAGCTCCCTGCACCCCTAGGGCTGCAGAACCTGCACCTCCTGACACTGAAGCAGAAGTACGAGCTGCGAGTGGACCTGGAGGACTTTGAGAACAACACAGCATACGCCAAGTATGCTGACTTCTCCATCTCCCCCAACGCGGTCAGTGCGGAGGAGGACGGCTACACACTCTACGTGGCAGGCTTCGAGGACGGCGGGGCAGGTATCCCCTCCTGCCAGCTCCAGCAGGGCTGTGGGGGAAAAAGCAGGGCTGGCCTTCTCTGGTGACCCTGTGACCTCCTTGAGGTCCCTCTTTCATCCCTCCTAGCCTTGGCAGAGCCTCAGCTGGATCCCAACCAGCCCAGCCAGCTCCCGCCTCAGCCTGAGAGCAGCTGCCCTGGCCCTGCTCCAGGCAACCCTGTGAAGGAGCAGCTGTTTATCTTCACTTCAGAGCCCCCATCCATCCCACAAACATCTGGCTCAGGGAGGGTGCCCCCAACCCCACCAGGACACCTCATGATTTCCCTCAGCGCCACTTGTCACTGCCATCACCCTCTCCTTCCCAGCACAGAGACCAGCGCCCCGCCTCAGCAGCCCCATCCTTCCTCCCTCTGCCAGGTGACTCCCTCTCCTACCACAGTGGTCAGAAGTTCTCCACCTTTGACCGGGACCAGGACCTCTTCGTGCAGAACTGTGCAGCTCTCTCCTCAGGAGCCTTCTGGTTCCGCAGCTGCCATTTTGCCAACCTAAATGGCTTCTACCTGGGTGGCTCCCATCTCTCCTATGCCAATGGCATCAACTGGGCCCAATGGAAGGGCTTCTACTACTCCCTTAAGCGCACTGAGATGAAAATCCGCCGGGCCTGAGGGGCTGGCCCTGCCCCGCTGCACCCCTCCCCTGGCTTCCTGCATCTCCGTGAGTGTCCCTCTACCTTCCAGGCCCAGTATGCTGCTTCTGCTGCTCCCTGCCACTAGCTTCTCAGGCAGCCTTGTGACTCAGGCTGCAGGTGACACTGACCCATCACCCACCCAAGGTGACCATTTCTAAACCAGGCCCTGCTCCCTCCACCTGAGGGTACTGTGCCAGCAGTTCCCCAAATCTGGACCTGGCTGGGCTTCCTGAGGTTCAGAGTTGCCTCCACATCATCCAAACAGCTGAGAGCAAGGAGCCACCCTTCAGGCATGGGCTTTTGTGTCCCACCATAGCCAGCTTCCTCACTGTGGACGGCTGTCTGGGCCACCCTAGACTGAGCAATGCAGCCTCACTAGCACCCACAGCGTATTGCAGCCACTGGGCAGCCACTGCACCCCAGCGCCCCCTCTATCCATTCTCAGAGCACTTCCCATCCTTGTCCTTTTTACCAGCTCACTCCCTACGGTGAGCACTGTGGACCCTCAGCCCCACCTTACCACCATCCTCCACACCCTCCACCTGCCAATCCCAGGCCCCTAAAGCTCATGCCAAAGTAGTATTCACCACAGCTACTGCAAGACACCCCAAAACAGCTACAGGCAAGGTAGGCATGGGAATGAGGTCCCCCACCTGCCCCAGGGATTGAGGTTTGGCCATATGAGGGGCAGAGAACAAGCTTGTGGGGCTGGGAGTGGGTGGGGAGTGGAAGTCTCAATAAACCTTCAGGACCTGAATGAACTTTGTGTACACACCCATTTGCTTGGCCTCTGAATGTGGGGACTTGGCTCTTCCTTTTTTTTTTTTTTTTTTCCAGTACTGGGAATCAAACTCACGACCTTGTGCTTGCCAGGCAGGCACTGTGCTGCTGAGCTAAATCCCCAGTCCCTTTGGCTCCTCCTTATACCGCTACTTATGGTATCCTGCCCACCCCCAACTCTAAAAATGACACCTGGAGTCAGGCATTAAAGGGAACCTTATATTTCACAGGCTTCATTTTGATGGCAAAAAGACTGCCTAATAATATTACAGTAATAAAAATACAATACTGAGAAGGATTGTTCAGAAGAAGTCAGGGTCTCTCAATCCCGACACGGCTCGGCAGTGGCTCAGGTGGCTGCTTAAGGCTGAAGGGTGGGTCTGAGATGAACCTGCAGAATAATCCAGGCTGAGCCTCACCTGTTGGGCCCAGGGGCCAGACCCCAGGAGTGCTCCCAAGGACCTTGGAGCTGGATCTCCCCTGGCAGCAAGGCACTGGCTGTGGCCCTCAGGGCTCCTGGAGGTCAGGCAGATCAGACAGCAGCATCGGGGAATCCATCTGGATCTCACGCTGCAAAGACTCAATGTCAGCAGGGTTCATGCCGTGGCCTTCAAGCCAGTCAGCAAGTAGAGAGGCTGAGAGTGAGGCCGAGTCTGCCTGGCTGCAGGAAAAGGGAATCAGGGATGGGGGAGGGAGGGTAGTGTTAGCCTAGGCCCGCTTGGCAGGTATCCCACCAGCAAGCCTTTCTGCACCAGGAACCCTTCCCCATAGTCACACTCCAAGAGCTCAGTCCAGCCATCTTACCCGTCCTGTGGCCCATCAGCCACACCCATGTCAAAAGACTGGTTTAAAAATTCCTCCAGGTCAAAGCCAACACCATAGCCAGCCCCACTGCCCTTTGGTGTGCCTGAGAACACAGGGGGCAGGGGGTCTTCCACCTGTAGGGGATGATGGTAGGTTACATACAAGCATCAGCAAGGACAGGACCTCTGCCCTGATGCTGACTACTCTGCCTAGATATCCCTGAGGGCAGCACCAGTCTCAGTGATCACCGAGTCCCAGCTGGGGCCCATCCCTAGGCCACATACTTCCTGGCAGAATATCATTTGTCTTCAACAACTTCTTCACTGGTTTTCTGCTCTTTCTTTGAACAAAGGAATAAGTTCAGGGAGAAAGTCCCATCTGTTGCTCAGTTTTTTTCTCTTTTTTTGGTACCGGGAATCAGAATCAAACTCAGGACCTCGCACTTGCCAGGCAGGTGCTGTGCTGCTGGGCTACATCCCCAGCCCGCTGTTTTTATAGAATGACAATTTCCCAAACCCATGGGCCCAGATCTAGGTGTCCCATCACCTGGATCTCTCCTCTTACCTGTGACTTAGACAACTGCTGGGTCACCAGGTTGACATCAGGTGACTCTGATGTAGAAGGCTGAGGGGGGCCCCCAGGGTCTGGAGGGGGTGGCCCAGATGGGAAGTAGGGCAGAACTACAGTGCTGGGGCCAGGCAACCCAGAGGCTGGCACAAGCGATGCAGGGGGCAGAAGATTAGTGGAGGTGGCAGTATGGAGTGATGCAGGAACAGAGAGGGGTCCAGGAAGGCCAGCAGGGTGGGGCACAGAGGGTGAGCAAGCAGGTTGGGGTGCAGGAGTAGGGGTCGAGCTTGCAAGTTGTTGGGAGGGACCAGTGGGTTGAGCTGCAGGGCCAGCAGGACTGCTGGGCTGGGCTGGGGATGACGCTGGTACTGGGGCTGGAGCTGGAGCGGCAGGCGGGGCAGGGGGCCGGGCCATTCGAGTCCAGCGCTCCAGCAGGCTTCGGTCATTGTCACTAAGCACCAGTCCAGCCAGGGGGTCAGTGGAAGGGCCCCCCACAGCCCCAGCGCCCCGCTCCTTGCGTTCCCGCTCTTGCCGGCGCTTCTCCCGCTCCTTGGCTCGCTCTTGTCTCCTCCGGCGCTTCTCCTCCCGCTCTCGCTGGCGTTCCTGCGCTGTCACTGGTTTCCGAGGCTCAGGAGCCTCCAAAGGTACACTGGGGCCATCTGCAGGAAGCCAGGCAGAAGAAAGGTAAGTGCCTACAACCCTGTCTGAGCCAGAGGTCCCCTCTAACCCCCCTGCCCCTGCCAGGTGCTGCACCAAGGCACCTCTGAGCCGGCTCCGCAGGGACTTGAGCAGGGTGGCTTTGAGAGCTGCCTTGGTGTTGTCTGAGATGGCGCCCTCTCTCTTTGGTGGGGCAGGCTCACTGGCTGGTGGAGGTGGCTGAAGGGTCAGATCGATGCTATCGGGTACAGGACCTGTGCACGGTGGGGGCACTGGTGGGGGTGACTCCATGGCACAGTCCCCACTGGGAGCCCAGGGACTGGGCATCTCAACATCTGGACAGCTAGGCTCACTAGCCACAGGCTGCAGCGAAGGCTGGAAGCGGATCTGCTGGCGGATGCCTTCACGTCGTGCATGGAAGTCCTCAATCTCAGCCACAATGGCCTCCTTAATGCGCTCTCGGGTAAGGGCTTCACGGTCAAAGGCAAAGTCAAAGGGTGGGGCACAATCAGGCTCATCATCAGGGTCATGATACTTTGCCAGGAAAGGATGACGAAGGGCAGCAGCTGCTGAGATCCGGGCACTGGGTTCAAATCTCAGCATGCGGCCCAGTAGTGAGAGGGCCTGGCGGTCAGCACCAGGGTACACTGTTTCCCAGGGAACAGGCTGGCGTGGCGGCAGGCTCTGGATATAGGCCCGCACTCTTTCAGCGCCCACAGCCTGAATTACAGCTGGTGATGGGGTACCCAGCACCATCATGATCAGTTGTAACTGATGCACATAGTTTTTGCCTGGGAAGAGCTGGCGCCGGGCCAGCATTTCACCAAAGATGCAGCCCACAGACCAGAGGTCAATAGCCTGTGTGTACTCATGCAGGGAGAGCATAAGCTCTGGGGCACGGTACCAGCGAGTGGCTACATACTCAGTCATAAAGTATTGGTGCTCAGCAGGGGAGGTACACAGGCCTCGGGCCATACCAAAGTCACCAATCTTGAGCTCACAGTTCTCATTCACCAAGAGGTTGGAGGGCTTGAGGTCACGGTGGATGACCTGAGCTGAGTGCATGTATTTGAGGCCCCGTAGCAGCTGATACAGGAAGTAACGGACATGCTCCAGTGTGAGCGGCTGTGAAGAGTGGATGATCTGGTGCAGATCGCTCTCCATCAGGTCCAAGACCACATAGCTGGAAAGGAGAGGCATGGACTGAACTAACCACAATACAGACACAAGCCCCATTCTACCACTCACTCCTGACTCTAGATAGGTAATGGCATAATCCTGGGACCTCAAAGGGATGAGAGCATGGTGCAAAAGAGCACTAGTTCTAGATTCTCTACATCCTTTCCATTAACTTGACAGTTATTTTCCCCCCAGGCCTAGTTTCCCTATCAGATGAGGTTCAACTACACCAGGGCTGGCCAGTGGGTGTAGTTTTGGAACTAATTCTGTTGTTTAGTAGTAGCTGCTTAAGAGATTTCTGGGAAGATGGCAAAACGGTGAGTAGCAGCAAATTAGCCTCTCCAAGATTGGGAGACCAGGTGCTAGAGTATAGCAACTTGGGGAAGAAAATGAGAGAAGTGATAGTGGCTGTTTAAAAGAACTAAGATAAAAACTGTGAAAACCTGTCCGTTTTCTCTAAGTAGTTTGTGATCAACTAAGGATGTCTGCTATGACAACTAAGGATGTCCGCTATGACAACAGGATAATACAGCGGTAGAATGAATGTCCTATATTCTTAGGTTCTATAAAATTGTAACACCTATACTCTTTTGAGGAATAACAGCTGGTCATCTCCTTCAAGAAGCACGAGTCCTAGAATTGTGGTAATTTTCCCATCTACCTAACAATAAGTATAGCTGCCCTTCCATAACTTAGAAATAAAGGTCTTGGCCTTCCAAAATGATTCCAACTATGCCTCCCTCTCCCACCCTGCTCCTTACACAGATTTGAACTCTCCATAGGGCACAGTGGGCCTCAGAATGTCCTTGATGGCAATGATATTGTCATGCTTGAAGTGCTTGAGGATCTTCAGCTCCCTGAGGGTCCGTTTTGCATTAGTCACCACATCAAAAGCATTTGGGATCTTCTTGATGGCCACCTGCTGGCCTAGAGAACAAGGAAACGGCAGATACCAAAGGGAACCTTGGTGTAGCTGCAGGACCCTTTCAACACTCCCTTTCTAGGACAAAAACGGTAGCAGCTACCATACATTGGGTAGCTACCATCAGCCAATCACAGGAGGTACTAAGAGCTCAGTTACAGGTGAATAATCCTGGCTCAGTAACTTGCTGGAGGGTGCACAGCTGCTTAGCCGTAGTCTTGACTCATTAACGCCTGTGTTCATTCTCCTCCTCTATATTCTCTCTCCATCGCAGGTCTCCCATCCCACCGCCAATCCCTTGTGCCAGTTTCTGGCTCTAGAACATTCTTGGTGTTCAGGGCCAACTCTTGGTCCTGGCCTAACTGGAGATTATCATTTTTCTAAGGGGAGAGTAGGATGGCAGGATGGCCACACCTAAGAATGGTGCCTAACCAGGGGCCACGCGCTCATCAGTAAGAGCCGAACTGAATCAGAATGCACAGCGCAGCTCTGCTTCCCCTGGCTGAGTGCGGGCAGGTTTCTCACCGCTCTGGGAACCAGTGTGCAGGTCTGTGAGACTCTGGAAGCTCACCCGTGAGGCGGCGGCGCGCAGAGGACACCACCCCATAGGCCCCGTTGCCTATGGTCTCGATGATCTCGTACTCGTCCCCCACGTCAAAGGTCACATCGAAGGAGCGGGCTTTGAGCAGGGCCAGGTTCTTGGCAGCGACAGAGGCCGCGGTGTGGGAGGGCTCTGCCTTCACTGGCCCGGGCGGCTCCCCAGAGCCGTCCTCGCCGTCCTCCTCCTTCAAGGGCTCGGCCATGGTGTCTGTGTGCAGACGCTGATGAGGGGGGCCAGCCTCGCGCGCCTCAGTTTCCCCTCCGCGGGCTAGGAACCAGTTTCCAGATTCCCTAAACCGACCGCGGCCGCGCAGGGGCGAACGACAGCCGCAGGCACAGGCAGCCTCCGACGCAGGAGTCGGAGTCGGCGCAGGCCGGGGTCTGAGGCGGGGGAGGGCGCTCCGCGGCGCGGTCCAGGAAGAAAGGGAGGGCGGGACACTCGGGCTTCCTCCGGACCACACTCACCGAATGGCGCCTGACCCCCACGCGTCCTCAGCGCTTTGGAGGACCGGAGCTCGCCGACCTCCTGTCCTCAGCAGAGCGGGGCTTCAGGACTTGCCCACTTACTTGCTCAAGGGCCGGCGCCACCACCTCAGCGTGGCGCACTGCCCAATCTGCCTCTCCCCCGCCCCTCCTGCCCCGCCCCCGAAGACCACGCTCCCTCCGGCCTCTGACCAGTCGCTGAGCGGCCTCCGCGGAGGTTCCCACCCCTTCAATTTGCTGTGTCCAATCCAAGCCCATGGACTCGTAAAGCCACACCTCCACCTACCCGCGCGCGCCCGCCGCTTTCCAGCTAGCCGGTGGGAACCGCCCAGAGGCCGCTCAGCGCTTCGCCGGGGCACTTCTCTCCCGGCTCTGTCCTCCGACGCATGCGCGCCGGCAGCTTGGGCGCCGGGTAAACTGAGGGCCACGCCCCTACACGTAAGCGCGCGCGCTCCCGTCAATCAGCTCTGTCTCCCCAGGCTGATCCCCACGAGCTCTGGGCGTAGCCCCGCCTTCTGTTGGGCAGCGACGCCCGGGAGTGTTACCTTGGCAACCAGCTCCCAAAATTGCCCCTTCTTTTGATCCCCTTGATTTTACCAGTCACCTCCCGAGGAGTTGTGCCCCCCACTTGCTCTGTCCTGGGAGTTCTGAGAGTGCATCGTCCGCGGTAGACAGTGACCCGGCTGGTCCAACCACAGAGACCCCAGTCCTCCGAGATTCAAGAGCGGTCTGTGCTGAGGCCGCCCCTGACTTCCGGTGGCTGGTCCTTTCCGCGCAGCTTGTGGCTAACCGGAACCTCTGCTCGCGGTTTCCTGTCCTCGGCGTGCTCTTGTCGGTGATAACAGCGTTTTGGGCAGAATGCAGTAGTTCGTTCATTCACGTAGCAACTGTTTACCGGGCACCGTGTAAGGCCTGCCAGTGTGGACAGGCAAAGTGGACGTAGTGGAGTATGTGCTCTGGGAGGAAAGGTTTTCGGCTGGGAGCTGGGTCGGGCTGTAAGAGGTGGTTTTGGAATTGGAACTCCAAAGATCCCTGGGTTTTCACCAGTAAAATGACAAAGAAAGGCCCTGAAGTTCAGCAAAAGTGTGTAGGCGTAGAGGTGGAGAAACAAAAGCTGTGTACAGGTTCCGCCTTTGCCCTGAATAACCATTGAGTGGAAGAGGGGACACCCCTGGAACCCGTCTGAGTGCCAGGCTGACTGTTTAGTCTTTAAATTGCAAACTCAAGACCCATGGTAAACCTGCACTTTTGTTTACAATCTCCACTCTTTCTCTTGTTCTTTGCTTTCTACTAAACTATACAGAAAGTTCCACATATCTTAAGTGTACTGTAAATTTTCACAGGCCTAACACACCCGTATATTGCATTCAGTCTTATTTATTTATTTATTTAGGTACTGGGCTTCGCGCATGCAGGCAAGCACTCTACTATTGAGATTCCCGTCTGCACCCCAAGGCCCTTGTGTATGGCATTCAGATGGAAAAACAAAGCCAACTGCAGTGGAGCACACCTGTAATCCCACTCTACTTGGGAGAGTGAGACAGAGGATCACCTCGAGTTCAAGGCCAGCCTGGGCTAAATAGACCTTGTCTCCTCAAAAACCAAAACTATATATTAAAATTAAAAAGGGCTGGGGATGTAGCTCAGTGGTGGGACGTCCCTGGTTCAGTTTCCAGTAAGAAAGACGGTAGGCGAATGTTGTGGGTTCGATTCCCGGTACCGGAAGAAAAACAAAACAAGACACAAGAAGTCCCTTCTCTTGTTCAGTAGTGACAGGGCTTGTTGTTGATGGTGTGGTTATTTTTTTTGTGTTTGTTTTTTGAGTTTTTTGTTGTCTTTGAACTTTAAGAGGTTTATCCGGATCTGTACATTACAATAGAAACGTATCCTTGTGTTTTTAAAAAAATGAACATTAATAGAATTATGAGTATTGGGTAACTCTGAGGATAAATATATATGTAGTGTTTAGACATGTAATAGTTATATTGACCTACTGAATTAAGGTAAATTTGTTGCTGATTTCCTGACAGCATAGCAAAAGCCAGATTGTCTCATGATTTGCATTGAACATTAATAAATCACACTCAGGGGAAATGAGCAGTTTTTGTCATTGAGGTCCAACGGTGTTTCTTTGATGGCCTTCCATTAGGTAATAAAGTAGACAATTTTCCCTAACTCTGAAATACGTGCCGTACAAGGTTCCACCCTCTGTAAGCAGAGGGCATACAAAGCAGGATACATTAAAAAAATTTTTTTTCAGAGAACCAAGTAGACATCTGTCTGGTTGGTGGTCCGGTCTGATCACAGAATAAAATGTAAATACCAGAAGAGCTTAACAAACTCTATACCCTTTAAATATTTTGTAAATACTTAATCTAGGATAGGAGTATACATTGCACATAAGTAAACATTCCTGGCCAAAAACACCTCCCTGATTCCTATTTACTTTTCAATCTACCATGATTCTAATCCCACAAGCCTGACTCTGTCCTGGAAAAGTCATCAATTATCTGATTAGAGTCAAACCCAATGGAAATCCTTCATCTTTGCTTTTCTGACCTGTCAGTTGCATATGACACAATTAACCACTTCTTTAGGAAAAAAAGTGTTGAATAATGCATTCGTAAGGTTCAAAATTCTAAAAAGTAGAAAACTGATTTCAACCCCAAATGACCACTGGAAAAAAGTAATGTGAGTACAGTACTGCAAAATACCCCCAAACCATTATCAAATTTGTACCAGGAGTGGGGTTATTGTTGTGATGCTGCCTGGCCATGTGACTTAAGAACCTTTGGAACTGATTTGGAAAAGTACCCCCCCATTACCAGGAATTGAGCTCATGACCTTGTGCTTGCCGCATGAGCTAAATCCCCAGGCCCTAGGAAAAGTTTTGAGAGACGGGCCAAAGAGGCAGCCCTTGTATGCTGCAAAGTATATTGCAAACTCTGATTGGAGCCTGGAAAATCAGAATACTCATGGAAATGCTGCCAATTAAGATGAAGCTCAGGAGGCTTCAGTTGAGAAGGACTGCATTGGTTGCTGAATCCCAGGTAGTATATTGTGCTTTGGCAGAAGTTGGTCTGCATTTTGCTTGCCTTTAGAGATATTGCCTGGTTGGAGAAACATTTCATTGTAGTCTGTTGGATGGTGGCATGGTTACTGTTGAGATCTTTTGGCCAGGTCAGTGTTTGTAATTAAGAGCAAAAAGCCAGAAGAATGATATGAAACATTTGGCCATAGGAGTGGCTCTAGTGGAGCTTTGGATTGCAGGGATGAAATAGAGGAAAACGTGATTGCTAAGAACAGAACAATGAAAAAATGAACTGAAGCCTTTCACCTGAAGATAAGAGTGTATTTGAATTGCAGGAGATCCCTATTTTTTACTCTTGCCATGCATTGTAAAAATTAATGGGAAGTAAGGACTGTGTTAATGTTTTTATGTTTTTAGATATATGTTTATAATCAAACATATATCTAAAATTAATTAAAGTATTTTCTTTTAACTTTGAGTTTTGGTCACCCTTTGAATATCTTGTTTTTGGTGCAGAAATGAGTGCAGAAAAAAAAAGAATTGTATATATGTAACTTATATTAATGTAAATGTAAATAGACCAAGACATGTTAATTTTCACAAATCTGCCACTAGAGACTGTGGATTAAGGAAATGTGTATGGTTATCAAGTTGACCAGGGGTGGACTGTAGTGGATAGACAACTGGTGGTCAACTTCTAACCCCCAGCTGAACTGAGGAAGTATGATGCTGGGTGTGGGAGGCCCACCTGAGGATTGCTGCCAGCAGTATAAGAAGCAAAACTGGAGAAGAAGTGAGGGTGCTGGGAGCAGAGAAAGGCTGTTGGAACTGGTAGAAGCTGTAAGGAGCTGTTGGTTTTGTTGGAGGAGCTCGTCATGCTGGCTTTCCTGATGAACTTCGCTGTTTCCATCCTCTGAGGAGCTCGGGACCTTGTTGGCACTGAGAATAGCTTTGGTTCACTTTGGGGGAGCTCTGGTCCTCTGAGCATCGCTTCCTGGCTTCAGAGGGGAAGATGGTACACTGCCAGTCTTCTGGAGAAGCTTGCTGTGCTGGCTTTCCTGATGGGAACTCAGCTGTCTTCAGCATTGGAGGAACTCGGGACCTCACTGTTGCTGAGGATGGCTGTGGTATTTTTCAGGGGAGCTCTGGTTTGTACTTTGCGCGTTGCTTCCTGGCTCCAGTATAGATCCCTCAGCCTGCTAGCACAGATCCTTTATCCTATTGGCACACACTTCCTAGGTTCCACCACTGACCTTTGGGCCTTCCCAGTGCAGATCCGTGAAACAGGCCTGCATGAGATATTGTTATGGGCTCTAGGCCTCCAGTTGGACTTGTGGGAGGCACTGTTATGAGCTCTAGGTCTTTGGCTGGACTCATGCAGGACATTTCTGTGGGATCCAGGCCCTCAGCTAGTTTCCTTGGTCTTAGTGTGTGGACAGATTTCCTGCACTTCTTTGTATAGCATTCTTTGGGTGACTAATATAAATAATTTATAAAATATGTGTCTTCTATTATATTGCTCCCCTTGCAAAATATCCCCGAAACCATAACAAGTACATATCCTGTCCTCCTGCCTTTTGTGTACAAAAGGCCACAGGCACAGTCTCCCTGAAGAGTACATCAATAATTACACATGTCTCTTGCCTCCCCAACCCTTTAAAAAATAACAGTTTTTTGACATATATCACACATACTGTAAAACTTACTATTTTATAAGGTACAACTCAGTGTTTTTCACTACATTCACAGGGTTGGGCAGTCATTGCCACTACCTAGTTTTAGGACATTTTCATTACCCCGCCAAAAAACCCATTAGCAATCAATATAGATTTCCTTGTTCTGGACATTCCACGTATTATAAACAGAATTGTATAATATGTGGCATCTTGCACTTCGCATTGGGTTTTAAAGGTTCATTTATGTTGTATCATGTAACAGTATTCCATTCTTTTTTTCTACTGAATACTTTTCCATTTTGTTTATTTATTTATCAGTTGATAGACATTTAGGTTGTTTCTTTTTTTTTTGCTGTATGCATAATGTACAAGTTTTTGCATGGGGATGTTTTCACTTTTCCTGGGTATATACTGAGGGTATATGCTGACTCATGACTTTTCCTGGGTATATGCTGACTCATGATAACTACATGGTTAATTTCTGAGGAAATGTCAAGCTGTTTTCCCCAGCAGCTGCACCATTTTACACTTTAATCAGAATATTTAAAAACCCCAGATTTTCAACATCCTCACCAACACTTGTTATTTTCCTCTTTTTATTAATTATAGCCTAGTAGGTGTGAAGTATTATGTCATTGTGGGGTTTTTTGTTGCTTTGTTTTTCAGTGCTGGGGATGGAACCCAGGGCCTGGTATATACTACACATTTGGTAAGCGTGGTGCAGGGTGTGGGAGGCCACACCCATTTTCCCTCTTCAGAAGTTTCATTTTGAGACAGGGCTTGCTAAATTGCCTGAGCTGGCCTCAGACTTGCTGCCCCAGCCTCTCAAGTAGCTGGTGTTACAGGCCTGTGCCAGTATGCCTGAGGCTCTCATTGTGGTTTAGATTTGCATTTTCCCAGTGACTTAAGGGTGTTGAGCATCTTTTCATGGACATATTGGCCAAATGGCCTTTTGCAGTGTGTGTGGGGGGTGTGTATTCAAATGCTTTGTCCTTTATTCTTTAGACTTGTTTTCATTCTTGCTAGGTTGTTAAGGCTGTCCTCAAACTTCTGTTCTCTCACCTCAGCCTCCTGAAGAATATATAATATTCTTTCAAATGGAATCTGTTTGACTAAGACCCTATAGGTACACATTTAGATTAGTTCAAATTTTTGCTGTAGCAAACAGTGCTGAAATAAATTTTTTGAACACATTATATCACATGCTGCAGGTATTTCTGCAGGAAACATATCCAGAGTGGGAGTGCCAACTTAGAGTATTATGCGTGTAACTTTAACAGCTAATGTTCAGGTTCTATCTTTAGAGATTGTGCCATGTAGACACCCACCAGTGGTGTGAGAGGGTGATTCATAATGTGCCTTTTCAGAGATAGAATTATTTGCCTGTGTTAAAAACGGAGAATACCATCTCATAAAAATCCTGATTTCTGGTTTCTTCTAGAAAATCGAAAGATCTGTCAGTATTAGACCTGTATTTCCACATGGCAGAAATGTGCTGGAATCCCACCACTGAAAGACATGGGCATGCTGGATGTGGTGGCATATACCTATAATCCCAGCACTCTGGAGGCTGAGGCAGGAGGATCACTGTGAGTTTAAGGTCAGCCTGGGCTACAAAGTGAGTTTGTCTAGCCTGAAACTGCATCGTGAAACTCTGTCTCAAAAAGACCAAAAAAAAAAAGGATAAGAGGTAAAATTAATGGTAAGAGCCTGGAGGCAAAGAGTAGATTATTGCAAGACCAGGTAGCACCCCAGTGGCAGTGCCAAGGCTCCATGAGAGAGGGGTATGATGGGAAGCAGAGGCAGGACTGTGGGTGGTGTCAGGGTCTCTGTAGGCAATGGAAATGTCACTGAGATGAGGACCAAGGAAGAGGGTCAGGCTGAGGAGATTGTGGTGACCAGCGAGCCTGCTCATCCTGCCGTTTTTTTGAAAGGCATCAGGGGCTGACAGGCTGAGAGGTAACAAGCAGTAGGACCAGCAAGCATGTGCAGCAGGCGCTGGCTGGAACACGCAGCTTGCTCCTCAGCCTCCAACCAGGGCTCCAAGCCCAGCATGCACAGGCAGTCATGCCATGACACATGTGTGACACAGGTATCCACATATCCATTACCATTCACAGATGCACGGAGAACTCATGGCCCCAGGGAGATGCCCTCCCACACAGACTATACTCACACAGGGACACACTTACACATACTGTCACATTTCGATGGGGTGTGCACATACAGATTTGCATAGCATACACACAAAAGTATATCTACACAAGCAGGGACTGTGCACATGGATATACAGACTTCCAGAACAGAGGCTGGGTACACAGATAGGACTTGCACAAATCCAGTCACAGAATTACAGACCCACCCACAAACTCCCACTAGTGCTTCTGCTTGTCCATCTTTGGTCCAGCATATCCTTCCCTGTGCATCCCAGGAAAAGAGGAGAGAATGCCTTCTGCCTGAATGTGCCTTACTTGTAGGGGACAGTGGGCAATGCTTCTGCAGGGAGGCAGAGGCCTGTTACGAGGTGCAGAGCTCATAAAATCCCAGACTCAGGAGCCCACATTGGGCTCCTTGGCCAGCTTGGTGGACAGGTGATGGGGTAGAGGGCTTGGGGGTACCACACAAGGCTCATCCCCAAGGTAGTGTGGCTGGATGGTTGGGGTTGGCTGTGTCTTGGGCCACCTTGCTCACAGGAGGTAGAAGAACCAAGTGGGCAACACTTGGATGCACCCTCCTTTAGGAAAGGACCACTCTTCAGGCCAGCTGTGAGGAGTGTGGTTTCAGTGGAGGGGACAGTAGGAAGTAGCATGGGAAGTGGTTGTCCCTGGCTTCCTGGACCTGTATGCATGGAGTGAGTGACCTTATGGCCGGATGACACAGTTGGGGCTTCACCCCTGAGTCCCTGTTCTGCATAACCAGCCCCACCTTGGAGCTGAGTTGGGGATGCCAGGCATATGCTGTCACAGGCCCTGGAGTTCCTCTCTGATGCCTGTGTTGGTACTGAGGGTAGGGGCTTTATAAAGAAAATAGGTTTGAGCCTCTCACCAATTTCAGAATCTAAGGTTGAGTAACCCCATCAGTTTGGCCTCTGGTGAGGACCTCCCAACAACATCACAGCATGGCAGGCGCACGTGCAGCAGAGAAATCACATGGTAAAATGGGACAGAGAGACTCAGTGGCCAAGCTCACTGTTGGATAACAATCTGCTCTCAGAAATCACTTCTTAAGACTTTCAAGTCTATGAGCTAAATAAACCCCTTTTCTTTATAAAGTTCCCAGCCTCAGGACTAGTACAAGCATCAGTCATCCCTACCAAAGGCAGTGCCCCAGTGACCTAATTACCTCAGAGGATACCCTCCCTCTCCTCACTTAAAGGTTCCATCCCACCTTCCATCCTGGCCACTAAGGACCAGTCCTTTGGGGGACAAGTGGCATCAACACTAGGGCCCCTGTGGTTGGCTCCAGAGCTGACACTGCCCACCCCAGAACATTCCCTGAGGACTGCCCTGCTTGCCCTGGGTGTGGAGATGCAGAATTCCACTCCCACAGGGTAAGGCTCATCACCAAGACCTGCAAGGGGGTGGAGGAAGCAGCAGGCAGTGTAGGGACCAGGTTCCCAAGTCCAGGGTGTGGTGGCAACTTCAGCTTGTCTAGTTTCCTGTGAGATCATCCTCTTCACCCATCTGTGATCTGTTCCCTATCTACTTTCCTCTCTTAGATCTGCAGGAAGTGGCTGAGGGCCACAGCAATCCAGGGTCAGCTGGGGTGTGGGCCAGATGAGGGTAGCAAAGGCTATACCTCTGAACATCTCAGGAAGAGGGGTTGGCCATGGGAAGACCCCCTCACAAGGATGGGCCAGGCAAAGACAAGTGGAGAGCCTGCCAGAAGCAGCTGGGAATCTCCACCTTTTATCAGGCACCTGAATATGGGGTTGCCATAAAATTCAGGATGCAAATAACAAATTTTGTTTTTTGTTTTTGTCTTTTTTGTTTGTTTGAGATAAGGTCTCACTATGTAGGTCAGGCTGGCCTTGAACTCACAGCAATCCTTCTGCTTCAGCCTCCTGAGTGTTGGCATTGCATGTATGCACCACCATTCCTGGCTTTGCTTTTATTTATTTATTCATTTTTAATTGGGTTAATAACCCTTAGTTACTGAGGGCTGATCAGGCTTGCAGTCTCCCAAACAAGTGGACAGCGAAGGTTTAAATAAATGAGGTGACTGAAATGATTGTAGGGCTGCAGGAGAGTCCAACTCCCTTGTAGAATTTGAGATTCTGTGGGTTAAGACCCAGACTTCCCTGGATGGCCCATATTTATTAGGTTTTCAAACAAGGGAGGAGGAGACTGATGAAAATGCAGGAAATCTGGGCAAGACTTGGGAATCCCTTTAAGGACTTCTCCAAGTAATACTTAATGTTAATTTGGGAGAACTATGTTAACTCCAAGAAGGCCTTCACTGAAGGAGTGAGATGCCTGCAGGTACAGTCTCCCTTTTAGTTAATTGGGGTTGAAGCCAAAAGTCCTCAGCTGTGGCCTTGTCTTGTCCTTTGCAGAGTCACAGCTTCACAGGCCTCAGGGTGACCAGGGACTCACAGAGGTTCACTTACTATGAGTCTGCCTCGAGCTTACAGTGATCCTCCTGCCTCAGCCTCCCAAGTCTGGGATTACAAGCATGCATCATCACACCCAGCATAGATAAGTAGATAGGTAGGTAGGTAGGTAGGTAGATAGGTAAATAGATCTCAAGTGTTTCAGGGATTGTGTGTGTGTGTGTGTGTGTGTGTGTGTGTGTGTGTGTGTGTGTGTTGTTGTTGGGAATGGAACCCAGGCCCTTTGTTCTGAATTTTTATTTGCTAAACTGGTGACTACCTGGATGACCATACCCACCCCGCTTTCCCCTCTGCCCTCATAGTCTGTTCCCCATAATGTAGCTAGAGTTGTTACGGAACCCCAAGTCACTTCACATCCCGGCTCTGTTCAAAACCCTTCACCCACCTGGAGGCCTTGTACATTAGGGCCTAAAGCTCTCTGACCTCATCTACCCCCAGCAGCATGCTCAAGTAAAAATATAATAAAATATTGAAAAACTAAATCTCTGGTTTTAGCACTGGTCAACTTCCGCAGGGTAAATATCCCTCTGGCTGACTCCAAGCTGCCCACGTGGCATCGTTGAGCACAGTCAGGAAAAGGAGCGCAGTTGTCACTGGAGTGAGTGCTCACAGATCCATTCTGCCCCTCTGTCTACTCAGGGGCTCTGCGGGAAGCGCTTCCTCCCATCCCGCAGGGCTTCCCCTTCACTTCCTTCAGGACATCGCTCAGATGTCTCCTCCTCCGAGGGACCTTTCCTGTCCACCCATCCACCACAGCCTTGCATGTCCCTCATCACTCTCCAGCCCTCTACCCTTTGCGGTTTTCTTCATAGCGCTTATCACTCTGGGCATCTGTTTACTTGTTTGTCTCCCCTACTAGAAAAGATGACTCCATGAAATCAGGGGCAGTATTTGTCTTGTTCTCAACTTTAGACCAAGCACCTTACAGAACCTGGCACATAGCAGGTGCTCAATAAATACTTGTGGAGTGAGCAATAACTCCAGGCTCAGTACACTCGGCACTGACTACCTTGATATTCACTTTTTCTGCTTGGTGAAAGCAATTCTAAAAGGCTATAAAGAGTCCTGTCTAGCCACATGTGATGTTGCATAACCAAAATCCAGCACTCTGAGAGGCTGAGGCAGGGGGATTCCAAGTTTGAGCCCAGCCTGGACAACTTACCAACTTAGCAAAACCTTGTTTCAGAATAAAAAAGGTCTAGAAATGTAGTTCAGTGTGAAGGCCCTGAGTTTGACCTCCCAATATCACAGAAGGAAAGAAGGAAGTAATGAGGGAAGAGAGGGAGGGAGAAAAGAAGGAACAGGGAAAGGCCCCATCTAAGGCCTTCCTTCCCTCTCCCCCAACCTGCCCCTGTGAGGCTATGCCCTTAGTGAGAGCCAGCTACGCACAGATTCCAGTCCTACTGCATTCTGAACTTCCTGGCACAGCCTTGTGTTTTGTGTGTGTGGCCCTGTGTCTCTGTCTCTGTCTCTCACCTCGTGGTGTAACCCTGTGAATGACTAACCTCCACCTCCTGTGCTATCATGGGAATCATGTACCTGAACAGCTGGAAAAGCACTTTGCCATCTCTGCATCCCCTAAATTGTAGCACCCCCCAACACACACACACACACACACACACACACACACACACACACACACACACACTATTTCTCAGCACAGGAAAATGCAGCTGTTAGAACCCAGCATCTCAGAACCAGCACAGCTACTTGCCACCCGCCACATATAGTGGGAAGACATAGCACATGGTTCTGTTGATTCTGCAACAGCATTAAAAAAAAAATCACTATTTTTACCAAGTACAGAAGAAAATGAGGGTTACTTGAATGATACCATCTCCACTTAGAGTGTCCTTGGCCATCACACAGGTATGGAAACAGCTGAGTGATTTTGCCTTATCTGGGACACTAACAAATCCTCCTATTGTCCCATGGCCAGCCTATGACCTAGTTCATTAGAAAATTACGACCTTCCTTGTTCTTCCTGCTCTCCACAGCGACTCCTCCTGGGGAGCCGCTTCCACACAGGCCTGCCTGGTTCCTCCGCCCATCATCTTGGCCCAGCTACAGTGGCTGAGACAGGCTGGGGAAGAGTGGCACCTCAGAGGGGGACAGCCATCTGCCATGACCCTGGAGAGCGGCTGAGCAGTGCCACCCCCTCCTACAGCCATGTGTCCTGGGCCACACCTGAGCCACAGCATGACACCAAAATGATAGATCAACCCTCAGCAGCCGCAAATGGGTCTACTGTGATCTACGTAATGGTTTCGAACAGCTCACCCACTATTAAACTATTAGGAGAGCCCTAGAAACATGGAGATGTCTGTTTAGAATGTGAAGTTCAGACTAGTGTGGAGCCAAAGGACAACACTTAGGAGTGGTATTCCAGCTGCTTATGACAGTAGAGCCCACAGCAGATATCTGTGCAGATCAGCTAGCAGGTGTTTTAACCAGTTAGGCATCTGTTCAAATTGGTGCCTGTGCCATCTTTTTTTCTTTTTTACAGTCTTGGGGATCAAATCCAAGGCCCTGCACATGCTAGGCAAGTGTTCTACCACTCAGTGACACCAGAACCAAACCATCAACATTTTATATATTCTCCATCCTCCACAAATGCTGGGGTTAAACATGCCTCTTTGTTCCCCTGATTCTATTCATACCCGAACTGTTACATTTTCTTAAAGCAGAGATATTCTTGTATTAGCCACAGCTTTCAACCGAGGCAGAAAACAAAAGCTAGATGTGTAGATCACTTTTTCAAGATCAAGAGAAGCAAGCCTGGCTTTTCATGGAAGTAAAAAACTAGCTAACTTGTCACTTCATTCCAACTGCCTTTTCCCTTGCTGTCCCTCCCTCAGATCATGGGATAATCAGTGCTGGAGCTCCCAGACTCCCATGCAGCCAGAGATGCCACATGACCAAGTCCTGGCTGATGCGTTGTGTTAAAACTCCCCATCCAACCAATGGTCTGCAGAGGGTGTCCCATCTCCTTAGTGTCTTGCTGAAAATCCCTATGACACCACCTCCATCTGCCTGGAACATGGGTTCTATACCTGGAGTTGAATCAGCCAGCTTAAGATCATGAGACAGAAGCCACATGTTAAAAACTGAGGAAAGAAAATGGGAGTAACCTGGATCCTTGATGGCCCAGTTGAGTCCTTGTCTTAGTTACTTTTCTCGTTGTAGAGACCACATACCTGACACCCAAAGTTAAGGGAGGCTTGTTTAGCTCACAGGTTGTGAAGGTTTCAGTCCATAATCAGCTGGCTCCAGGCAGGGTGGCACATGGCAGAGGGCAACAATTCATGGCAGTGGAAGACAGAAAAGAAGTGAGAAGGAGACAAGCCTCTTTCTGCTCCCCACCCTAGGGCAAGTGTAGCACTCACACCCTTAATCCCAGATCTGGACCATGAATTAATCACAAACTCTAGATTCAGCCACATTTGAAAAGCCCTGCACCATGACTTCACAAGGCTTCCAGGGGACATCCAGACGCAAACTGTAACAGTCCTGGACCATCTTGATTTCTGAGATCCCCAAGTATATAAAGCTTTCTGTTGTATGTAGCCCAATGCAGGCCTACCTGCTATGCCATGTGCCCTGCAATGGACTCCTGATATGCTTCCATATCTGCCTGGCTTTGGTTTGCATCCATTTGATTAAAGATGCATGTTCTTTAAAGACCTACAACATTTTTCAGAATTTGGCCAGCAGCTCAATTTGTCCATAAACAACTTGCACTCCAATCGCATCATGCTCACTGTGGAGAACTTCCCTGCCATTTACTGAGCTCTGCCAGGCAGGGTCTTAAGATTCCTGGTTTCCTGGAAGTTAACTCGGAAAGTTTAAGCCATCAGCCCAAGGTCATATGGCAGTCGAGGTGCAGAAGCAAAATTGGAGCCCAGGGCTGTTTAACTCACTGCTTACAGCTCCCTCTGCTGGGAGATTCCTAGAAGTGAGTGAGGAAAGACGAGGAATCCCTGTAGTCCTTCAGATGATTTAACAGGACAGCTTACTAGTTTCAGCAACACTCTCCTCCTAGTAGTGATGCTTCTGACGCCAAGCTAGGCGACAGGCAGCCCAGGCCCACACTGCACAGTGGGAACGGGCAGAGGATGGGAGCACTCTTGGGCTCAGCCCCAGCCCCAGACCTGGTCATTTTGCTGGGTTTCCTCCCCGCTCTGCCTCCAAAGGCCTCCACTCATTGATTCACTTGTGTGACCTTTGAACAAGCACATAGTGACTCCAAGGCATGGCCCTGCCCAAGGCTGATTGGCCAGGGAGACAGAGGAGACTGCCAGTGTGTGATGGTGCTATGACTGAGGGGCTGGGGCAGGGAGGAGACAGAGAAAGCAGGAAGGACATTTCAGCATGGAGGAACAGCATGTGCAGAGAGAATGTAACATGCAGAACGCTCCAGAGCTGTGCACGTGGAGGCCAGAGGGTTTCAGGCCAGGTAGACTTCCCACGATGGGAATGAACTCACTACTGCCAGGAAGGAGGGTGCAGGCACCCAGCACTGCGAGGCTGAGGTGTAGAGTGGACTGGGCAGCATCAGGGGAGCCAGAGGGATCTGTCCAGGACTGGCCGTGAAGAGTGTAACGGCCACGCTTGTGAAAGTCATCCCGGCCATGCAGCTGGTCTGTGCCCCAACGACGGGGAACCACAGGCCATCCAGGCACGGTCCCTCCACTGGACAGCTGACGTGCAGAGCCAGGAGGAAAGGCCCTGAGGATGAGGAGGAATGATTTGGGGACTTGGAGTCCCAGGGCCCCTGGTCCAAGGCCTGGTTGCACCTCCAGCTCACTGTGGTCTTGGGAAGTCCCGCCCTCTCTGAGCATCAGCTTCCCCACCCCCATGGGTGAAAGGGCAGGCACTGGTCTTGAGTTGCTGTGAGGAGCCCTGAAGCAATGGTTGCTCAGAGCTTCGTGCGTAGAGAGGGGGTGACAGCGACTGCTCAGTTGGCCTTCCCACCTCTTCCCTGCGACAAGAGCAGGGACAGGAAGAATCCCCTGTAACTAGAATGGCATCCTGGGACAGGGATCTGCAGAGCTCCAAATACCAATGTCTGTAAGCAGGACACCCGCAGCCTAGCGTCCCCAGAGCTGCCCGCCATGAGTCTGCGCTCAGGTCTTGCCATGGGTGCTTCCTCTTCTCAAGGCAAGTTCCCTTTTTCCCTGGTGACTTGGGCCTTATGGGGGCGGAGAGGAGGGGACATTGGAGAAGTTAAATTTCCTGGGCTGACAGGGCAGAGGCCAGACCCAGTGGGGACAAGACCCAGTGCACTCCACTGATGCGGCCACTGCTGCTGGTGCAGCTGTTTCACTGTTTTGTAAAGAGCTGTGGGAGGGGACCTGGGAAGTAGAGAGGGAAGCAGCAAGCAACTATCGAGGGCTTGCCATCAGGAGGGCCTGGAGTCCTAGTTCTCCTACAACCCGTAACCTGGCCTTGGGTTTAGGTAATAGAAACCTGGGGCCCGGACAGAGAAGGTCTCAGGCAGTGGAGGAGGTATCCAGCCTTTAGGGAGGAGCTCTATGCAGATCAGCCATGACACTTGAAGATTCCAAAGGTTGGTCCAAATTAACAGGGTAGGACAGATGGAGGGCTCCCTAAAGGAGGTTAAGGTGCCAGAGCAGAGTAAACTCCAGATCTTGACAGAAAAGCAAGCAAAGCTGGACACTCAACATATGTGCCTCTGGATAGGAAATCGGAAGCACATTGTGGAGACGTGGGAAGAGTTCAAGGAAGACTTGTTTTGAAGAGTGAATAGGAGTTCTCTGGGTCGGTAAAGTAGAGGATGAAATTCCAGGTAGAAGAAATGGCACGTGCAGACCTGGAAGCAAGAGCAGATGTGAGCAGCCCAAGAACCACGTTAGGAATAAGAAGAGCTAAAATGTATTGAACTTCAGAATATTCTAAGCATAGTACCAGACATGTTCATCACATTTATCCTCACAACAGCCCTCAGGGTAGGAGGAAGGAACTTGAGACTCTGAGAGGTTAGGTAACTTTCCCAGAGTCACACAGGATTTCTCTGCTAGCAACCTGATTTCAAGGTAGAGGGGCAAAAGCTGGGAGCTGAGGCTGAGAGGTCAGCAGGAGCTGGATGAGAAGATCTGGATGCCAGCTTCTCAGGGCTTTGGGACCCAGAGCTGAATCCCAAGGCCTCGTTCTCCCAAGGTGCAGGGCCCAGGCTGGCTGAAGCTTACGGCAGGAAGGGCCCAGCCACGTGGCACTGGCAGTCGAGCATCTCCCTCAACGCCCTCTACAGCTGCAGGGGCCGTCTCCCCAGAGTGCGCGCTCACAGGCGCCAGGTGCTTTGGCGGGTGAGGGGCTGGGCTCGGTGACAGAGAAGGGGTGAAGCACTCTGCTGGGCCCAAGAGTTTGGGCCTGATGTCGGGCAGGGACCTGGGATGACCGTGAGCAGGGGGAGGCAGGCCGCTGGAAAGGAGCTGGGAACGCTGAGCAGGAACCCCAGAGTCCCTGCCCACACCCCAACAAGGTGGCTGTGGCCTGCTGTGTGCCCGCACCACCAACAGGGGAGGTGGAGGGAGTGGGTGCAGTGTGCCTGGTCAGCCTCCGCTTCCATCCCTGTGCCAATGGCTGGCGCCGGGCACTGGCACTGGGTGCTGCTGCCTCACCCGGCACTCCCCTGCCTCCTGTGTCTGGGACCCAGTGGTGTAAAGCTGTGCGAGAGTCGGGGAAGGTGGGACTGGACTGAGTGGCGGGATGAGGAGTGTCAAGGAGGGCAGGAAGAAGCCTAGGGTGGCAGCTGGGGGCAGGGTCCTTGGCAAGCAGGCAGGGAAGTACGGCACTGTTAAGGACTAGGCAGGCTGGGCTGGTGCAAACCCAACAAATGTCAGCACAGCCTGAGGGCCTGTCCCTACCTTGCACGTCAAGAGCCGCTGAGACCGCTGCACATCAGTGTCTGCCAAGGAGGCTTTGCACTGCAGCCTGACTATCCTGAGCTGCGAGGCGTCTGCCTGAGCGCTTGCAGTGTCCCAGGCCCCTGGCCTGCCCACCTGAGCTGATGTGAAGGCACTAGCAGGCCCTGCGCAAACGCGAGATCCCCTCCCCTCAAGTTACTTCTTATACCACTAAACCAGGAGAGCTGGGCCTGGCCAGCCTCGCCCTGCTCCAGGGCCTCCCACTCGCCAGCATCCAGAGACCAGACTTATCTGTGCCTCTGAGGGCCACCCTGTGCTTCCCACCCCTTGCTCAGATCCCTCATCATGTCCTGTTTGGGTTTTTTGGGGTTTTTGTTTTTGGGGGTTTTTTTGGTACCAGGAATCGAACTCATGACCTCAGGCTTGCCAGGCAAATGCTTACGCCACTGAGCTACATCCCTGGCCCTCATCATGTCCTGTTTGAAAGTGGAACAACATGACCTTTGATATGGTCAGTTTTTTTTTTTTGTTTTGTTTTGTTTGTCTTTTTTGAGACAGGGTCTCACTATGCAGTTCAGGCTGGCCTTGAGCTCACTTTGTATCTGAGACTGGCCTGAACTTGCAACGATCCTCCTGCCTCAGCCTCCCAAGTGCTGGGATTACAGGTGTGTGCCATCATGCCCAGCCTGTGTGGCCAGGTTCTAACTGCTGGTTATTTGATAATACAAACATTTTTGCTGAAAATTAATCTTTGTGCAATACTGAGCTCAAAAAAAAAGGAAGGAACTGGGCAAGACTAGTACAGCCTGTGGGAAAAGGCATGTGAGCTGGAAGGAGAGTCGGGGGAGCATGAGGAAGGCCTGGGGAGGCAGACAGGCTGGCCCCGTGCAATGTGTTTGACACTCAGGGTCCCCAACCTATCAGACCCCCCAGCCTCTCCTGTCTGATGCATGACTCCTGGCTGCCTGCAGCCCACTTCCCGACCAGGAGCCATTACTCACCTAGGTTGGGGAGTTACATGGGGTTCAGGCTGGGCTGTAACTGTGAGGTCTCTGTCCTGCACTGGGGTTGTTGGGACCCGCCTTCTCTGTTCCCAAGCTGGCAGCTGCTTGCAGCAGGGTGCAATGACCTGGAGTCCCCGTTGGAGGCTCAGCCTCCCTGAGCTGTGCACATCTGCGCATCCCTTTGTTTCCTGGACTAGAGATAGGGTCTCAGTGACTCCTGTGACTCCTCCAGCAAGAGGCACCTTGGGCCTAGGCCAGGGCAAGGCAGAGGAGGTAGTGAGGGTCTTCAGTGTGAAGTCTGGGTGCGAATCCTGTACTGAACTGCTTCTGTGATTGTGTCCAACACACCGTCCCGGTCTGAATCTCAGTTTCCTCCCCTTAAAAATGCAGTTGTGTTCAACTGGGCATGTGGGCACAAGCCTGCAATCCCAGCACTCCAGAGACTGAGGCAGGAGGGTCACAAGTTCGAGCTCAGCCTGGGCAACTTAGCAAGATCCTATCTCAAAATAAAAAGATAAAAAGAGCTGGGGATATGCAATGGCACTGGGTTTCTTTTTATATGAAGATGTGTTCAAGTGTGTGTTCACTTAAAATGTAGTTACCGAGGGCTTGCTACGTGCCAGGAAACGAAGATGCAAGGCAGACGCAGCTCATGGACTCTCGGAGCTGGCAGTCTAGCGGGAGAGGCGAGCATCGGCCCGAACTATGACAATAATGAATGTGTAAACACAAACGTTCTTGAGCGCTAAGAGCGGCTCCACACGCGTGCAGTGGTGGCCAGGGAGGATCTGTCATTTGAACAGAGTCCTGACAGAGCCGTGAGTCTGCTCAGCAATTCTCCGGAGCACTGGGTGCCTTAGAGACCAGGTGCGGCTCCTCTGTGGGCCTCAGTCTCCCCAGCTCCACATCCAGGACCAGTGACTGGCGTGTACTGATTCTCCAGACCAGGAGGCAAGTTTGTTTAGTAACTACTTTCGGAGGCAAGGGCTTCAAAAGCCCCCCTGACGCAGACCCTTCACCTGAGGCCAGGAGCTGCTTAGCCCAAGCTGAACCCCTTCTCAGCGCCAGGCGTTTAATCCGACGCGGCGGCCGCGTGCTGTCGGCAGGGTCACAGCGCCACCCTGCGGCGCAGGGGTGTTCCAACACGGGGCTTCGCGGGGGCTTGCGCCTAAAGGGCTTCTCCCCACGGCTCAGCTTTTGCGGCTAGCGCTCCAGAGTGGTGCTGAGTCTCAGCGCGCGCACGTTCCCAGCTGCAGGAATTGGATTCGGCGAGGTTCTGCAAGGTGGGAGGACGGTCCTTGTGTCCCCAAGGGAAGTGTGGGGTCGCTAGCATAGCCCCGCCCCAGAGTCTGGCCCGTCCCCCACAAACTCGACAGGAGCCTCTGACTACGCCTGCGCGCTGCCACACAGGCGCACGCCTTCGCCAAAATAAAAAATATGTCCCTCGCACCACTCCGTCTGTTTCCAAGGCAACCCCTTGTCTCTTAGCAACCACGTGTGCGGCCCGGGGTGGGCCTCCCGAGCCTCTCCCTTACCATGGCCGCGGCGAATCCCAGCATTTTCCTGCTCATGGTAAACGGCCAGGTGGAGAGCGCCCAGGTGAGCAGCCGCGGACCCCGCCGGGCCCATCTTCCAGTCTCCCCCGGGCTCCCTTCCAGCAACTCCGAGGGCAGCTTCACGGCTCGGGCCGTGTCATTCCTCCGAGCTGGGTCAGGCTGGGAAAAAAACGGCCTAGGGGGCGCGGCGCCAGGTTGCTGGGGAACCTGCGCGTCAGGGTGCAATTGTGGACACACGTCTCGAGGGCCGCGCTGGTGCCGGGGCCACGCTTGGCCTGGCCTGTGGCCCCGGGCTCGGATCGTGCCCACTTGGTTGGCTGCACTGGCTGGAGCCGCCAGCGCCGCGCGGAGAGCGGAGTCTCGGGGGCGCACAGGGCCTCGCCAGTGCACGCCTCTCGGAGGCGTCTGCGCTGTGCAGTGAGTGCCCGCTCCCAATCCCGCACCCCTGAACTCGATTGGAGTCGGGATGTTCTGGTTAGTCTGATCCAGCGACGGTGGCGGCGCTGACTGCCCAGGGAAAGTGTACTTGTTAGCCGACGGGACGCTCCTCAGTCAGCCTGCGAAAACCGCTTATGATAAGGAAAGCCCAGTCTCCAGCAGGTGCTCCCTGTGTGCGTTCCGCACTGCTCCTCCAAGCCTCTCGGCGACCTTTCCAGGCAGGCGGTGCGAAGGCCCTGCCTATGGCTGGGAACCTGACTTGGAGGAAGTAGCAAAGCTGGAATTTGAGCCCAGTTCTGACAGGCGTCACTTTGCTTCACTGCCCTTGCAGGCTATCAGACACGATCCTCATGATTCTTATATTACTGTGAGAACTGATGCAGGTGGTTTAGGTACAGCTCTGCCAGGCCTGCTACTCAGTAGGAGTCTGCTGGCTTCCTGGTCCGTCAGGGAGGGATGCTGCTCCAAGCACACACCCCCATCCACCTCCACCTCGGTCTGGTACCCAAGACCATCCTCCTGTTCTCCTGTTCTGCGCTGTGAGGGTCTCCCATCCGTGTGCTCTTCCCTCTGCTCTGGCGCCCTCCCTGCCTCCCAGCCCTCAGCTCCACCACCCATATGTTGTGTTCAGGACAGCACTGCTCCCATAGATCTCATCTGTGCGCTCACCCTTGTGGCAGACAGTGGGGACGCAGAAAACTATGAAGCCTGTTTCCTCTTCTAATGGGGACGACAGAAGCAGACACAGGCATTTAGCACCTTGATGAGGAAGGCAGAGAGGCTGAAGGAGCCAAGAGGTGACCCTTACAGAAGCCTGGGAGTTAAGTCACTCTCCAAAATGTTTTAAAGGATAAGCAGGAGTTTGCGAGATGGTAAAATGGGAAAGGCATGTAAGACAGAAGGCAAAAACCAGCTGTGGTGGCGCACACCTGTAATCCCAGCAGGGGAATCGCCATACGTTTGAGGCCAGCCTGGGCTACATAGTGAGTTCAAGGCCAGCCTAAACTGCATAGGGAGACCCAGTCTCAAAAAAGAAAAAAAAAAGGCAGAACCTGAGCAGAGAGGCCCTGGGGCAGTAGCAGCTGGGTCTCTCTCTCCCACACTCCCAGATCTCAGGCCCCACCCTTGGCTGAACATGGCCAGGTGCCCAGGTTCCCCGTGTTCAGAATTCCTGTCAGCTGCTCCTGCCTCGTCAATGTGTGGGTCTCAACTTGAGTCTCGGGGAACAGAATACCTATGTGCTTTTTCTCTGCAGTTTCCAGAGTATGATGACCTCTACTGCAAGTACTGCTTTGTGTATGGCCAGGACTGGGCTCCCACGGCGGTAAGCTGGGCCCTTGGGCCTACTTTACTCCTGGCCTCTTGACTGTCAGAGTTTCTGAAGGTGATCCTCCCACACACCCACTTCCAGAACTGACTGAGAAGTAGATACTGAGGTCAGAGGGGCCCTAACCATGAGACTGTTCTTGGTAAAGCCGGTTTAGAGAACACAGCCACCACTGGGGTCCCTCATGTGTCCCCCCACCTGCGCACCCTCACATCGCTTTTCTGTGAACTAACATATGGCAGCCAACACAGATGTGTGGGCAGGCACCAGAGAGCCAGCCAGGAAGTGGCTGAGTTGTAGATGTGCTAGGCCAGTCTCCTTCCCAGAGGTATTAGGGAGCTCCAGAGGATCGGGTCAGTTCAGGGGCTCTCATTCCAAGGCCTCGCAGGGAGGTGAGGTGAGAGGCGAAGAGAGAGGTAGAGGTGAAGACCTCAGCTGGCACTATGCCTTCCTGTTTGCAGAGCACTTAACTGTTTCCTTGTAACAGTTTAGGAAGAGCCCAACTTACATGACCTCTCTGAGCCTCAGCTTCTTCATCTGTACAGCTGACCATAATACTTATTTTCCATCAGCCACTCATTGAATAACTATAATTGAGTCTTCTGGATGTTGAGGATAACCATGATAAAGTTTTGTCAGACAAAGACAGACAAAAGTCCTTGTCTTGCTCAGCCTGGTGGTGCACGCCTCTAATCCCAGCATTTAGGAAGTTGAGACAGAAGGATCGCTGTGAGTTTGAGGCCAACCTGGGCTACATAGTGAGTCCAGGCCAGCCTGAACTACATAGCAAGACCCTGACTCAAAAAAAAATCCTGTGGGTGTGGTGGCACACACCTGTAATCCAGCACTCAGGAGGCTGAAGCAAGAGAGTCGTTACAAGTTTGAGACCAGCCTGGGCTGTAAAGTGAGCTCAAGGCCAGCCTGAACTGCATAGCAAGACACTGTTTCAGAACGACCAAAAAAAAAAAAAAAAAAAAAAAAATTCTCATCTTCCTGGAGTACACATTCTTGGGGGAGATGGATAATAAGTAGTGCATAATCTGTCATGTTAGCTGATAGTAAGTACTAGAGGGAGAATAAAGTTAGCAAGCAGGAGGTATGAGGGATATAAGGGAACTGGACTCTGGATAAGGTGGCCTGGAAAGGCCCTACTGAGAAGGCTACTTCTAAGTACAGATCTGGAGTAAGGGAAGTGGAAATTACTTTCTGGAGTAAGGGAAGTGGAAATCTAGGGGGGAAACTTTCTGGGGAAAAGGAGCAGAGAGTGCAAAGGCCCTGAAGCACAAATGTGCCTGGCGTGTTTGAGGAGCAGCGGGGAGGCAGGATGCCATTGAACAGGGTGAGGGCAAGATGGCTGGAAACAGGGAGGCATGGGGCAGAGCTAAGGACCAGGACCTTTACCCAGGGGGAGAAGGGACCTCACCAGGAAGTTTCACATGAGAAAAAAGCGATGTGGCTTACATTTTTAAAAGATCCCTTTGAGGGAAGAGGGTGTGGCTCAGTGGCAGAATCCTTGCCTAGCATCTACAAAGCCACGGGAAGAAAATCCCCAACACTGCAAGAGGAGAAAAAAAAGGAAGGAGGAGGGAAGAAAAGAAAGAGAAAGGAAAGATGGAAGCAAGGAAGGAAGGGAGGGAAGTTTCCTCTGGCTTCTGTGCTAAGACTGGACTGGGAGCAAGGGCGAGAGTGAGGTGGCCAGCAGGCTACACAGGGCACAGCTGGCAGAGCAAGCGTTGTGGGTGGTGAGAGGTGAGACATGGCTGAATTCCAGGTATACTCTGAACATAGAGCCACCAGGTTTTCCTGCCAGGCAGACGTGAGGGAGGAGGGAGTCTGAGCATTCAGCAACAGAAGAGTCGCTGCCTCTCTGAGAGCAGACTGCATGAAGCAAGATCTGGGAGAACTGTCTAGAGCCCAGCCTGGTGCATGTGAGGACTGAAATGCCCCTGGACATCATGTGGAGCTATGATGGTGGCAGCAGTGATGCTGATCTGGGGTTCAGAGAGGAATAAAACTGGAACTCATCAATATACAGACCACACTGAGAGCCATGAGACCAATAAGGTCAATGGACACAGGTAGAGGAGTGGCCAAAGTCACTCAGATACTGTAACACTATAAAGGAACCAGTGAGGGTGACTGAGCAGGAGCTACCCAGGAGAGAGACAGCCCCAGAGACTGGGGTGCCCAAGAAATGAAGGGGAGGAAGTGCGTCGAGAAGCAGATAAGCCGGGCGCAGTGGCATGTGCTTATACTCCCACATGCTTAAGAGGCTGAACCCGGAGAATCATTCAAGACCAGCCTGGATCACATGGTGAGACCCATACACACACACACACACACACACACACACATACACACACACAGCAAAAAGAGAAGAAGCAGAAGCAGGTCAGCTTCCAGAAGCAACCAGAACTGTCAGATGTTCTGCTGGGTCAAACAAAATGAGGACAAAGAAATGACAGTTGGAAATAGCAATCTCAAGGTCCCTGGTGTCATTTATAAAAACCCTTTGGTGAGTAGTAGAGCTAGTAGCCTGGTCAGAGTGCACTCACCCGAGAACAGAGAGCGGAGCTGGCCAGTGTGACAAGTCTTAGGAAGGAATTTGCTGCTCTACACAGAGTAGAAAATGGGTTGATAGGTTGAGGAAGAAGCAGCTGCAAGAGGATTGCTTGTGATAGAGAAGTGATACACGTGTATGCATGGGTGATACAGGAGAGAAAGTGCAGACCGTACAGCTGCTGTCTCCTAGGCACAAGAGCTCTTGTGCCCAGGGGAGGGTCTGGCTCTGGTAAGATGGTGCATTCATCTTCCAAACCTGAGAGGCACCCTGCTACCCTGTAGCTCCCTTTGTTCTGCCATGCAGGTCTTGCTGGAAGGTGGTTAAGAAAGCAGCCCTCCCAGGGGCCCTCTTGCAGAAGGGGCGGGGCGTGGCCACCTGGAACTCAGACCAGTTGTCCCTGTTGTTGTCCCACAGGGCCTGGAGGAGGGGATCTCACAAATCACATCCAAGAGCCAAGATGTGCGGCGAGCCCTGGTGTGGAACTTCCCCATCGATGTCACTTTCAAGAGCACCAACCCTTACGGCTGTGAGTCTGCAGGCCTGGAGGGTGGGGTGCGGGAGGCCGGAGCTCTCCTGTGGCACCCCCAAGTCAGCCTGTTCCTCATCCCACACCACTGGCCACATTCAGATCACCACTGCCCATCATCTGGTACCCTCTTCTTTTTGAACTCACTGTACAGCTCAGGCTGGCCTCAAACTCTCAGAAGTCCTGCTTCAGCCTCCCAAGTGCTGGGACTACAGGTGTGCACCACCACCACCACCGCCACACCCAGCATCACATGGGATCTTTGGAGTTCTTGCCCATTTCTATTACTTTCTGATCTTCCCCACCCTCACCACATCTTCCACATAGTGGGCAGTGGCCCTTCAGAAAGTTCAGAGGTGGTCAGATCCCTGGGCCCAGCGTCTCCCAACTTCCCTTGATGTGTTGTGGTCCAGCCCTCCCCCAACATGTGCTCCTCCTGTGCTAGTCCCTCAGGCTCCCTCTTCTAAGCCTTTGTCTGAGCTTCTCCTCCATCTGGATACCCTTCCCATGTCCACACCTGAGCCCCTTCCCCAGGGCCGTCTTGCTTGCAGTATTTCCTTCCTGCATTGTCTGATGATTTTTAACCACCAGATTACTTCCTTTTCCCTATAAATGCTTCTGTGTGCAAAGCTTGGGGTTCAGCCCTATGGGCCTGTCCAAGCTGCCCAGTGTCTGCTGGATAGATTTCTCTCCATTTATTTTCCCCTGTTAAGGAATAGATTCAGCTGGGCATAGTGGTGCACACCAGTTATCTCAGCACTGAGGAGGCTGAGGCAGGAGAACTGCCACAAGTTTGAGGCCAACCTAAACTACATAGACCTTGTCTCAAAAAAAAAAAAAAAAAATCAAAACAGTGACATCCCTTTTCTTCAAATTAATAGTACAGCTAAGAGCTAAGTATGGGTTTGAATTTAGGCCCATATGATTTCACATTTCAGGCCTTTCCCAATTCCCCTTGCAATGCTTCACCACAAGAAGGGTACACTGACAGAGAGGCAGAGGTGTATGATGAGGCAAGCGGGGTGTAGTGTTCATGGTTGACTCTAGGTAGCAAGTAATTAAGGATTCATTGGAGAATTCCTTCAACTTTTCTAGGGAGTCTTTTCCTCTTTCTTTTCTTTTTTTTTTTTTTGGAAACAGGGTCTTGCAGTGTAGTTCAGGCTGGCCTTGAACTCACTATGTAACCCAGGCTGGCCCCAAACTCATGGCGATCCTCCTGCCCCAGCCTTCTGAATGCTGGGATCACAGGCCTAAGCCACTATTCCTGGCTTCTGGGGAAATATTTTCTTTGACCATTATGAAATTAAGGCTAGGAACCAATGACAAGAGGATGGAGAAAAAAAATCTCCCTATGTTTGAAAAATCAGAAAATCACCTCTAAAACTAGCCCATCTGGTGAAGAGGAATAATGAAATTAGGAAATGTTTTGAATTGAATAATGATGAAAATGTGCAGCTAAGGCAGCTGAGATGCAGAGATTACATAACTTGCCTAAGGCCGCAGGATAGGAGCCTGGCAAGCTGGTTCCCAGCTCTGCCTGGGGCCTCACCTGTCACCTCAGGCTGTGATCTCTGCCTGCACCCAGAGGACACAAACTGAAGAACCAAGGTGAAGGCACCCAGTATAGGACCTTGATATTCAGGTGAAGAACCTTAATGTGAACAGAAATGGGTACAACTGTTAATATTTCAAAGAGAAATACCTGGAAGGCCTTGCTTTCTCTCTAGAGAGAACTCCTGAATAGGCCCTTTCTCCCCGGTCCGATGAGCCATGCTTTGCACACTGAGTGTGGCCACCTCCATCAGAAAAGGTGCCAAAGAGCAGGTAGCAGGCCCTTGTCATCTCTGATCACAACAGGAGCCAATGCCTGGCGCAAGGCTCCAATGGTACTTCCTGTGCCCATCAAGTGACAGAGCTGGGACAGCACTTTGGCTCTCTCTGTGAGCCGCAGAGTACCTGTCTGGGCAGCAGCAGAGGCACAGGAAGTAGTAGGATGGAAAGCGGCCCCCTCAGCAATCAGAGGTCCCGTGCGCCTCCTGGAGCCCACCTGTCCCTGGACTCAGCTGGACACCCTGTCCTCTGCCTACGCCCTTCCTGGCTTCCCTAGGTACTCACCCCGGCCTTTTCCTTCCCAAGGGCCCCAGATTGTGCTCAGTGTGTATGGACCAGATGTGTTTGGGAACGACGTGGTCCGCGGCTATGGAGCAGTGCATGTGCCCTTCTCACCTGGCCGGTAGGTTGTCACCCTGACCCCCCATCCCTCTGTGGGCTATTCTGTCCTTGAGCCTGGGGTGCCCTCACCTGGCAGGGTATCTGGGCTCAGGTAGGGTATGCCTTGGAGTCCCCAGGGCCTGGGCAGCTCAGCTCGGAGCGTGGCAGATGTGGCCCAGGTGCCCATCATGGGACACCATGCATGGGGGCCATGTGCCAGCAGACCCCAGATGGGGAGGGTGGGGAGCGGCCCCAGAAAAGGGCTGCTGGGCCCTGCCCTTTGTGAGCTGCAGCCATACACCTGCTCTTTGTGGGATCCATGACCCCCTGACAGAGGCTCTTTTTAAAGCACAGCACTTTCCTGCTACTGAGCATGTTTTGTGTATAAGAATGTTTGTTTTAGGCACAAAAGGACCATCCCCATGTTTGTGCCAGAGTCTGCATCTAAACTGCAGAAGTTCACAAGGTGAGAGTTTTCTCTGAAGCCCCCACCACTCCTTCTGAGGTACTTGGTGAATGGCTGCCGCCGTCCAGCCCTTGAGATGTGCCTGAAAGCCTTCAGGTTGTTCTACCTCCTGGGGACAAACTGAACCAGCGTCTGGGGTTGGGGCAGCTCAGATTCACTGGGCTCTTTAGCCCTGAGGAGAACATGCATTTAGCCTGTTAGAAGCAATCAGGAGGTCACTGTGGCCAGTAAGTGCCAAACTAGGACGCTAGGTAGGGTGCGGTAGGGGTGGGGAGAGCAGGGGGCAGGCCTGGGCCAGGATATAGGGCCTATGGAAGGGCTCACGGGGGCAGATGCCTGGAGGAAATTCAGCAGGAAGCCCTCTTATGACTCCCAGAGAGGAACTTGGAGGGCCAGCGGGGCCCAGCTAACTGATCAGAGCCACCACTGCCCACTGCAAGCCTGGTCAGTATCAGGGAGTAAGACTTGGTTAGAGCCCTGCTGGGTAGTGGGACAGATAAGAGCCTAGGAAGCCACACTGAATTCTGAGGCCTGCAGAGAGGAAGGACAGCATACTCCACTGGCATCCACCCAACCGTTTGGGTGCCCACTGTCCCTAGAAGCCACTATGGGAGGCCACTAGGTGGGCGGGATTCTTAGCCAGATGCCCTGGGCCAGTGTCACCTAGAAGTGCCAGTGCCTTCCCCCGGAACGGTCTGGGAAGCAGTGGTGAGGTCATGTCTGTGGGCTCAGGGAAGGGGAGGGGCTCTCAGAGCCGCATGTCCATCTGGCAGTGTGTGCCCTGCTTAACGTCCCACAGCCCAGGGGAGGAGTTTGGGCCTTGCAGTGAGAGGTTCCTGAGAAGAGGGCTTGTGCTGAAAGATGGAGGATGTCCAGGCGGGCTTCTGGGCTGTGCCCGGGGGTGGCAGCTCAGTGCCTGGGAGTCTCCAGCCCTTTACACAGGCTCCTAGATGGGCAACGCTGTGTGTTCTTGTGTTATAGAACCAGGGAGTGGTCTGATCAGCGCAGGCAGCATAATTAGCCAGACCTTCCCAGACGTGGTGTCACACACCTGATGTCTAGAAGTCCGAAGCCTGTATCACTGTGCCAAAAGCAGGACGCTGGCAGCATCATGCTCCCTCAAGAGGCTCTGGGGAAGACCCCACTGCTGGCACCTTCAGCTTCCCACAGCTGCCCGCCTTCCTTGGCTTAGGAGTGCATCTCTCCTGTCTCCATGCCTCCTCTGTGTTACACCTCCCTCTGCATCCTTCCATGAGGACAGTGATTACAGTAGGATGGTCCTGGACAGGGTATCACTAGGGTTATCCCAGATAGTGAAGGACAATCTAGGATAACCTCCACATCACAACAGCCTTAACTCAGTGACACTCAGAGAGTCTCTTTCCAAATAAGGTTGCATTCAGTTTCCAGGGACAAGCACCTAATATCTCTAGGGGCTGTTAGCCTGCTGCAGCCCTCTGACCTAGTCTTCACACGGCAAGTAAGATGGTACGCCCCAAGGCCCGGCCCTCCCCTGCTGGAAATAGCCCAGGCACATCCCTCTGCATTCAGGGTTAACTTTAGCCACAATGCCACAGTGCCCTGCTGACTTCTTGGCCCCTCCCCTGGTTGCTTCCCATCTGCCTGCTCCACCTGCCTTGATTCTCAGCTCACTGGGCCCTGCCGGGAACGTCCTCCCCTGAACAGTCTGTCTTCTCAGCCTGATGAGCAGACCACCTTGCAGACCCAAGGCAGACAGTGGTGAGGATGGGGTCTGCCTTCACAGCAGGGCTACTGCCCAGGCCTCAGCCCTCTAGCCACCTGTGAGATGGGTGCTGTTAGAGCCTTGCTCCATGATGGGGAAACTGAGGCATAGAGAGCTGGTGCCTCTGCCCATCCATTGGGAGTCAGTGTGCAGCCCTCTCACCGCGGTCTCCAGTCCTACCCTGAGGTCCCGTGGGAGGCAGCACACAGAGCCTGGGGCCTGTGAAGCACCTTGGAGAGTGCTGGTGCCTCTCGTCAGGGTACAAGCAGTACGTTGTATTGCCATGGCTACTAGAGGGCCATGTCCAGTGTCTGATGCCAGGAATCCCCTGCTCATGGACGTTCTCCTGTGTCCCCAGCTGGTTCATGGGACGACGACCTGAGTACACAGACCCCAAGGTGGTGGCGCAGGGCGAAGGCCGGGAAGGTAAAGCATGATGCCCCACCCCAGCCCAGAGTCGGACTGGAGCCTGGAGAGGGACTTGGTCGGCCCTAGCACCCAGTCCCAGGAAGTAGACGGGGATGAAGGCCGAGAAAGCATGAGGCGCCTGGGGCCCAGTGCTGCAGGAGGTGGTCCAGTAAGCTTTTCACAGCACCTTTCAGATGAGTGCCTAGTGGGAGCAGAGGGTTTGCCGTGTCTGTCTGTCCCACTGTAGCCTCTTGACCTCCCAATGAGGGACATGGGCAGGCACCATCATCCCATTTCATAGGAGAGAGCCCTGAGGCTGAGACGCCCAAAGCACCTTGGGTCTGTCTCTGCCCCCAACCTGCGCCACTGATGCTGTGCTTCTGTCCCCAGTGACCCGAGTCTGCTCCCAGGGCTTTGTCACCCTCCTGCTCAGCGTGGTGACCAAGGACATGAGGAAGCTGGGTTACGACACTGGACCTGCAGATACGCGGGGCGTCCCGGGGCCCGGCCTGCCCCAGGGCGTCCCCCGGTGAAGACTCTGGGTGGACAAGCACCCCGTCGCAAGTCTGGCTGGGCGGCCAAGCGGCCCCTCAGTGCACAAGGGCCTATTTCTGGAGTCACAGCAGACCCATCAGCCCGAAGGACAGCCTGGCGCTACTGGGGGTGGAGTGTGGACAGTAAAATAGTTATAATAAAGTCACTTTTCAGACAGCCAGGCTGCGGCTGCTTTCTTGTCCTGTGCCACTCCCATCCCCACAGGGGAACAAGACCCTCCCTCACCTGCAGCCCCGCAGAGCGTGGTGCTGGGAGGCTACTTGGGTGGCAAGCCAGGACGGGGCCTTTCACAGCGCCGGTTCTGCTGCTCGCGGCTGTGTGGCCTTGTCAGCGCCTCAGCACACTCGACGAGCAGAGTTAAGTAGTCTTTTGCTCAGCACCTGGCACGGTTTGAACCAACTGTGCTCCAACATACCAGCCTCCCTTGGTATGGAGACAATCCTCTCAGCAGGAGCTGGATGGTGGGGGCCCTGTGTGCAGGGACTCCTGGCCTGCTTCCCTCGCAGCCTGAGGGTGGACTGGCAGCCTTCCAGGGTGGGAAGCTGCTGGTTAGAATGCAGCTTTCGATCAAGTCCCAGAGCCCAGCACCCTGGCACCTGTGAGGGTCGTGGGCCACTTGTACACAGGTCCCTGTGACACTAAAACAGGAAGGCCTGGGGTACAGCCTCCTCACCTCCCTGCACACAGCGTCCCCTTCTACCGCCTCAAGTGAGCGCTGTAGACCTGCAGCCTGTCACAGAGCTTCCCTCAGTACAGCTGTGCCTGGCTGAGACGCAACCCTCAGCAGGATGCCAGGCTACAACCCACCCCGCAAGTCTGGCCTATTACCGGAACTTGCCCTAAGCAACCATCTACACAGACCCTACTGTCCTTTATCTCGCAGGGCACCCCCATCCCTTGCCCCTGTCACTGCATTGTGGAACTCCTGGTCTGACCTCAGCAAAATTCCCATGGTTCTGACCATCTCTGAAACCATCCTGTCCCCTACACCACTCATGAGCAGCACTTTTCCTCCCACACCCATGCACCATGCGCCCAGAAATGGGGTGCGGCCTTGCCCCTCAGCATTTCCACACCACCTCCTTCTTCAACCAGCTTCCAGCAGCCCCAGCCATCAGATCATGCTGGGCACCACCTGTCATTGACAACATGCCTACACTGCTTTTTGTCCAGCTACTCTTGGTGACATTGTGGCCCACATGTGATTCCTCCAACCTGGCCTCTGCCCCTGACTTGCACTGATCCCAACCTCTACCTCGCAGCCACCCATTTCCAGGGTCAGAGCTGCTTGTTACCAGCTGGAAATGCGTGGCTGTGAGGTAGAGATCAGGATTTGTTTCCGTACTGGGGATGGAACCCATGCTAGGCAAGGATTCCACTAAACTGTGTCCTCAGCCACATGCTGAGTTTTGACAAATGCACAAACCAGCTTGGATTGAGGCTCCTAATGCCACTCCAGGACGACTCTGCGGTGGGTTATGTGGCTGCTGAGCTGACAGCTTTAGAGGAGGGAGAGAGACAGAATTTGCAGTGGGGGTTGGCTACTGTTGTACTGTCACAGTAAAGAGATGAACTCAGGAAAGAACTTGCCAGTTAGCAAGCAGAAATGGAAGGGAACAAAATGAATCTTTAAAATGTTGATATCAAATGACTGAAAAAGGAAAGCCAAGAGGAGCAGCATACATCTGTAATCTCAGCTACTAAGGAGGCTCAGGCAGGAGGATTGCAAGTTTAAGACCAGTCTGGGAAACTTAGCAAGACCGTATCTCAAAATAAAATTTATGCAGTTCGGTGACTGGATGCTTACCTAGCATGCACAAGGTGAAAAAACACTGCCAAAAATTGTTGAAAAGGGACTTTCTAGAATTGATGCAGAGATCACATTGAAAATTGCTTTGGATAATAAAGACCTAGTAAGATTTCCTCCTAATTTAAACCCAAGATCCCAGTTTTTTGGTAAGTACTGGATGATGGGCCGGCCCTCCCACGGTGGTCCAGAGGTCCTCGTGGTAACCCTGTTAACTTGAAGAGGAGTGGGGGTGGGCAGCAAGGGTAAGAGAGCGCACATCTAAGGGTGATGGACTTCGTTTGTGCATCGTCTATTTCTGTTAACAGATTACCCCAAAACAAGCTCCGCGATTATGGCTCACGGTTCTCTAGGCAATGAGCGCAGCTGGCTTGTGCTGCACCACCTCTCACCCCCGCAGTGGCTGCTGCCGAAGCACGCCAGTGCTCTGCCGTGTGGCCTCTCCATGGCTGCACTTCATGCAGCCCGCCGGCTTGGCTTGCCAGCGAACAGGTCATGAGGACCAGGCTGTGCGCAGCCCACGTGCAGGTACCAACCAAGTCCCTGCCTGCTGGCGCCCGCCAGCATGGCAGTGTGGGGAGGACTGCACTAGGAGGCAGGCCCCTAGTGTGGCAGGGGGGAGGGGCGGCGGGCGGCAAAGCAACTCTACCAGAGCTAACGCCAGGTGTTCGTACTTGGAGCTAAAGGGAAGCAAAGAACCCAAGAACCTGGCCAGGTCTGGAGGGCACGTGTTTCCCTGGGTGCGTGGGCCCGCACCAGTGCCTTTGACTTCAGCAGTTCTTGGCCAGGAGCCACATGCACAGGCAGCAGGCAGAAGCTGCGTGCGCACTGCCTCCAGATCCCATGGGGATACAGATCGATGGGCCTCCCCAGAGGGCAGCGCCTGAGGCCTTGGAGGAATCTGCCAACACCCTCCCCACCAGAAGAACCACAGCCCCTCGGCCTTTTCCCACCTTCCCCACAGGGCACCTCACAGGGGTCTGGCACTGCCAAGGACCAAATGGCTGCCCGCGCCTCCCACTTCACTCTCCCATGCATGGAGTCTCACCTGTCAAAATCACCCCTGCCACACTGTCTCCTTACTGTCAGCGTGGTGACCATCTCTGGCTGGACCTGTCTCCTTGGAGAAGCCCCTCCACACCACCATACCCCATGGAGACCCCGGGCTTTGAGCTGGAAGCCGAGACTGATGGAACCTTCTGACCCAGGTGTGGAGTGAATGACTTGGTGACCCATGGGCCAGGTATGACAGCACCTGGCAATGTGTAAAGCGGGCCCGTTTCCTATTCCCCTGTGTAGAAACGAAGCTGGACCCAGCTAACAAGGTAGCAGCTGGCAGCTCCTCCCAGAGCTCTGCCATGGCATGGACATGAGGTACAGAACATGGGAGACCCGTGAGGCCTGGCCTTGGATGGCACACTCAATGCCACCTCCTTCATAACAGGCTCCCACACGAAGAGCTTCCAAAGGGGTAGAAGCCAGAAGGGGAAAGGGCCTCGGACATCCCCAGAACACTCTTCAGACCACCTGTGGCAGCGGCCCTCTAAGGGCAAGTCTCCCACCCTCTGTCCCTAAGGTTCAGGGCCACCAGGATCAGGTGGCAGCCTCACTAAAAAGCCAAGCTGCTCCTGGGCAGAAACTGGCCCCCTAGCCTGCCCAGTACTCTCCGGAGGCTCAAGATGGGTAAAGATGGAATGGGGGAAGGACACAGCCAGAAACAGCATCATGATACAAATGATAAATTATATTTATAAAGTAAATAAGTATCAACAGTCAACACAAGTTCAAAACCAGCCCCCGACCCGGGACTGAGGCATGGCTGGGTGACATCCTCCTCTAGGGTGCTCACCAGGAGGGCACGGTGGCACGTGCGGCAGCAGCCGGTGGCTTCATGATCAGTGCAGCAGGCAACAGGACAATGTGCGCTCAAGTCAGCCTGTGCCAGGACGCGGGGCAAGGGGCTGTCTTCTTGGGCCTGGCAGCCCAGTGGTTGCCGTGCTGGGGCCTCAGTCATGTCAGGAAGGACTTTTGCCTATTACAGAAGAATCACTGACCCCAGGAGCTGGGTCTGGTGCACTGACCTGTAGGCTGCCAGGCTCCACACCTGGAGGGAAAGCACTGTCGTGGGCAGGTACCCTCCTCCAGAGCTACACCTTTCTGAATGACACTGGAGCCTAAGGCCAGGCACAGGCCTGCAGTTCTGGGAAGGGTGGCTGGTTGGGAACTCAGGCCTGCCAGCAAGGGAAGTGGGGGCATCTCATACAGCACTCAGAGCAATCCTCACTCAGAGCCGTCATGGCCTCCTGCAGTCCAGGGACCACTGCAATCCCTCGTGGGCGGGTGCTAAGGGGCAAATCTCTGGGACCAGAGAGGGGCAGCCAGGTGGTCAGCCACCCTTAGAGCTGGAGGGTAGAAGTCTGCACTGCAAAGCGAGCCAGAAATACCCACTAGGCTGCCAGGACATACAGCAGGACTTGGGAACTGTCCCTTCCCTGGGGAAAAACAAGTCTTCTCTGGTTTATAATTTGGGACTTAATACTTTTTTTCCACAGTGGTGAGTAGGCTGAGGACAGCAGGAGGTTGGAAAAGGGAGATAATATTAGTGCATATTTGTTAAAAATCTATCCTAGGTGACAATGAATTTTCTCATCTCCAAAATAAGAGATGACTACTTCTCAGCCTGCAACCTGTGTCTGGAGCTGGCAGGTAGATGGTTCAAAGCAAGCCCTGGTCCCTCACCCCCACTTCAGTCTGGGGCGGTCTCCAGGGACCTGTGGGCACAGCACCACTCCTACCCAGGACAGCCACTGTTTCTACTGGTCCCCCTGTTAACCTGAGTGAGGACTGAGTCAGAGGACAGCACAGGTGCAAGGCTGAGGCGCTCCCTCCACCTCCCACACACTGTAAACAGAAGTCCCTATTAATCCCTGTGTGCCTGTAATCAGGAAAGGAATTAGCTGATAAAAACTGATGAGTCACATTCATAGGTTAGATTTGTTTCTTTTGTCTTTCAGGATGTCGGTACACTAGTAAGAAATAAAGCCTCTCTCAGGGTCTAGGCAAAAGGGCTGAGAGCAGACTGGTCTGGTAGCTCACCACAAAGGGAGACAGAAAGGAAAAGGCAACTGGAGGCTGCAAGTTTCTGTTACTAGGGGAGGGTGGTTTTTTTCCTTAAATAAACACCTTTTTTTGTGTAATCAAATTCTCATATTTTTCCTATAAAGAATTTGCTGTAGGTTTTCCATAAGGCATGTTTTTGTCATCCAAACATCTCTTCCTTTTTAAGTTTTCTTACAGAGTTAAAACCATAAATAAGAGGATTTAAACCACTAAAATGACATGTGCCAAGATCTTAATTCAGCCAGACCTGGTAAATTCTATCAAAACTAGACAGTTAAATAAGAACCACGTTATAAAAATATTAGCCAAAAAAAGACTATCAGATAATTCTGCAAACTCAAATATGAAACTGTACTAAACAAAATATGTGCAAACGTGTATAAGCATAGAGCCACGTGGCAGGGTTATGCTCAGATTAGTTTTAAAGCTTGCTCTAGTGGATTTAATCAAAAGTTGTCCATGGTGGTAGTGTTTACTTTGAGCTCACACGTGAGTCAAAGGAAAAAAAAAATATGCACAACCACTTCTCCAAGGTCAGTGTCGAATGGGGCTGGCGCTTCTTTCCGTCCATACCCAGGACTGGGGCCAGGCCATGGGGGGCAGAGCCAAGGTGACTGTCCCAAGTTCTGGACTGAGCAGCGTTTAGGGACCCTTGGCTGAGGCTGGGGATGAGGACAACACTGACAACTTCATTCCACATCCAAGGCCTCAGAGGAGCCTGGTCACTTCAGCGAAAGGCAAGTGGCCCAGCCATTCAAGTCTGAGGGCCAGGGCTATAAAGGACAATCCTTTTACCAGAAAGCTAGAACCAAAGGCCACAATACCCCCATGTCATGCTCTCAGCCACCACCCCACACAGAGTCTTTGCTCAGTGTCCCCTGGCACGGGTGCTCTGGGCGTTTGTTCTGGGGCTCAGACCCAGAGCACTAGAGAAGGAAAGGGTTGGTTGTGCCGGTGGCCTGTGCTGTCGACGGAGGCATGCCCACACTGCCCACCATGTTCATTGCTGTGGGGCCCAGTGGTGTCAAAGTGGAGCCACTGGCCCCCAAAACTGGGTGGGGGGCTGCTGAGGTCATGGGGGCCACAGCCATGGGCTCTGCCCCAGTGCTAGGCCCAAAGGATGTGCTGCTCCCCAGGACTGGGCTCCCCCTCAGCTGGTTCAGCGTCAGTGGCTGGGGCTGGTTCACCTGGAAGGGGTTAGCAGGGGCCGAGGTGGTGGTGGTACCTGGGGAGAGAGCAGAAGGGCAGTGGTTGGGTTGTTAGGGAAGCACTGGCCCGTCTAGTAGCAGCACAGCCACCCTCACGAGACACAGCTCTCCATCTGTAGAGAGCTAGACTCTTATTTTTGTCTTGTTTTGTTTTTGAGACAGGGTCTCACCATGTAATCTAGGCTGGCCTCAAACTCATAGCAATCCTCTTGCCTCAGCCTCCAAATATTGGGAATATAGGTGAGTACCACCACATCCAGCTCCATCTGGATTCTGAGCTCCAGAGCAGGACTACGTGTGTTCTGGTCCCTGCCGCACCCTGAGGGCCCACAACAGTGGTGGCCACATCCATAAAAAACACTACCAGCATGTGCTGACCACATGAATTGCCCTGTTAAGGGCCAGGAACTACAGCTATGAGAAGCCTGTGACTTGTCCAGGTCACAGAGCTAAAAAAAGGGCTAAGAGCATGCTGGACTTAGGACCCCCAGGTCCTTCGCAGGACTAGCGCCCAGAATGCTGTCAGCCGCAAACAGCTACTATGGCCAGAGGCCTGAGAAAGGAGGGCTGGAGGTGCAGCAAGCACAGCCCGGGGCTTGCATGGCAGCACCCATGTGGCACCCTGGGACCGACGCAGCAGCACAGTGAAGGCTCAGGCAGGCTACTGGGGAGCCCTGTCTCCCTCTGCCTCCCACGTCCCTCAAGCAGCAAGCACCCGTAGCAGAACATCTGAGGACTGTTTGCGAAGAGATATGGTGCTGCCAGCTCTGAGTTTCCAGCCCATCCCAGCTCCGTTCCCAAAGCAGCATGCTGGTCAAGGGTGGCACGCTCACCATCATGGAGACAAGGCTGCTTGCTGCTCTTTGATACTAAAGGGAGGAGGGCTCACTTTCTAAGCCTGCCATGGAGACTCTGAGAATCAGCCCTGGTTCAGACTTCAGAGGCGTAGCTTCCCAGCAAGGAAGAGAAAGCTGAACTGCATCTCTGGTCCATGCAACCCACAAATGACAGCCAGGACCACCTGTGTGGCCTGGAGAATGCCCCCGAAGGTCCAGCAGGGATATCTAATCCTCCTCCATCCTGGCTATGACCTCTAGGGTCCACAGTGGACTCGCTGTCCCACAGCCCCAAGATGTCCTCAGGGCTGAGGACAGAGCAGTGCACAGGAGTTCCTCTGGGCCTTGACTACTCACTAAGAGTTGAGGTGACAGGAGCTACTGCGTGGGAACAGGCTCCAGGCTAATTGAGGTCCTCAGGCCCTAATTCAGCTCTACCTATGGAGCTGCTCTCCCCTGGGCCGCCATATCCTTCTTAACCTAGGCCTCACTGGAGGGACGCAGCAACTCCACACATTCGCTTCCACCTAAGGCCACAGCGAAGGCCCTCTGGAGCCAATGGCCACTGCTCTGAAAAGCCTAAGGATTCTCTGACCCTCTGCAGCCTGCCTGCAAGACCATGGGGGAATTTGTAGAAGGGGGAAGAAGTCATCTAGGCTGGGTGGATGGGGAAAGAGGAGGGCGGTAATCGAGATAGGATAGAGCGTCATGCCCCACACATAAACAGGGGGGTCTCTCATGTTGTCTCTGAAACACATCACAGAGCTCAGGGCAGCTGACGACATGATGTACATGGGGAAGGAAGATGAAGGGGCCAGACTAGGGATGCCTGAGCCAGAAACAGTAACCCTGAATACTGACTCAAGTAGTTAAGGGCCTGGCCCACAGCCAACATGGAGTCCCTGAAGGGCACAGAGCAGAATTTTGCAGTGGGGGACGGAGAGGGTCCGTAGGTCCTCAGAGAATGACTTATGCTAAGAGGCCATATTAATTTCTGCCTACACAGGGAAGACACTGGGCAGCACACCCTGGCCTTTCCTCACCTCAGCACTCTGCCCACCTCCACCTGGCTCAGAACCAGCACTCACCCCAGAGTCTCCCTGCCAGGGCTACCCAGTTAGGCAGCTTCTGCTTGGTAGTCTCAACCGAGAAGAGGAGCAGCTTTCTCCTCACATCCTCTCCCTTTCAAACAGCAGCTTCTGTGACCCAACCCATGTGGCCCTGGAGAGACGGCAGTGTAATCCTGAGCGCCTAATGGTTCTGCTCCTTTTCGGCCACAAGTGGAAAGCCCCTGGAGCTTTGGCCGCAGGCAGAGCACAGTAGGAAAAGCCCCCTTCAAAGTGGGAAGGAGTCAGTTCCAAGGCCATGACATACGCAGTCTGAAGGCAAGCAGAGCAAGCAGCCAGATGAAGCGTGAACGTATTCCTACCTGGGGCTAGGAAGGGGTTAAGGGACTGGGCTGGTGGAGTCGGCCTGGTCACCAGTGAGTCCAAGTTCACCAAAGCGGCGTTGGGGCCTAGGAAGGACTCGGGTGTTTTCCGGGCACTGCTGGGCTTTCTCGTGGCAACAGTCAGAGGGCGAGACTCAAAGGGGTCAGGGCTTGCAGTTCCATTGCTCTGGGATGGCAGAGAGGCCGCAGACTCGGCTGCAAGACAAGTGCACACATGGCATGGTGGGCATGAGTTCAGGCCGGAGACCATGCACCAAAAGCTGCCAACCCCACAAGCATAAAGCTACTCCTGATGTTCCTGATGCTAAGGCTCCCAGCACACACACTCTGTGTACAAGACATGATGTCACTCCAGCGTTCTTTCCAACAGTCCCAAGCACAGACACACGCCAGCCACAGGCCCACTAAGCCACACACCACAACGCAGGGACATCTGAACAGTTAATGATGAGAAAAAAAAACTATACCAAAACAGTAAGTAGAAAAAACAGAATTAAAAATAACACATACAGCAAAACCGTTCAATGTTATTTTGGGTTGTTGGTGAGGCATGGATGATTTACATTTTTGGTATCATTTTATATTTTCATTTTCTACAATGAACACAAATTTCTTGAGAGTAAGGAGAATGAAAATTGTGTTCTATAATTTAGTCAATAAAGGGTGTGCTGAGACAGGCTGGTGGGGATGTTTGTCTTGATGGGATGCACTGCGGCTACCAGCTCACTTCTATAATCACACTCAGTACAGTCTCAGGAAATAATGCAAAATGTGAACCAGATTTAAGCACAAAAATGTTCACCACAGCATTATTTATTTCAGCAAAACAGGAAATGAACCTACAATGTCTTCTCCCAAACTAATGATTAAATACAGTGCTGCCTCCGTTCATGGACTTAATTCTTTCCATGATTCTGGTTGCAAACCGAGTTAGAACAGAACTGAACCAAATTCAATGGGTAGGTTCAATATTGACCTTACTGGAAAATCTGATTCAGTTCTCATCCAATTGGGTTTGCAATCAGAATTGTGGAAAGAACTGAGTTCGTAAATTACTTCTGTAAATCACTGGTGAGCAATCTATACGTGCTCGCGGAGCAAGGCTATTACTGAGCAATCTAATAAACTTTAAGTAATAGAAAATGTTTTCTATCTGTTATTCCATAAAAATCAGGATGGGGCAAGACTTGACTCAGAGGGTGTGGTGGCACACACTTGTAATCCCAGCACTCTGGAGGCTGAGGCAGGAGGATGGTTGCAAGTTCAAGACGAGCCTGGGCTACAAAGTGAGCGCAAAGCGAGCCTGAACTGCATAGGAGACCCTGTCTCAAAAAGACAAAAAACAAACAAACAAAAAGACTTGACTTTATCTGATACTACCGGCATTAAATAAAAAAGATTGCTAAGCGTGTAATCCCAGCATTTGGGAGGGTAAGGAAGGAGGATAAAAAAATTTAAAAATTCAAAAACCAAAACAAACAAAAAACCCCCAAAACTAAAAACAAAACAAAACAAAACAAAACAACAAAAAAAACTGCTAAGAGTTCAGGGAGAAAAAGCTGGGTATGGTAGCACAGGCCTGTAATCCCAGCATTCGGGTGGTTAAGGCAGGAAGACTATCATTCAGGCTGGCCTAGACTACATACACTGTTTCAAACAAAAACCAAAACAAAAAGAGTTTAGGAAAAGATTCTGGCATAGTGGCACACGTCTATAATCCTATCCCCCTTGGGAGGCTGAGGCAGGCAGATTGTTGCGAGTTCAAAGCCAGCCTGGCCTACAAAGTGAGTTCATGGCCAGCACAGACTACATAGTGAAATCCTGTCTCAAAAAGACAAAAAAAAAAAAAAAAAAAAAAGATACTGGAAAGAAATATAGTGGCTAAGTGTAGATAGAAGGATTATAGATAATTGTCATTTGTTTCCATAAACACTTCCAATTTTCTACAGTGGTACCCTACACTTGGTGATAAATACTTAAAAGTCAACAATGAGCCAGGGCCAGGCAGGCTTCGCACTGAGGCAGGAAGAAGCTGGGAGAAACAACAGATCCGGCCACACTCTGAGCTGGAGACAGTGGAATCTTGTTTTTAATGTCCTAAGAGCAGCCCTTCACATCAGCAGGTTCTCAAAGATGCCTCTGGTCTCCCTACTGGGAGCCCCTGAAGGAAGAGGGCGTGGGGGCCAGACAGCGGCCGGGCAATCACCTCAGACCAGACCCCACAGGCCTGTCGGCCGCTGTTGGGGGCTGGTGGGGAACAGATCGGACAGGGCGGGGGAGGAGGCGGAGGAGGGGTGGGAAAAAGCAAAGAGGGAAGCTGTGCACGGTGAGGAGGTGCGGAAGGAAGGAACCTGATTCTGACCAATGCTGGGCACTCGGCAGCAGCTATGACCTGGGCTAAGGGACAGGGCTGGCAGAGACTCGCCCCACCCATGCCCAAAGGGAGGTATCTGGGAAAAGGAGGCGTCTCTGGGGAGCGGGGATTGACGAGAAGAAAGTAGCTGGACAGGGTAGCTGAGACATGGGGATGGATCCCACACCACACTGGAAGGGCAGGGCAGGGGAAGGCATCTGCGTGCAGCAGAGCTGTTTGGGCTGACCTGGAGACAACAGCCCAAGGGAGAGGGTACCAGACACAAAACATGGGGCTTGATGTGAGGAAAAGCTAAAAGTAAAAACCTCATGACTTTTACTGTCAATGTGTGAATTCCCAGAATTCAAAGTTTCAGGCTCCTAAGATCAAAATGCAAAGAAAATGCATCAAGTTGGCAGATGTGAAAGCTACTGTCTCTGCAATAACTGAGCAGGTCAAATGTACAGAATATTATGGAAACCACCTTTACCTACCTGTTTTTTTTGAAGTTCGGAGGTTGTCAAATTCAGAAAAGTCATCTTTAACTGTACCATTGAAATTATTGAAGAGCTCAAAGGACCCTGGGGAGACACAGAGGCCAGTGACTGAAGGCATTTCATCTGGCTCCCCAGGGCTGCAGTTGCACAGTCTATACTGGGGAGGGGAGGCCTCTCTCACTTACTCCTGCTCCCAGGGCAGAACTCACTGGAGGGCTGGGAAGACAGCAGGGGGCAGGGACCCCAGCTCCAGTGCAGGAGCAGGGCCATTAGCGCCACCACAAATAGAAGGGGGCTAGTGAAGGTGCAGACGCATTTGTGAAATGAGGGTCTGCAGGAAATGACCTGGAAGAGTGGTCAAAGCCAACCCACTGGTCTAGGGTGAGAACAGAACCATGGCTGGGTCCCCATGTAGCGCCTCTCTCAACACCCTCTGGGTGAGCCCCTCAAAGGAGATGGGGGCATAGAGATGGGTTTGTAAACTCCCACTCTCTCTAGGGTGCTTGGGATCTAGAGATCAGGATCAAAAGCTAAGGAGGGGCAGAGGAGCAAATGCAGCAAACCAATAGGCCACCACCAGAGAACAGGGGAGCTGCTGGGCTGGGGGCTCTCAGGGCCCAGGCACAAATGGGGCTCTCACCCGAGGCAGATACTGGCTTGCCAACTGAGGTTGCACCCCAGGCATCCGTTGTTTTCCCAGCACTAGGAGCAGGTGGCTGTGAAGCTCCCCACGGGTCAGAGCTCTGGGGAACAGAGTGTGTGCTGGCTGTAGTGGGTGGTCCCCATGGGTCCACAGAGGCCGCCGGCTTGGCACCTGTGGAAAGGTAGGGTCAGGACTTAGAGATGCCTTCATAAAACTCGGAACACCTGGGATGAGAGGAGAAAGGCTACTGTGGGCCACACTGGAGTTTCTGCCCTCTATCAGGTGAAGCAGTCACCCAGTGGGCACTACTGTCCCTATCACAAGGCTGCGCAGAGCTGGAGCTAAGCCCCACCCTCTAGGAAGGGAGAACGCCAGACAATGAGATGGGACATCCTCTCTGGGAAGCCACAGAGGTCACAGTGAGACCTCTCCATGCTCTCTTCCACACAGTGGGCCTGTACTACAAGGGGCTCCCTGGACCAGCCCCACTTCCCCTGGGCCTAGCCCGCCCCCCAAAGGGCCTGACACTCTGCCCGCTCTGCCCTGATTGTCTAGCGACCCTGGAGGCACTTCCACCTTTGCTTTGAGTGGTTTCTGCTTTCAGAAGGAGTATAAGATGGCTAATAAAGAAAAATAACAAAGCAAACAACTATGTACTCACCACCCGCTTAAGCAAAAAAACACTTTCAAACTGTGGGGGTAAAATCAACTCTTTTTTTCTTTGAGACTGGGTCTTGCTATGTAGCTCAAACTTGTCTTGGACCTCACCATCTAGCTCCAGACTGGCCAACCCTTCTGCCTCAGCCTCCTGAGTGCTGGAATTATAGGCATGTGCCACCACCCTTTGGCTCACAATCACCTGTTTTTGAATTGAGAAAACCTAGATGCATCTAAAGTAAACTGTCCGTCTTAACATGTACCTCTTGTGATGCACCACATTTACACGCCACTATTGTATATTATCTTTGTATCCAGCAATATTGCTAAATATTAACAACTGGAAGTTATTCTAATTATTGATTCTAGTAATAATTCTAATAACTCTTAATCCTAGTAATTTATCTACAAAAAGTTTTGTATCACCTGCCAGTGCTAATTACCTGCTGTTTACTTCCTAGTATTTTATACTCCTTTTCTTACCCTACTGCACCGGTGAGGACCACCAATCACAACATAAAATCAGAAGGCTGGACAATGGTACTTCTGTGCCAGAGACCTTCCAGTGCCAGTTCTTTGACAAAGTCAGGCCTGGCAGCGGGTATCTGCAAAGCAGGGACCGCATAGGATGGGTGTGTGGCCTCTCTCTACTCTCTATTAATTGTAGCTTTCCAAATATTTACCGTGCTACTGATAAAGGATAGTTGGGGACCTGAAGGATCAGAACTGAAAGTAGTTAAGGAATCAGAGCCCAGGATAAGAGGCACCCTTTCAGGGTTGAAAGAGGGAGTAAGTCACCACGAAGATTTGTGTCAGTCCCCTACTTCCTGTGTGGCAATGTTCACCCACCAGAACCAGAGAGGAGCACTGTGCAAACCTCAGTGCATGGGAAAACATTAGGCAAATGCCCTGTGTGTGCTGGACTGCCTCTAGATGGAGATATATATGTGGGTCCTGCTGTCCAGTAGACAACTGAACAATGCTTTGAAAAATTACACCTAATCAAGAACACCTAGTGATTGATCTTTTTGCTTCCTTTTATGTGCTTTAGCAAAGCTGATTTCCTGCTAGGGTTCCAGCCAGGTGGTCGGTCAACCATGTCTGAATCTGTAACTAAAGGGCTGGGGATTTAGCTCAGTGGTACAAGCGGCTGCCTGGCAAGCACAAGGTCCTGAGTTCAATTCCTGGTACCGCCCCCCAAAAAATGAATCTGTAACTAAAACAGAAACCGCACTGTACCTAAGCAAAAACTGTTTAACCTGCCAAGTTTCATATGTAATTGCAAAAGTATATAATAAAGCAGAAAGCATTTCTCTGTGTCAGAGGAGCCTTGCTCCCCTGGCCCACCAGAAAGACCTCTGGTGTCTGTGTTGTCTCTTCGCTCACGTCATTCCCTCCTGCAGGAATCTCCCGGACCTGCTGTGGCCAGACCGTGGCACCTCTGTCTTGCTCTGGGTCTTACAGGGTAAATTTTCAACATTTTAGCATTAAATATGCTAGCTATGGGCTTTTTCTCCTTTTAGAAGTCTTTTATCAGGTTATAGAAGTTCCTCATTATTCCAATTTTGCCAAGAATTTTGCAATAAATGGCTGATGAATGTTATTAAACTGTTCCTGCCTCATTTATTAATATGATCATGGTTTTTCTTTTCATCTGTTAATTGGTACATTAATTTTCTAATGACTCAGTTCTTATCAAGTTTCCCATGATGTTTTACTTTTCTGATTTTGAAATTCTTTCACTAGAATTTTTGTATTAAATATTCATAAATGAAAGTAGCCTAAAGTATTTGTTCTCATACCATATTATCTCTGCCTAGTCTGATGTCATCGGTATGCCAGACTCATACAATGAGTAGGAATATACCGTTTACCTGTTCTCTGAAGAAGCTTGTATAAAAGGAGAACTGTTTCTTAAATATTGTTAGAATTTGTCTGTAACACTCTCTAGGTAGATCTGAGGAGGGAACATAGTTTAAGTACTGATATAATTTCTTTCATGATGATAAAACTGTCTCTAGCCTGACATGGTGGAGCACATCTGTAAATCCAGCACTCAAGAGGCTGAGGCGGGAGGATGGCTGTAAGTTGAGGTCAGCCTAGGCTTACACAACGAGTCCAAGGGCAGCCTGAACTGTATAGTGAGACCTTGTCTCAAAACGAAAAAAAAAAAAAAAAAAAAACCACCAAACTGTATCTATTTATAAGTTTCCTGTTATTCTTCAGCCTGCTTTGCCAAGTTTTCTCTTTCATATTTCACCTGAGCTTTTGGATTTGTAACTACAGAGTTAACCAAAAAGATTCTCACCGTGTTAAACTTTAGCGCTGTCTTCAGTTACACTGTGTTATTCCCTAACTCTGTACCTTTCCTATTTTTAAAAATTAAACCTACCAGAGACTGGATTATTTTATTCTTTTCAATTACTGGCTTCGTTCTTTGTGGATATTATGTTTATCTAGCTTATCAGTTTCTGTCTTCTTATGACTTCTTTCTGCTTTATTCAAGTGTACAATACTATTCTAGTCTCATTAATTCTGTGACTTTACTTATTAAAGCTACAGATTTTTCTCTTACTACTGCTTAAATTGTTCTATAAATTCTGTTATGAAAATATGTTATTTGGCTCCAAATGTTCTGGATTCTCATTACAGTCTCTTCTTTGATTTGGCAATTTATGAGTAGGAGTTGGTTTTTTGAGACAAAGTCTTGCTATGTAGTTAAGACTGGCCTTCAACTTACTATGCAGTTTAGGCTGGCCTCAAACACAAGGCAATCATCCTACCTCAGTTTCCAGAGTATTGGGATTACAGGTGTGGGACCCCTTGCTTGGCTAAAACTATTTTTAAAGTTTTGTTTGTCTTTTTGAAACAGGGTCTTGCTATGCAGTTCAGGCTGGCCTTGAGCTCACTTTACAGCCCAGGCTGGCCTTGAACTCACAATGATCCTCTTACCTCAGCCTCCCGAGTGCCTGCGCCACCATGCCCGGCTATTTTTAAAATTTCAAACACACTGTTTCTCTTTCTCTGTCTCTCCCTCTCTGCTCTCCCCTTACTGAACCCAGGGCCTTCACACTGATACACCCCAGCCTTGTTAATTCTGGTCATTTTGACACAAGGTTCCTCAAGTGGCCTTTACAGGCATGTGCCACCACACACAGGTGACGGAGGTCATATGCTTACCGCTTTGCTGCCTGTGTGTGTGTGGTACTGGGCACTGAGACCAGGGCCTCGTACCTGCAAAGCAACTGCTCTACCACTCAGCTGCATCTCCAGCCCTTGTTACTGATTCTTTTTTAAACTTAAATGTACTGTGATCCCAATTTTTAAAATTTGGTGAGGCTATCCATTCTGTCTAGTACATAACTTTTTCCAAGTATCCTACTTGAGATTGTAAAGAATGTATGTTCTCTTAATTGTAAGAACAAATTTGTTAGCTTATAAATTGCATCACTCAAGGTTTCCTTCATTCTTAATACTTTTAAAATACTCTCCCACATTACATCCCGTTTCTGAGGTTTTTTATTTAGTCCTGAAGATACCTGTCTCCATGGCATTGTTCCCTGTCAGCCTGAAGAACTTCCTTCAGTGCTGCTATACTGGCAATAAACTCAGTGTTCAATTACCAGGCGATACCATAATCTCAGCCTCATTCTTGAATAGTGCCTTCACTGATTACAGAAGTCTAGAGATAGCCCAGTGGTGTACTCCTGTAATCCCAGCACTAGGGAGGTTGAAGCAGGAGGATCGCTGTGAGTTCGAGACCAGCCTGGACTACAAAATGAGCTCAAGGCCAGTCTGAACTGCATAGGGAGACCCTCTCTCAAAAATACAAACAAACAAAAAATTTAAAAAATAGAAAACCACTCTGGAGGTAGACTTTTGTAGTTGCTTCAAAACTCCCTGCACCCCCGTACCAGGAATCGGACTCACGACCTCGTGCTTGCCAGGCAGGTGCTGTGCCGCTGAGCTAAATCCCCAGCCCCTGACCTTTGTAGTTGCTTCTAAACTTAAAAATACTTTTCAATATCATTCTCAGAAGAAAGATGACTTTGCTAGGAATAAATGCCCAGGTTGGCAGTTATTTTCTTCCAGTACTCACTGAAGACACACGGTTCTCCGTGTCTCTCAGCACTGCAGAGCAGTCAGCTGTCAGGTTACCTGCCCTCATGCCTTGTAGACAGCCATCTCTCTGGGTGCTCCTCGGTGCTGTGCAGCTTTCTGATAAAGAGCTGGGAGGACCCACTGGTTTCCTGCTCTGGAAAGCCCTCAGTCATCTCCCAACACAGACTCTTGTAAACTCCAGATGCAAGTGCGACACCCCTGCTGCCGCCAAATGGCTGGTCACACTGAGTCCTCACCACTCCCCGAACACCTGGGGGCAGCTCCCTGCCTGCGGCCTCTGGGCCTCCTGCTCCTTTACTGGGTCCTCTGCCATCTTCTACCTCCTCTTCATGCACTCCTTAAATCCTCTGGAATTTTCCCTCATCTTTTAGATCACATATATAGCAACAAAATGACTCGTTCAACTACAGGTCTCCTCTGGACTGTGAACTCCCTTGCGATAAGGGGTAGCTTCAGCCTCAGCCCCAGCCCCAAACACAAGGCAAGTCAAAAACAAATTTATCCTCCGCCACTTGCTGTGCAGCTGTTTGCACCAGCTTCCCCGCCACCAAGCAGCCAAACATGGCGGCGACGGCTCCACTCGGCAGGGACCTGAAACCAGCAACTAGGAATACTGTGGTTGCCACCCTAGTGGACATGCGCGGCAAAGCTGTGATGACCTGGCTGAGCTGAGGCTCAAGAGACGGGCAGCAGACTCTGCCAATTTAGAGGACCTGGAAATGTTTCCCTGAGCTCAACAGGACTCAACACCTTGGGCCTCTACCCCTCACATCAGCCCTAGCTTTACTGCTCCTGCTGGTAGCAAACGCCATGGCTTTCATGAAGGTGAGCCTCCTGCTAACCCTAGTGCATGTCTTCGTATCTCTGGGACTCTGAAACGTCAAAGGGCTTTCTTCTGGGCCTATGAAGCTGCATAAGCCACTGTTCTGACTGCCTTTCTACCTTCTGGCCAGGCCAGCTGGCACCCCACTGGAACAGCAGAGAAAGGGAAGAGGTGAGTACTACCTTTTGCTTGTTGCAGTGGCCACAGCCAAAAGCTATGGGCTAAGACAGCCAGGCACATGTGTTAGCAAGCTGGACTGCTGTGGTTGATACAGTGTGTCAACCTGAGGAGTCCAAAGGCCTGGCTAAGCCACTCAGCAGTTCTGCATCCTGGGGTGAGAAGAAAACATCCTTTCTGCCCTAGGATGTTGTTCATTGTGTCAATGTGAGAAGTTTATAAAGTTAACTAAGTGACTGAGCAGAGAGCCGGGTCCTTACTTTGTATCATCCTCAAAGTCCATATGGGGCATTTTCAAAGTCTTAGGTTGAATGGGTTTGCTCACATGGGTGCTTGGGGGCACCAGAGAATGACTCTCAATCACATTACCCTTAGGAAGTTTTGGGGGCACATCAGTGAAATACTGATGCTGTTCCCTTCCCTCACACACAAAGATTCTGAGGAGGACCTGGACACAATTTTAGAAGCTCCTCAGGTGACATAAATGTGGCACCAGGATGTGTGAGAACCACTAAGCTTTTAGTGGTCTCTGCCCTTGCCAAGCTTTTTTTTTTCTTTTTCTTCTTTTGGTCTTTTTGAGGCAGGGTCCTGCTATGCAGTCCAGGCTAGCCTTAAGCTCACTTTGTATCCTAGGCTGGTCTTGAACTTGCAATGATCCTCCTGCCTCAGCCTCCCCAGTATGCCAAGCTGTCTTGAATGAGGGCCCTGCTCAGACACACACTGTGAATACTTGGCAGGGACAAGTCCTGCCTCCCACATAGTCATCTTCCTCTACCCAAGCAGCCTTTGCCCAGCCACAATAAGGTCCCTGTGTCTGAGAGAAACACAGACACATGCTACTGACCACCCAGCAGAGCCCAGAAGCTAGCAACCACAGCACAAGGCAGGAGAGCAAGCTCAAGAAAAGATGTCCAATAAAAAGAAATAAAAAGAAGAAAAGATGTCCATTTCCCTGGACAGAGACATCTAAACCATGTCTTCAAGATTAAACAGGAGGCTGGGCGTGGTGGCACATGCCTGTAATCCCAGTACTTGGGAGGCTGAGGCAGGAAGATCACTTCGAGTTCAAGACCAGCCTGGGCTACAAAGTGAGCTCAAGGCCAACCTGAACTGCATAAGGAGACCCTGTCTCAACACACACACACACACACACACACACACACACACACACACACACACACACACACACAAGATTAAATGGAAGTTTTCTAGATAGATGAAATAAATACAAAGAGTAGCAGGAATCCCTGCACTAGGGAGGCTGAGGCAGGAGGATCACTGCCAAATTTGAGGCCAGCCTAGGCTACAAAGTGAGTTCAAGCCAGTCTGAACTACACACCAAGACCCTGTCTCTTTAAAAAAAAAAAAAAAAAAATTAAAAACACAAAGATTAAGCATTTAAGGGACCAGGCTGCCTGAGCACATGGCAGAGACAGTCACAGAGCTTTCTTTGGCCACTCCCATCCCCTTGGGATCTTTACCTCCTTGATCTCAGCCGCTGTACATGCATTGTATGTACTTAAAAGTAGGACTTGCTTTTCCCTCTGGACACACACAATTTTTGAAATCAGAAACCGATTGGTTTATATCTTTAAGAGTTAAAAGAGACCTGGGTGTATAGCTCAGAGGTAGGGCCTTTTCTACCTTGTATAAAGCCCTGGGTGCCATCCCTCGTAATGCAAAAAATTAATTAATTAATTAATTAATTAGGCATTTTAACATTTCTGGAAGAGTGCTTTCCACCATGAACTCCACAACACAGCTGCACCAACCCTGTGGATTGCAGTATTTTCTCCATGAGTCAGCAGTGTGCAGAGCCCAGTCCACCCAGGTGAGAAGCAGGGCTTCCCCACAGAGAACCCACCCTGCCATGCAATCCCACCCTACAGCTTCTCTAGAGCCTCCTCCAACACCTGCATTTAGTTTCCATGGCCCTGTCTACTCCCCCTTTAGAATCTGCCACTGAATGACAGAAACAGCATGGTCAAGGATTTTAAAAGCTCAGCAGCCTGTGCAATGCACACTGTCAAACTCAACATGCTTGGGCTCAGAAGGAACCCCTACTCCATACCTGCAGGGACAAAGTTGATCACAGCTCAGAGTTTTGGACATGGAATGAAACCCAGGCTCATCAAATCACCCAGGTCCCTATGAAAACAAGCTGCTTAGTCTGGGTGAGCTCTGTCAGGTTCCATTCTGCAAGGCGCACTGTGAACCTGTGTCCACGTACCAGGTCTGTGCAACCTACTGGGGTGAGTTTAGATTATGCCAAATGATCAAAGCTACCCCTCCACAGACACAGATGAACAGTGCTGTGGCCAGCATGACTTTCTTCAAATGTGGCATAAGGACAAACAATGTTCCCTCCTCTTTCCGTGGGAAGGCAGCCAGCATGGGCCAGGGCCCAGCTGCCCCAGAGAACACTGCCGCTCCTCTTCTTGAATGGACAGTAGAGCTGCTGCAAGGCTCCTCTGTACTCAGTCTCCATGGCCTCAGCGGCATCCAAGCCATGCCACACAGCCAATAAATAAACACTTGTTGAGAGCTCAAGTGAATGAGGGGAAAGGAGGATGGAACCAAGGTCGGAAAGATCAAGCAGTTTCCGGGCTCCTCTTCAGTGGGGCCCATTCACATGTGTTCCATCAGCTATGTATCTGACTTTCATAGATGAATATTCATGTGCACAGGAAGGCAGTGACAGCCATGCCAGGGTCACCAAGAAGCTAGCAGCACCACCTGCTGCCAGCAGAACGGAAGACAGGCTCTGTCCCAGCCCAGGTGGTGGTGGGTGGGCAGAAGGAGGCTGAGCTGGCCAAGGCTTCTGAATCACCAGGCTGTGAGGCCTCCCTGGACCAGGTGGCTGCTTGGGATCCGGAACTGAGGAGGAAGTGCCCTGCTGACCTGGCAGGCTCCAACTCCCCTTTCTCGGCCCTTAGCATTTCCTCCCCAGGCTACTTGGCCCAGGAGCTCCCAGGGCTGCTTGGAAAGAACTGGTAATGACAGGGCCCACTGAAAACGGTGGCCCTCAAAACAGTGCTTCTTTCATCCAGAGGATGCAGCTCCCAAAGCTATGGGCAGAGACTCTGATCTTTCTGATTTATAACCATTTCTCAGGATGAAGGATGGCCATGAAAATACACACTGTTGGATTTTGCCGGAGGCCAGACAGTAAACCCAACACCATTCATATGCTCTGAAGCTAGGTTGATAGTCCAAGGAAGCAAACTGCCTGAGACTTGACTTACAGCAGTAAGCTGGGGAGCTGGCATGAGGCCGTCCTCCTGCAGCTGGGCACACACACTGAGCGTTCGTTCCCATGCGAACACTGTGGTTCCAGTGTCTTCTACTGAAAACAGTGCTAGGACTGCAAAACTATCTCTGTCCAATACGTAATGAGCTGAGGAACACAATATCCCATTAGCACTAGGTTTTCAGTTTCTAACCATGTGTGTGTGTACACAGATAGATAAAATTTATAAAGTGGTGTAGCCAGGTATGGCGGCACATGCCTGTAATCCCAGCACTGGGAGGCTGAGCCAAGCGGACTGCCACAAGTTCAAGGTCTGCCTGGACTACACAGTGAGACCCTGTCTCCAAAAAAAAAAAAAGCTGGGTGTGGTGGCATATGGCGGCATACAGGTGGATTATACCTGTAATCCCAGCACTCAGGAGGCTGAGGCAGGAGGGTTATTGTGAGTTCAAGTTCAGCCTGGGCTACAAAGTGAGCTCAAGGCCAGCCTAAACTGCAGAGCGAGACCCTGCCTCAAAAAAAAAAAAAAAAAAGGCCTCAGCTATGTAAAATATAATACTAAAAAAACAGGAAATAAATAAATAAGCTCACCTGTTTGAGATAGGATCTCACTACACAAAGCCCAGGCTAACCTTGAATTCACAATGATTCTCAGCCTCTGAAGCATAGGAGCCAGGATAGCAGGCATGTGCCACCATGCCTGGCTCTAAGCTCTCTTGATGTTGGAAGCTGAGGTATTTTCCAGGACTTGCCAGAGCCACATAAACACTCTGTAGCAGTCCATGGTGGTGTGACAGGTCCAGGATATGGCACCTTCAGTATCACACCAGAGGAATGGTGAGCCTCTGTGAGCTCTGCGGCCTGCTCGTTCCTCCACTCACCAGTAAAAACACCAAGTACAGCAAAGCAAGGATGGCTGCAAGTGGGGAAGCAGAAACAGCAGACAGGCAGACAACAGCTGCACGCGGCCACTCGCAGATATGGACTCACCCCAGCCATGTTCTAAAGCTTTTCAAATTACTGCCAATGTTTATACATTAGCAAATTTCAAAAACCCAGGTCTCACCACTGTGCTCTCTCTTGGAGGGATGGTCCACCCTGCAGTAGCAGGGTGCACGTTACATCTTTTCCTACTTTTACTCGGCCCAAACTTACTCTGCAGAGCCTGTTCCTTTCCCTTCCTTAAGTAAAAATTTATTACTGTTAAAAGAAAAAAATTCAGGTTTGGATCCTTCCTTTAAAAAAGGGGGAGTCACAAGAGCCAGAAAGGAGAAATAGCCCAAATTTATATCAGTTGCTGACTGGTTAAACAAAATGTGGTATAAGCATACAATAGAGAGAATAAAGGGGAATGAAAGACTGAAGCATGCTGTAACACGGACAAACCTTAAAAGCATGCTAAGATGCCAATCACAAAGGACTACAAACTGTATGATTCATTCATATGAAACGTCCCTAAAAACCAAATCTTTGGAGACAGCAGATCGGTGGTTGCCAGGAACTGGGTATGGGACTTCTTTCCCGGGTGATGGAAATAAATGTTCTAGAATTAGACAGTAGCAGTAGTTGCACAACATTGTTAATATGCTAAAAAATCACTGGATTGCCCACTTATTCTCAGAATGGTAAATTTTATCTCAATTTTCTAAAGCTTGCAGACTCTGCAGGCCTTCCCATAGGATGCTCATCACCCATTCCAAACTGCCCCTCTGCCCTCAGCCTTGGGCAGCCTGGCTTCTCCTGCTTCCTGGCCTGTGGAGGTCAGAGTTCCAGGCTGCAGAGGTAGCCCTGACTCCACAGCTGGACCTTGAGGACCAAGACCAGGACACAGCCCTGCCCACCAGCCAGTGGAAGGCTAGGCATAACCTGATCATCCAAAAAAAAAAAAAAAAAAAAATCACAATTTTGTCTTTCCTCACCAGGTAAAACTCACCCCTGGTAAATAAGCTGGACAGTATATAAAGGTATATTGTGAAAACCAGGTCCCCCTTCTACTAACTTGTGCCCAACACACAGTGGTCCCCAGGTAGAAAGAAACCACCTACGCTCACCTGGCTCCAGGGTGTGTGCATTCTTCCCTGGGCACTGAGAAGCTACCCCTCAGTCAACGACTGACCACACAGGTTTGAAAGGTGCTCAACAGTCTTCCCAAAAATATCCCATCTATGACCTCAAGTGGCTGTCACTTGACAGAATAAATGATTCTTCAGATTTGAAAATAAAGTCAAAGCCACTCCCTGAAAGTGCCAGCTATCCCCTGAACGTCTTGTGCATCTCCAGCCAATCTGCCTCACATTGTCCATGTGTGTGTTCAGCAAGACCATAACCATCACAGGCTCCTTGGAGCACACTGTACAAGTGCTGGACAGTGAGAAACAACCTCTAAGCACCCCTTCAGTGAGTGAGAACTCTGGACAATTCCACCTATCAGACAGGTACAGTGCTCCATGTGGTCTCTGAGGCTATTAAGAGCACAAAAGGGCATCTGGGGCTAACATGACCTCCTGGACCATGTCCAAACACTTAGCAAGGCTGAGGCTGAGTGACCTAAATGCCTTTTCTTTTTCCCTCCTCAATCTTTACTCTGTTTCCCTGCTGCCTGTTTCATACTACATAGTTCCCAGTATTTGTCCCAATTCCACCCCTCACACCCTCATGCCTTCTGACAAGCTGTCTTCTGCAGGGAACAATTGCTTCTCATTGCCTGCCCACCTGCTCCTCCCTGAAGACTCAATGGAAGCAGCCTTCCTGCAGGATGCAAACCCTCTGGCCTCCTGGCTGCCACAGGATGCCCTCATATAACCTCCATGCAAGCCTGGGCCACACAGCACCGTCACACTGCATTCCCATCATACACACACATGATCAGGGCCTGAGAGCAGAAATGTTACCTGTTCATCCCAGGGCCCTCATATGGCAGGACACAACCTGGCACTTGGTACACTTTAGCAAACATGCAGGGAACTGAGCTAAATACAAAAGATTATTCCAGTTTGAAGAAACAAGGACTCCAAGAGGTGCAGGCAAGATGCCCCAAATACGCAATTCACAGTTCCTGAGTGAAAAGCCCACAGGTCCGCCACGGCAAGCGGAGTTCAGAACACTAGGAGGGGTTCCCAGGGCACCAAGCCAGAAGTCGCTACAAAGGCTTTGAGGCCACGGCCCTGCCCAGCAATTAAGAAACTCCTATGCCCCCAATCACACGCACGAACCAATTCTGTCATGTGCATGTTTTCATCTCCCTTCTCTAACACTGGTACTGAGCAAAACTTAAGAAATATTCATTTACCCTATTAAATTGATTTACTACAGCTTTAAATAAGAAAAATTACAGCTAATGTATCCTCTTTTCCATTAGCAGCAGTGGTAAGCACATGGTAATTCCAGCTAATTATAGCAACTTGATTTAGATATTTCATGCCGAGTGTTATAGCTTCTTAAGCAGGGGTGCGGGATACAACTCTGAGTCACAGAGAACTAAAATAAGTCCCACAATAGGAAGAAGTCATTTCTGATGCATGAGGGAGGCAGGGGAAAAGTCAGCTTTCCTTCTATTCAACGCAAAAAACCATTCAAAACAGAAAGAAAGAGAGCTCTGTGCCTCTCTCCAAGGAGGAGGCTGAGGGCCTGCTGGGAATCACTTCCAGGACCAGAGGAGGCTGCACCCCCACCACAAAGGACTGGACCAGTGAGACAGAGTGTGAGGCCTTGCTCTGTCCCTCTCAACCATCCAAGAGGCAAACACAGGAGGTCAAGGATGGGATCTTTACCAAATGACGGCCAGGGATCTGAAGAACTTGCAGGAGCAGCTGACCCACCCCAGGGGTTGGTCTGGTTAGCAGATGCTGACGGGCCCCAGGGTTCCGCTTTCTGGGCAGCAGGGCCAGAGCTGGGGAGAGCATCCATTAAGTCCAAAAGAGTAGTCTGCTGTGGGTGGGAGCCATGCTTTTAAGACAAAAACAAGGTGATAGTTTTACTTTGCTACAGTTACAGTAAATACCCATGCACTAGCCATATTGCTCATGCCTCATTATAGTATAGGCCCTTTGGAAGGAGCTAAGATGGATTTGGAGATTTAGCTAGCCCACTTCCTGCCCTGTGCCTACCAGCCCCACAAATGTTACTACTTCCTAGGGGAACTTGGGCTCCAGCTATTTGCCATTTGCCAAATGCACCACAGGTTTTCGAAGTTCAGAACACCACAGTGCTCCCCAGATGTTTTCAGGATAACACTGGACTTTGCCCGGGCTGCAACCTCCTCCCACTCTCTCCACCCACGTAGCTGACAGGTGCCATCCAGGGCCCCCTCTCTCTTCTGAGGGCTCTCCCACCCTTGCGGCTCCAATGACTACCAAGTCTGTTACCAGGAACCTGCGGCATCAGAGTGGGGGAGGCTACTGGAGACCCTTGGGGTGGCAGAGGCCGTGTATGTGTGTGTGTGTGTGTGTGTGTGTGTGTGTGTGTGTGTGTGTGTGTGTGCATGTGTGCATGTGTGTGCATGTGTTCCTGTCTCCTGGGCTAAGTGGTAATGAGCTTGTTTGGAATAAAGCCATGTCCTGCTTTTATCTATGTCAAAGTGAGACGCCTGGGGGAGTACAACAGTGATAATGATGAAGACCAATGCTATTGGAGCTCACCCTGACCCAGGAAAATGTCCCAAAGCACTGCCATTTAGCTTATTTAACAGCCATTAATTACCACAGGAGGCAGGTATCACTACCATCCTCATGTCATGATTGAGGGCACTAAGGCACAGGACACTATCCTCTCTTGGCTGGGATGTACTTTCAACTACAACCTCACTCTGCTCACAGGCATGCAGGTTATTCACTGAGAACGGACAGCCCACTGGTCCGCACCACAGGGGATGTGACAGGACAGCAAGCCACACGGATAGTTTCAAATATTTACCTTCCAGGAAGCTCTTACCTCTTTCTTTTTTGGAACTTTAACTGTATCTCTCCGGCTTTCTTCCAGGGCCATCTGTAATCTGAGGTCATCACCCCGCCTAAGACGTTCTTCCTGTAGAGGGACAATGGGAGACTGAAGCCAGTGGTAAAGTTAGTAACATTAACCACCCAGTGACTGTCAGGGAACAAAGTCATTCTGGCCAGCAACAGGAAATGCATACTGTAGTATGTTATTCCAAGGAGGTTTTAAAATCAACCAGTAAAACACAATTATTTATCAATCCCAGCGTGTGCTCAGAAGGCGCCTCCCTCACCGCAGCACATATGACTTCAATCCTTTGGAGTTGTACCCAGGCACCACCAAATTGGGGAAAGGGAATACTTAATCTCAAATATTTTTTTCTCAAAATGAAAATAACTTTAGACCAGATATGGTGGCACACACCTGTAATCCCACTTATTCAGGGGTCTGAGGCAGGAGGATCAAAAGCTTGAGTCCAATATGGGCAACTTAGTAAGACCCTGTCTCAAAATTTTTTTAAAAAAATTAAAAAGGGGTAGAGATGCAGCTCAATGGTATTTACTTAGCATGTGTGAGGGTCTGAGTTTAATCTCTAACAGCTATTTAAAAAAAAAAAAAGCCTTATAATTCTGCTTATGGAAGAAGTATACCCCCTTTTAAAACATAAATTCAGCCGGGCATGGTGGCATACACCTGTAATCCCAGCACCTGGGAGGCTGAGGCAGGAGGATTATTGTGAGTTTGAGACCAGCCTGGGCTACAAAATGAACTCAAGGCCAGCCTAAACTGCATAGTGAGAACCTATCTCAAAAAGACAAAAAAAATTAAAAAAAAAACAAACAAACACAAATCCAGCAACTCAGGATGGAAGTAGAAAGATGAAAATTATATACCATCCCACCTCCCACTGTGGCTGCTTCTGGAAAATGGCTATATAGTTCTGTCATTGTTAACAGAAATGATTCATCATATTTATTTAAGGCACAGCTGCTATGTGCAAAAGACAGGCTTGCCCTAGCTTTTATATAATGATTATGACATATTCCTCATACTTATAAATATTAGCTTTAAAAGGCTCAAACCATCTATCTCTGTGCTTCTCTGTGAGCCCTCCCAAGCACTAATATTCTCTGAACACCTTCTATATGGCAGGTGTCCTTGATTTACCTCTGGCTTCATCTACCCTTGCGACAACTGTTAACCAAGAGAACACCATGTACTACGGTCACTTTAATCTCTCCTTTCCCACCTTCCTCATTTCAAAGTAATTCATGCTTATTAAAGAAAATCAGGTCTGGCATAGTGGTACACACCTATAATCCCAGCATTTGGGAGGAAGAGGCAGATCTCAGCCAGCCTGGGCTATGCAGTGAGTTGAAGGCCAGGCTGAACTACATAGCGAGACCCTGTCTCAGAAAAATAGGGAGGTAGGAAGGAACAAAGGAAGGAAGGAAACACACAAAATAAAGAAAAACAGGAACTGGAAAAAATTAAAACCACACATACAGTGCACAAGGGAGTATGGCTCAGAGGTAGAGCATTTGGCTAATATGCCAAAGGATATGGGTTGCATCCCCACCACAAAACAAACAAAAATAACAGAGCATTTCCTTTTAGCCTTTCTCTGCCCTGTGCACCTGATCACCAAATTGGGGAGTGAGGTGGGAAGGGTGCTAGATCCACTCTTGCCCCTCAAGCTGGCTTCCTGTACCTGCCCTGCTGCCTGACCCCTGAGGAAGCCATGTGAACCCTGCTCATTCAGAGGACCTCAGACACTAGCTGTGTCTGCATGCATGCTTCAGGGAAGCACTTGTTTATAGCAATGACTTCCTTAAAAACTCTTCTTAAATGTGACTTTGCACAGGCTCCCTCATGAAATGGGAGCCATGGCATGAAGTGAACTCCGCAAGTACCTCTGAAATGCTCAGACAATAGGGCCCTGTGTGTCACCACACTCCCTGGGAGCCACACCCTGTCCAGCAATCACTGTGGTACAGACCCATCCGGGAAACTGACCTGCTCTGCCACTTCTCTGCTCATGGCAAGTGCCAGCTGCAGCTGCAGCTCCTCTTCTCCGCTCGTCTGCGGCCGGGCCTGTTCCAGCTCAGAGGACACCCGTGGCGACGTTGCTGTGGAGGGAAGGCAAAATCACCACATGCAATGACAGGGCTGTCCCGCTTGTGCCAGCAGTTCCCCAGTCAGACATCCCATTCCTCACACCCACGAGGGCCAGCAAGAGCCCAAGGACACAGGTAGAGGACAGGAATGGGCTACAGATATGTCAGGGTTAACATTAAGCGACTATCAAATGTGGCTTCATGACTATATGTCATATGGTGCTGACAGAGAAGACGTCCTTTGATTGTGCAAGTCCCAGGCCTCTGGAAGATCAGAACCTCAGTCTTCACTGAAGATCTGCACTGCTCCAAAGGCAGGGACTGACTCAGACAGAACCCAAGTTGAGTTCTGGAAGAGCTGGACCAAAGGACATCCTTCTGTCAGGCACAGGGGCTTGGAGACCAAGAGCTTCAGCTGAGTTATGTCAAAGTTTGATGAGCAAAATGGAGCCCACCCATTTCTGTGATGATCCTAAGCATTCTGTTGTCTAACACTGTTCCAGGTGCAGACCCTTCTGCTGTACTTAGTCTAAACACTTGTAAACAGCTCCTGGAAAGACAGTTTTTATTGAAGGGATGCAATGTGAATTCCCAGCTGATACAACAAACCCCGAAACGAGGAAGATCTTCATTTACCCTGTAACTCAAGCAGGGTTTTCCACAGGACACTTGTAGACCAGGGTGTCTGGATGCCCCAAGAAATTAGATGTAGAGCTGGAGGAGTAGGAGCCTGAGTGCTCATGTTTGCTCATCCCAGCAGAGGGTCCAGAGCTTCCGTAAAAGCCGCACAGTAAGACCTGCCTTTTGAAGAAGGCTTGATGTGGCTGCCCGGGATGTTTCCCAGCTCTGGCCTTCTCTGGACTCTGTGCAGTTCAGTTCCCCACCTCCTGCTCCTGTTCCTCGGTTTACAGAGCTCAGCCTCCCTAAGTAAGCCCTCCAGGACAGCCTCCACCCTGCCCCACTGTATTCATCCCAGGCTCCGCATGGATGGCTACATGCACAGACAGATGGGTGGACGGATGGATAGATGGAACACTCAATTTCACGCCTCAGTGGTAGTTTTAAAATGTTTCAATTGTGTGTTAACTTCCTTCTTTTATAACATGAATTCTACCAGATCTAACTAGCAGGATCCATTCACTTAAATGTTACTTCTCCCTACATCTCCAATGTAAATCTTTTGCCAAGGATTGGCCTCTTTTGGAGAAAGTCAAAGGCCAGGAATGATTCCTGACAAGGTAAGTTTCTAGACACCTGGGCCCTGGCTACCTGAATGGAACAGGAAAGAGGCCTAATGCAGATCAGGCCTTGGAAGTGATCCACATAAGGACCATGTGAGACAGCAAGAGGGAAAGGGCCAGAATAGCGCAGGACTGTGATACTACCAAACAGAGATGCTCTTCTCTATAAGTTTTTTGAAAATACACCAAAACATGTAACAATAAGGCTGAACTAGGAACAGTTCTGGGCATGAGGCATAGTGTATTTGTTATGATTTACTGTCTTTAAAAAAAAAAAAAAAAAAAAAGCCAGCAACCAAGCCAGGCATGGTAGCACATGCCTGTAATCTCAGTACTTGGGAGGCTGAGGCAGGAGGATTGCCACAAGTTCAAGGCCAGCTTGGAGTACATATTGAGTTTAAGACCAGTTTGAACTGCATAGCAAGAAGGAGGAAGGGAAGGAGTGAAGCAAAGGAAAAGAAAAAAAGAAAACCACTGCAGTTTTTTTAAAAAAAAGTATTTCTCTAATTAAAAATCAAATCCTATCCTATCCTAGTATGTTACCCCAACTATATTCTATAAATATTTGCATTCTTTAGAAATAAAGCTAGAAGGTAAGCCAGGCAAGGTGGCACACACCTGTAATCCCAGCACTCAGGAGGGTGAGGCAGGAGGACTGTTGCGAATTTGAGACCAGCCTGGGCTACAAAGTGAGCTCAAGGCCAGCCTGAACTGCACAGTGAGACCCTGTCTCAAAATAAATAAAATAAAATAAAATAAAATATAAAGCTAGATGGTAATGAAAAGTCCTCAAACCCATCTTAAATGAATTTCTTAACAATACACTAAAAAAACTAAATTGTTTTGTTCCCATTGATACCAATCAGGTCTTGGCTTTCTTGTGCTCAAGAAGCAAAGTTGTGCCATCCAGATTGGAGAGAACATAGGGGCTGGGGATTTAGCTCAGCGGCAAAGCGCCTGCCTGGCAAGCGCAAGGTC
>NW_004955467.1:446122-453137 GCF_000276665.1 Chinchilla lanigera
ATTTCAGCACGCTGCAAGTTCTGCAAGGTGCAATAAGACAAAAAAAAAAAAAAAAAAAAAAAAAAAAAAAAAAAAAAAAAAAAAACAGATTGGAGAGAACAAAGGCAGCCAGCATTCTGCAGCTCCTCTCTCCAAACCATGAACACTTACCCCCACTCCCAGCCTCTGTGCTGATAAAGAACCTGAGGGTTGACTCACAGAACCCTCACTTTATATCAGCATAGCACCCAATAACTTGTTTATAACCAAATGGAAATCATGAGTAAATAAGGAAGAAAAGCCCATATCCCATCCCTGCCATCTCTAAGAGTAGTCTGGAAAATGAGCCGCATCTTGAAGGGCAAGGTGCTCCTTGGCTGTATGGCTACAGGGGCTGACTCAGCCAGGCCAGAATGTGTGGATGGGGAACCCGCTGCAGCACTGAGGACTCCCTGTTCCCCGAGCTGTCCGGCACACCTGCAAGGCCAGACTGGCTTCAAATGCAAATGTACATGATCACGTCCACCATCAGTGATGCAAAGAGAGTAACACACAGCCAGAAATAGCTCACCACATCAATGTGGAGATTCAAGACAAAGGGTATTCCCCTGCACGCTGCGGTTTTCATAAACAGATGTAGAGCTCTCAGTTCCGCAGGTGGCAGAAAGAACAGTTACCATCCCTGATCAGCTGAGTGGGTCTTGGTGGAGAGGGAGGATTCCAGCAGAAATGCTCTTGCCTTAGTGACAGTATCTCAGCCCACAAACGAGCTCTTGTGCCCAAGCACATGATAGGGAACACAGATGTCATTGTGTGGTGGGCCTAAGTGAACCCTTCTGACTACCTGAGCCCTCGTTCCGAAGGAAAAAGCAAGTGCTGCAGGGATGCGCCACTATCCATGCAGCTGGGCTGCTTCCTCTCCCAGCCACACTATAGAGAGGGAAGAACAGGAATTGTTTGCTTCAGCTAATCACTAAATAGCACCATGGGCTTCTCCTTTCCCAAGACAGGCTTCTATGTTACCAGCCACACCTGGAAGAGCTCCAAGTCCTCACCAACTGTGGCCAAGAACTGTAACAACCATGGGTAGGGTCACTTTTAACCTTTCTAGCCTATTCGGAACATTCCCTCATAATTCGGTCTAACAGAAAGAACAAGCAACTCCCTCCCAGCTTAGGGAGACCAAAGTTGCTCTAACTCAACTCCATTCTGCCTGCTCTGTGTACCATCCAGGCAAGGCAGACATACAGACATACCTTGTGCTGTGGAAGGGACCTTCTTTCTCAAATGTGATCCTAAAGACAAGGACGAGAGACTTCCTAAGGAAGATGCTGCTGTTGGCCTATTTCAGGCAACTTTTAATAAGAAAGCAAAGCAATCACGTTGATAGAAAAACAGGAAGCTGGTTCTCAAGAGCTGTATTTTGCAATTTCCCTAGAAAGTACTGATGCAATAGCCGCTAAGCACAGAATGCTGACTAAAGGAACAGCTACCATACATTCAACATGCTTACTGTACAGTGATAAGCCTGGTTTCTGGTCTGTGAGCCTCACACAGACCACAGGAAGACAGAGGTAGGCCTTGACTGTGTCCTGGCCCTGAGGTAAAAACTGCAAGGTTGCCAGGCCTCAGGGACCTGAAAAGACCTCATGCTGATTCCAGCACTCCTGCTACCCTTCTTTCCCCCATACATGTCAGTTGAGGGGAGACGCGGTACAGGAAAGAGCACCCACTAGATAAATCCTATCCCTACCTTTGACCCGCAGTTGGATCACCTCTCGGTGGTCTACCCTTTCAGAGCTTCTGCTTTCACTTCTGTGAAAGGAGACCCACGGGGCTTGTGGAACATTTGGGAGTAGCCAGGACCCAGCTGGCCCTCCCCCTGGGGATTTCAGTCTTGACCTAGGCTGGTGGTATGCTCTCCTTCATCTGAGGGGCTGACGCCAACACCCTCCACCTCACACAGCAGAAAACCTGCCCTTCCAGAACTCCATGGGCACAGGCCTTGGCTCCAGCCTACCTGGTCTCTGTCTTCTTTCTGCCTAGATGCTATCCCTCAGAGGAAGGACAGAAACCGCCCACACTGAACCCAGGACCAGCTCAGGGCCGGTTGCCTTCATTGGGTGACCCATTCTTCAGTCAAACCATGTTCCTTCCTCATTACTGCACTTCAGGGATGCGCTTGCTAGTTCTTTCTCAATGTGGTGACACCTTCCTGCGGTTCCCAGGGGCAGTTATGATCTTGGTCAAAGAGCCTCCTACACCATGTCTCCGGCCTCAGTTGACGCTTATAAACACAGGTGACCTGGCTTTGCCTCCTCTCAGGAAGGACTACTTCCACTTAGACACAGTGAATTATGAGAAAACAAGCTTGGCTCATCTCTAATACACATTTAAAAAGAGAAAAAATATAAATGTATGGGGTAGTGGGAGAGACAAAATGACAAGTGAACCAAAGCAAGACCACAGCCAAATCACTGTCCAGATGTACTTTACGAAAGAGGAACAGACCATAGCCACCTCCAAGCCATGTGGCCAACGCAGTATCCCCAGGGGTAGGATGGCTGCTCATTGGGTGATGTCACACCACCTAGGATGTCCCTGCAAAACACTGACATGAGTGGAGTCCCGCCTTTGGACGTGATTCCCAGGTGACAGGAGATTCAGGGTGAGGATGCCGCTGAATGTGACAAGAGACCACAGACAGACCCAAAGCAGGGTTGCCCCACGGGACACCAGCCTGGGCTCCTCGGCACACTACGCCTGAAGAAATGGCCTGGGTGCGCTCACTCTGGACAGACCTGCAGCAAGACATCTTCAGGACAATAGACAAAAACCTAAATTTGACTTGGGCAGGAGGATATTAACAATTTCTGACCTTGTGAGGTCTGACAGTGACTTCTGACTATCCAGGAGGAGAGGCAGTCTCAAGTTTTAGGGATGGGAACGTGAGGATGCCCATAACTTGCTTTTTAAACACAAAAATAGTCAGTGTAGGGTGCTCCTCTCAACCGACCCACATGGCACTCCCCAGAAGCCACAGCTGTTCATATTTTCTTGTGATTCCCACCAGAATAGCTTTTTCCCGCATGCTCCATGTACGGGTACCTGGGGTATACTTCTCTTCCAGGGAATGGGCCATATCTTCTTCTCTGCCTTATGTCCTGCATTTCCTAGGTGGGCCTAACCTAGGCCGGGCCTTTTTAGCCTCAGGGAGAAAATCTACAATGGCTGGACTGAAATCTGGGCTCTGCCACCATTCTATTTGGTTTTGTTTTTTCTTTGAGTTAGGGTCTCAATATGTAGTTTGGGTTGGCTTTGAACTCAGTATGTAGCCCAGGCTGGCCTCCAACTCACTGAGATCCTCCTGCCTCAGCCTCCTGAGCGCTGAGTTTACAGGCATGTGCCAGCCACATCCAGCTTCTGCTGCTTCTTAATGTGTGGCTGTAGCCTAGGATATTAAACTCACTATGCCTCAGTTTTCCCATCTGCAGAATAGAGACAAAAGTACTCCCCTGCCAGGGTTGTTGTGAACATAAAAAGCTACTTTGTGAAAAGTACATGATAGCTATAAAACCGGCATGGATCTCTCATTGACCTGAATCTATACAGACCAGAGCTGAGGCTTAAGGGGCACTGACCTGCCCAAGGCCACCAGCTAGGGACAGTAGGTCTGAAGGGCCTATATACAGGGTATATCAACCCTGTATGTGTGTCTAGGGATAGAACCCAGGCATTCTGCATTCAAAGCGAGCTTTAACCCTGAGCTGTTCCTACAGTCTTATCAACCTTTTTCATAAATAAAGCAACTATGCCCCAGAAGGGTTAAATGGGCAGTGCCTGCTCCAGCACCCTGAAAGAAGGGTTAAGACCCTCAGTTGGTGATGCGTGAGTATACCACGGTGGGCCTTCCAAGGGGCCAGAAACAAAAGCAAAGCGGGAAACAATGCAGCACGGCACAGGTCTTTCTAGAGGAGACTGGGAAAAGGCCCAGGAGCCGGTGAGGGGCGGGAGCTTCTGCTCTGGCTCAGGTGCAAACAGAGGGTGCGCAAGGTGCATGGGGGAGACTGGGGGCTCAGGCCCTGCAAGAGGCTCTGGGAGGGTCTAAGCAGAGCAGCAATGCTAGCTGGTAGGTCTGGGAAGCAGTAGTATTAGCTGGGACCAGAATGATGACTTTCAAGGAAATACAAAGCAACGTATACAAGAGCCATTTAACTGAGATTCTAGGACATCTAGAAACGTTTCTGAACTACCCAGCACGAGGCCACCTGAGGACATCCAGCCTGGACCAGCTCAAACCCTGCAGTGCAAGCAGGGCACGTCCTGTGGTCCTGCTGCATGGGTATGGCCTTGGCGCTTACTGCACTTCCTTCTGACCCCAGGCGCAGGTAGAACTGAGCCCTCCCATAAATATGTTTAAGTCCCAGTACTTGAGAATGTGACTTTATTTGTAAAAAGGGTCACTGCTGACGTAATGAGAAGAGAGGCCTGGTAATGTGTAAGGAAATGTAATTAAATGACTAGCATTCTTAGAAAAAGAAGAGACAAAGGTACAGACAAATGACAGGCAGCCAGGGAATAAAGGAGGCAGAAACTAGAGAAATGCAGCTGCCAGCTACCACAAAAAGCTGGGAAGGATGAAGTCTCTCTGCAGGTATCAGAGCGTACACGGGCCTGCTATGTCTTGACTTGGACTTCTGGTCTCCAGGGTAGTGAGATGATTCGTTTCTGACATCTGCTGCACAGAGACAGAACCACGTAGCAGCAGTTGAGCACGAAAGCCTCTTCCCATACGCATCTCAACCTACTTCCTCTGCCTCCCATGCTGGCAACAGACCGCCTTGTCCTTTGGCTGGGACACCTCGAGCCACGCTCCCTCTCGCACACTTCTCAGACACCTGCTACACTGGGCTCTCTCCTGCCTCGAGCCCTGTGCCCACCTAGGCTGCTCCCTTTGTTGTGCACCTTCCCGTGGTCCTCGAATGGGAAAGAGAAGTGCTTATCCCTCAACGGTGGTTCCAACGACACCTTCTCAACTCATCTTCCCTGGCTGTGCCAGGACAGTCTTTCACCAGACTAGAGGCACCATAGGACAGGCCACAAGGGGTCAGAGAGAGGCATTCTCAGATTCAGTCACCAGACTCCAGGCACCTGGAGTAAGCCTTGGGCACAGCAGACTTAATGCAACAACTGGATGTACCCACACTGCATCCTGCATCATCTCCAACTGTGTAGTCTACTTTATTGACCTGCTCACAGCCAGCCTCCTTCTGTCCTGGCTGTTAACTGAGGAAGCCAGGACCACAAGTGGTTTGCTCCTGCACAGGGCAGGCCCTGAAACAGCTATCAGTTTAGCTTCAAGCTTAGTTTCTGGTATGAACTAATAATGCCTGTAACTGCCTCACCACTGCTCTAGGCTTTTGGTACAGCCACTTCAGTTTATAGGCAAGGAAGCAGAAGCCCAAAGAGAAAAGCGGAGCCTGAGCAATGGCCACGTTTAGGCCCTAGCACAGGGCTGGTGAGGGAGATAGGGGAGGGTGGGGCAGGGACAAGAGGCAGTGCTTCAGCATTTGTCTGTGTGATGCAAACCCCATCCTCTGTCTGAATAAAAAGCAGGTCTGCACTGTTCTCTTGGGGCTACAGACTAAGCCCTCTTACAGATCATCAGCTTGTTGGGCAGGACAGGGAGGGCAAATCCAAAGCACCAAGGGCTTTTTCCAACTGCTGTTTTCCCAGGGATCCCTACACTACTGCTTCTGTCCTTAATGAAAATAACAAAGACAGAGTCTCTCCCTCCTTAGGTGAAGTGCTAGGTTGTGGACCTCCAGGTGGCTTCCATCCAGGGGTAGGGAAAGAAAGCCTCCCTGCCTTGCCTGGGGCGACCCAGCTCTCAGACTGGAACCAGGGAGGGGGTAAAGGACAGCAGCAGGCACCTAAGCTTGTGAGTCATCACCAGGTGAGGTGGGGACTTCAAGAAAGACACAACTTTCCTCTTTTTAAGTCAGTCATAACCCTAAGGAAGTTAAACACCTAGAGAATTTCCTTGAGAGTAAGAAGGTTCATTGTCCCTACTCCAAAATATCCATAACGAAACACCCCACAGTCCAAAACTTTTTGAGTGTTGACCCGATGCCACACATGGAATATCCCGCACCTAACTTCACATGACAGGTCTCCATCAAAACACAGGGCTGGGGCTATAACTCAGTTGGCACAGTGCCTGTCTGGTAAGCACATGGTCCTGCATTCGATTCCCAGTACCCAAAAAAAAAAAAAAAACCACACAGGTACGCTAAAAGTAACACACAGTTACCTTAAGACTATGTGTACAAAGTATATATGAAACACAAATGAGTTTTGTGTTTAGATTTGGGTTCTACCCCCAAGACATCTGATTATATATGCAAATATTCCAAAATGTGAAACAACCTCAAGTCTGAAACAGCTCTGGCCCCAAGTATTTGGGGTTTGTTTGGTTTTTGGGGTGCCGAAGAAGAACCCAGAGCCTCATGTGGTCCCAAGTATTTGGAATGAAAGATAGCCAACTGTATTTTAAAATGGGAAGCCCTTCCATCCTTTTTTTGCAGTTCTAGGTATTGAACCCAGGCCCTAAAAGAATGCTAGGTAAGCATTTTATCTGCGCTACAACCCAACCTTTTTATTTTGAGACAGTATTTCCCTTAGTCCTCAAAATTGTGACCCTCCTGCCTCAGCCTCCAAAGTGGCTGGGATTACAGGCATGTGCCACTGCTCCCAGTGGTGAAATATATGGCAGAGAGATATTGGAGACTGGGTCTTGCTGTGTATTTTAGGCTGGTCCTGAACTCAGCCCAGGATGGCCCTAAACTCATGGCAATTCTCTTCCCTCAGCCTCCCAAGCACTGAGATTACAGGCACTGCCACACCCAGGGAGCAACTAATTTTTTAAAATTAATTTTATCGGTACATTTTAGATACATATATTGATCACATTCATCATAGGGAACTTATACCTATACACATTCTTTTTTCTTTTTTCTTTTTTTTTTTTTTTGGT
>NW_004955467.1:453277-485813 GCF_000276665.1 Chinchilla lanigera
ACAATATATTCTGACTGCTCTTTTTGTTCCGTCCCCTCTTCCCCTCCCTTCAATCCCCGCCTTTTTTAACTTTTTTTTTTTTTTTTGGTACAGGGAATCAAACTCAGGACCTTGCGTTTGCCAGGCAGGCGCTATGCAGCTGAGCTATCTCCCCAGCCCACAATCTTTTTTTAAAATTAGTTTTACTTTCTATTATGACAGTAACTTTCATTTGTTAAACTGATATCAATATTTCAAATTACAGTACCCACTGTAGGCTCAGAGGCTGTCGACTGAGCACTCACATCTGCTGCTAGGGGGAAAATCTGGAAAGTATTTGCAATGTTTCAAGAAAGAACAGTATTAATACATTTTTCATCTATCTGGGAATTCTATATAGAAATAATCCAGAAAATCCTCTACAATAAGAAAGAAAAATACTATCTACACAAAGAAATTTACCACTGTTTAATTTATATCAATGAGAACCAAAAAACAACTGTCCATAAGGATAACAATGAATAATCCACTTCTAGGGCATTTCATATGTGTATGAGTGTGTATTAGCATACATAAATTACAAAATAACCCAGGAGATGGGATACGGTCACTTTGCAGATTAAAGAATTTAAACTCGGAAAAGTAACCTGTCCAAGGTTTATTCATTTATTTGGTTTTTTTGAGACAGCGTTTCACTGTGTTCAGGCTGGCCCTGAACTCCCAGCGATCCTTCTGCCTCAGCCTCCAACTGCTTGGATTACAGATGTGTACCACCATGCCCAACTTTTTGTGGTTTTTTTTTTTTTTGGGCAGGGGGTGCTTTTTGCAAGGTTTCATCTTTAAAAGTGTAACTTGAGCTGGGTGTGGTGTCACACACCTGTAATCCCAGCAGTCAAGAGGCCGAAGCAGGAGGATTCACCATGACTTAGAGGCCAGACTGGGCTAGATAGTGAGCCCCTGTCTCAAAAATCAGGGGGAGGAGAGAGCAAGGGAGCCATGGAAATAGAGGGCAGGGAGAGAGGGAAAGAGAAAGAGAGGGCAAGGGATGTAGCTAAGTGGCATAGCGCCTGCCCAGCAAGCATGAGGTTGTGAGTCCAATTCCCAGTACCAAAAAAAAGAGAGAGAGAAACATATAGAGTCGGGTGAAAAAAATCAGAGTATACAGTTGTCTTATTTCAGAAGAAGCTGAGGGGCCTCCTCTGCAACTGTGTGGACAGTGGGTGTGGGGAGGAGTAACTGCTTCTGCACTCAAGCCCACCCCACCACTCACTTGCCCAATGCCATGGATAATGGTGGCAGCAAAGGTTAAACAACACACTGGTTAAAGACACTGTACCACCTGCCCCAGTTTCTCCACTAGCCCCAAGGAACCACTCTGAGCACACTACTGCTGTGCCTGCCCCTCCTGAACTAGACTCATGAAGGGCAAGGTCTCAACTACTAGCTATCTGGCCCTCTGAGGTTTAGGGCTGGGCCTGACATGCACAGGTGTGAAAGTGAGCAGACAGAACTACCACTGTGAAAATGTGCTTTGAGGCCAAGTGTAATGGTGCACACCTGTAATCCCAGCACTCAGGAGAATGAGGCAAGAGGATCACTGAGAGTTCAAGGCCAGCCTGGAATACACAGTGAGTACAAGGCCAGCCTGAACTACACAGTAGGATCCTATCTCAAAAAAAGAAGTGCTAAGGGCTGGGGATTTAGCTCAGTGGCACAGCGCCTGCCTGGCAAGCGTGAGGTCCCTCAGTATCAGGAATCAAACTCATGACCTCACGCTTGCCAGGAGTGGTACGGGTGTATGATAATGACGATGAGAACTTAGATGTTGGAAACTGTAACAGACGAGATGCTACAAGATGCTGTGAAATACACAAAAGCTGAAATGCCAGTAAAACATCCTGTATACACCAACAGCCATATTTTTAAAAATGTATTAATGATACCACACTAGTTGAACTGAAAGCATTCATGAATCTGTTGTACTTAGCATGGATTTCTTTCCTTTTTTTTTTTTTTGAGACAGGGTCTCACTAAGTAGTTCAGGCTGGCCTTGAACTCACTATGTAGTCTAGGCTGCCCTCGAACTTGGGGTGATCCTCCCACCTCAGCCTCCTGAGTGGAGGGATTACTGGCATGCATCACCATGCCCAACCAACCAAAGATTTCCTATGGTGATTGCAGGAATGTAAAAGACTTATGAAAAAAAAAAACTTATGGAAAAGCGATAGGTTAAAACATGGCATAAAAACATATGCCTTTGTAGATGTAAAGACTTATTATGCTTTCAATTTAGACATTTATCCTGGAACTCAGCCATCAGGTCCTTATCTGTATAGAAATAGAAATACACCGAATGATACTGTGAGCAGACTTGTCGCTCCCATCTCCCAACTACTCAGAATGTGACACTGGACAACTGGTTCACCAGTTTCAACTGATGTTACAATTGCTAAGACAGCACAAGGTGACCAGCACAGGAACTGCACACAAGAACAAAGCAGAAACTCCAAATGAGATGTTGCAATTCCAAGACAGAATTGTATAGTACAACCTTTGGATTTCAGGAAGATATTACAATGACCTCATATATGGCAAAGAAAAACGAACTGGTACTGCTGATGTCAGTACTTCACCATGATGGAAATACTGACAGGGAAATCTCAGCAAAATGGAAGCCTAAAGTGGAAACTTCCTACAAGAAAACCAAAGGTGGATGTTGGTAATGAGTTCCACAGCAACTATGATGTCATTCGAAACACAAAAGCACTGGCCAATGGTTGTTTTACTTGACCCTAAACACGTGTGGCACAAATAGTTTACAAAGAAAATAACAAATGTAAAATAATATGGAGAAATTTTCTTAGAGGACGAGGACTGAAGCTCGTACGTAATCATTTACAGCAGAGGAAAAACAAAATGTTTCTGCCCAGGGAACTATGCAAAAAAAATCTGGGGCACACTGGTGACCTGACAGGTGAACAGGAAGGCACAGCACCATAAAGACCTAGTACAACAGGCAAACGAAAAAGATGCTAGCTCTGCCCTACAAGAAAGTACAGGAAAAGAAAGCATACGTGCTATCAGTGTAAGCGATACTTGTGTATGGAACATGCAGATGCCATATGTGAAGACTGCCTTGGGTGTGACAGTTGAAGCAAAGCTTATTTCTGTGGCACACTTTTGTGTTTACATTGTAGTTCATATAGGTTTTTATTTCTGATGTTATCTTTTAGGTTTTGTCAGTACACAGCTGATGTAAAAATACTGATGTCCATTCTAAGCACTCATTACATATCTGATATTTTTTATTGACCTTATTTCCTTAAGTGCACGCTGTACAATATAGTAGGAAGTTCCTGATAAAACAGAAAAAGAAGAGAGGCAACAAGACTGCCCCATAGGAAAGGAAAACTAAGCACACATGCTGTCAGGGTAAGTGAGATGTGTGCATGGACAATGTAGCTGTCACGTGTGAAGACTACCGTGGGTGTGAGCATATTATTGTGGTAGAGTTCTACTGGTATTTTCACTGTAGTTAAATACATAGAGATTTATTTCTGATGTTATCTTTTAGGTTTTCTAAGCAAGTACACAGCTGATGTAAACATGTTGATGTCTATTCTAAATGCACAAGCCAGGCGTGGTGGCACACGCCTGTAACCCCAGCACTATGGAGGCTGAGGTAGGAGGATTCTTGTGAGTTCAAGACCAGCCTGGGCTACAAAGTGAGCCTCAAGGCCAGCCTGAACTGCATAGCGAGACCTGTCTCAAAAAGACAAAAAAAAAAAAAAAAATTCTAAATGCACAATACGTATTAAGAATTTAATAATTTATTTTAACGATATTTTATGTTCCTGTTAACTACACACTATATAATAAAGAAACTCCTGACAAAACAGGAAGACCACTGAGATGTCAAGTATGTCCTACAAAAGAACCAGGAAAGCAAAGGACATGTGCTGTCGGTGTAAGTGGTATGTGTGTATGGAACATGCTGCTGTCATATGCAGACTGCCTTAGGTGTGACAACTGTAGTAAAGAATTTTTTTTGTAAAGTGCTATTGGTATTTTCATTGTAGTTCATATAGAAATTTATTTCAGATGTTCTTTTTTTACGTTGTACTCCAAATACGAGTCGATGTTGAAAATTTTGATGTTTTATATTTCAATAAATATTAAGAGCAGTATTTTTATGATTTTTTTCCTGTTAAGTACTCACGTTTAATAGAATAAAATGCATAAAATTAGCATTAAAAATTCACCAATAGAAATATTCTAAAGAATAAACATGGGTCTTATAGTATAAACCCATGTTTCTGCCCCTTGATGACAAAATTGGTCTCATGCTCCAGGGGCTATAAAGAGAGGCAGGTCACTGAGGGGAGCCATGGGAAGTGTGCTGAACTGAGTTCCCCATTAGCAACCAGCAGGAGGGGACTAATCCAATTTGGAACACCGATCTCCAAGCTGCTGAGAACTATCACCAGCTGCCTGTAACTTTGTGAAAGGGCACTGCTACCTGGTCAGGAGCTGAAGGGAGAAGAATAAAGAATCCTTTAGCTGAGTTGAGTACGGTGATACCTGTAAGAGTGGCAAGCTCGAGCTCAACCTTGGTATGAAGGCCCTGGGTTCGATCCCCAGTGCCACAGAAAAAAAATCCAGATGAGGGTTAAAGGTGTCAGCTCAGCGGTAGATCATATGGTAAGCACTAGGCACTGAGTTCAATCTCCGACATGAACAAAAAACAAAAAATTCTAGGTGATAGGAATTTTTCAGCTCCATTATAATCTTACTGAACCACTGCCATGTATGTGGCCTATCGATGACAGAAATGTCATTATATGGCACACGACTGAAGATAAAATGTTTCTGCATTTCTGGAAAAGTTCTAACAACATATTTTCAAATCATTAACATACACAGGACCGATATCAACAGAGATAAGTACATCATAAAAAACACAATAGTGGGAAGGGGAAGACTTTCTTACATTCACCATGCAGGAAGTATTCACTGAACACTCTTGGTTTAGGCATGGTGCTAGAGCCACTAAAGATATGGTAGTAGACACGAACAGGCTTCTTGCTCCAACAGTTTGCACAGAAAGAGAGAAGACAAACGAGACTTTCAAGTTAGAACTACTGGGAGGAAAATAACACAGGACAACATGGTAGACATGAATGGGTCTTCCTGTTTTGTCAGGAGGTTCTTATTATATAGTGTGTAGTTAACAGGAACATAAAATATTTAGACATTTTCTAGAATGTCTACCCAACGCTCATGCTGAAGGGTTGCTTCCTGAACAGCAGTGTTCAGAGGTTGGGCCTCTGGAAGTGATTGGATTACAAGGGCTCTGACCTCATGAATGGACTAAGCTATGGATTCACAGCTTAATGAGCTTTTTTGGGAAGTGGTGGGAACTTCTGGAGATGGGTCCTATTTGTAGGAAGTAGATCACTGGGCTTCAGCCCTTGAAGGGTACATTTCGTCCCCAGTTCCTCCTCTTATCCTCTCTTTCCTTCCCAGCTGCCATGAAGTGAACAACTCTGCTCTACCACACAGTCTCTGACACCACACCTGGCCTTGCCTAAGGCCCAAAGTAATGCACACCACGGACTGAGACCTCCAAAGCTATGAGCCAAAACAAACTTCTCCTCCACTGATTCGTCACAGTGATAAGGCTGACTACCAGTCTATTTTCTCATGTAAAGAGAAATACAGTATATATTTATACCTTTCTTTGTATTTTTGCTCACGTAACTTTTAAATGCCACCTTCAAGTTGAGTACTAGTGACTACTGTCCTGAACAACCGTAAGTCACTGGCTTTGACCATGTTTTCTCACCCAACTGAAAACATTTTCCTTTTCTCACCACACTTACTGATAGTTTCATCAATAATAGTTTGTTTACCTACTACAAAGGATGCTTTAAAGCACATGGATATTATACTGGTGATTTCAACTTTCCATGGCACAAGTCACTTGTATAATTAATAATCCCTAATCAATAATTTTGACAGCCAGAGCCGGGCAGATAGCGGCACAGCACCTTCCTGTCAAACACAAGGTCCTGAGTTCATTTTTCATTTGTTTTTTGTCTTTCTTTTTTTTTTGTTTTGAAACAGGGTCTCACTATGCAGTTCAGGCTGGCCTTGGGCTCACTTTGTAGCCCAGGCTGGTCTCGAATTCACAATGATCCTCCTGCCTCAGCCTCCTGAGTGGTGGGATTACAGGTGTGCACCATCCTGACCAGCTAGGTCCTGAGCTTGATTCCTGGTACCAAAACCAAATAATTTTGACAACCATGTTTTAATGCTCAGAACATGCTCTCTGGCCATCAGAGAGCTCTGTAAGATCTGGATCTCAATTAAGTATGAGTTTACATAGACATTATTTTGTTTTCCAATACTGGATAAATATTTAACATAGGGCCTTAGCACATATTAGGCTAGCATCCTACTTCTATACTACATCCCCAGTCCTTTTTATTTTGTTTTGATACAGGGTCTGATGATATTTCCAGGCTGGCCTTTAACTTGTGATCCTCTTGCCTTAGTCACCTGAGTAGGTGGGATTATAGGCTTGTGCCATCATCCCTCAACTAAATAGTTTAATGCTTATAAAAACCATAAAAGAAAAAAGCATTACTTAAGATGAACCATACAATCCTGAAATTGCAACAGGAATATACTACAGCCCTCTATTTCATAAACAAAGTTAAAAGCTACTTTTTAATTGTAGGGAAAGAAAAGAGAACCAGCCAGGGATGATAGCACATGCCTGTAATCCCAGCACTAAGGGAGGCTGAGGCACGAGGATCATGGAGAGTTCAAGACCAGGCTGGGACACACAGTGAGGTCAAAGCCAGCCTGAACTGCATAGGGAGACCCTGTGTCACCCCCCCCAAAAAAAAAGGTAGGAGGAGGAAAAGGAAGAGAGAATCAGTATTCTCCAAAACCTCCAAATTTCGGCTTTATCCCTTCTGAGTAGATTTGGGAGGTGACTCCATCTCAGTTTCCTAATTAACCACACACACCCTTCCTAACTCCTGGAGCCTATGTGGGAAACAAATGGCTTCCTCATAAGGCAAAGCAATTCTGGAGCGGTGACCCTTGGGCCTTCTGGCTCTCAGGAAAATCTCAATTTCAGCAGCTCCACCAACCAACATTTCACATTCCAATCCCGCTTAAGACCTAAGCCCTTGAGGCAATAATGAGCATCTTGTATATCTGACACTTGGACAGATGCGTCAGTAAAACTGCCACCTCCAACAATGTGCATATACTACAGATCAGCATCTTCCATGATTCCATTTTCCTCTTAGAGATAGTAAATTTCTCAACTGCTGTAATACCGCGCCGCCACGCCACACCCTACCCGCCCTGCCCTGGACTTACTGCCACAAAGACACAGGGTTCCCAGGATGTGCAGAGCACATGTGTTCAGCGAACCACCATGTCAAATGAGTTCCATCTCCCACCAAATCCCTGGCCCACCACCAAAGCTGGCAGAAAAGCCCCTAAAGGCTGGACATCTTCCCTGGTGGCTGGCTGTCCCTGCCCTTTCCTGACAAAAAGTAACCGCTGGGCCCCATTTCCCCCTCCACTCTCTGTCCAACACCTTGGAGCTTCCCTGCCTCTCTCTCTCCCCTCCCATGTTTTCAGGGAGCTCAGCTGGCTCTACCTCAGGAGCACTTCTGTGGGACACACTGGCTTGGGTTTCTCTTTTTCTTAAAATAGTGTATTTCCCCAACAAGCTCGGACTTTCAAAAGTAAGCCTGGGTTGGACTTCCTTTCTCAGATGCCTATCTTTTAAGTGCTCTCTTCTGTGTGTAAACAAGCTCCAGCTCTTCTCCCAGAGTCTGGCCAGCAGGGTTGGTGCCATGGCCACCCTGGTTTACTCCTGAGGTTCCTCTGCCATGGAGAATCAGCTTGTCAGAAAGTCCACTGCCCCTGGAGACTTGCCACATACAATATGACATGGTGACAAGAAGCCTTCAGATTCTCCAGAATTCTCCTATTCAGTTTAGAATGGCTACTTACTGTGGAGGAAATGCAACAGCCACAAAGGGACTTGGAGCTCTCTTTGGAGTCCTGCCAGGTGGACTCCTAGAGAGTGAAGCCACAGCCTGGGGGCTCCAGGCTCAGGTTCTACGGAGAGGCAGCTGCAGGACAGTGCCTATGACCACCACCATGCCAGTTGTTCTAGGCAGCTGCTCTCAGGCCCTGCCTTCTCCTCTCACCTGTACCACAGTAAGCACCTGAGTCCCTGTACTGACATCCTGCCCTGGATACCTGAAAAGAATCCAAAGAGAAACTGTCCTCTTGATGTTGGTGGGGGAGACACTCAAAGCCAAATCTGGATCCATCTCTACCTACTGTGTATGATTCTGGTCCTGTTTTATTTTCTCACCCTTATTTCCCTTTTGGCCCAGTTTCTTCTTGTATCTGTTTAATCCTCTGGTATTGCATGTGTTTTGCAAGCTAACTCAAATCCTTTCTAGAGTAAAGCAGGGCAAATACATTAAACAGCCATAATCCCCAGTAATCACTTCGTAAGCCAATGCCCGAGGGCTGTGAGGAGAGCAGTGGCTGCGCGAGGCCCTGGAGGTGAAGGGCTCGCTAACACTGCTCTGAGAGAAGACCTGAACCACACCACAGCTGGCTGCCCCGTACCCGACATGGTGCCAGACAAGTGTGACTGCCAGGTCATCTGGAGAAGATGAGGGCCGGGTGGCAGCTTTCACACGGGGAAAGCCGCACACCAAAACCTTGGCTCTTTAACAGCCTTAAAGTTGTTCTGATTTACTAAAGCAAATCAAAGGTGACAAGGACTTTATCCGGATTTCCTTCCTTTCTTTTCAGAAACAGGGATACTGGCAGTTAAATCCTCCCACACAAAAAGTCCAAGGCACCAGGTTCGCGGTACATCAGGACAGAGGGTACCTCACCAGAGGCTGATTAAGGGACATCAGCAAAAGAAAGCCACGATTATAGTGCTAGGTAGGCATCACTGCCTTCCACTGCTCCCAGTGGGGGTCAAGCCAGGGGAGGGGAGACAGGACGAGGAGGACACGTGGCCCCAACCATCCACACAGCACAGCAGTAACCCTTCTCCTCAAACTTCATCCTTGAATCTTAGCATCTTCACAAACCCTCTGTCACCTCTGATGTGACAAGGTTCCCGCTACTCTCAAGAACTTTTGTAATTTCTTTACAACCTACTAAGTGCTGTGGCCAGCAAAAGCTGAGCAGGTGACAAGGTCCCTGGGTGAACACAGGCTGTTCCCACCCAGGCCCCAATCCAAGCTGGCTGCCACTTTTGTGATCTCGGGCAAATCTCTCAACCCTCTAACCTGAGAGGCCTCCTCTAAGCCACACAGCTTTGGTCAACACATAATAGTCCCAAGCTCCACCTGTGTGCCGGGATCATGTGAGGGTAGTTAACTCCGGCAAGCTGAGGCCTTGGGGTTGGAGAGGCAGCCAATGTGCCCTGAGCCTTCAGGTAAATACGAGTACAGAGAAGCCAAAGACCTAAAAGTCAGAAGCACCAACTATGCACCCTTTTCTGCCCAGAATTCTCCCTCATACTCCAGACATCTCAACGCCTCCACCTACATGTGTAGTAGACATTTCCACATGCCGTCCACCCCACACCTGCTGCACCCAGTCTCCCAGCACTCTCACATGCCTCCAGTAAGTGGCTCCAAAGGCCTGGCCATTCCCCAGACTCCTGCAGCACACCAGGCTCCAGGTCTCCCACCTGGACCAGGGCAGTGGCCTACTCCTGCCCTGCCCCACACAGAGCCAGAGGGATCCTCCTAACCCTTCTCAGCCTTAATTCAGATGGGGAGCTGGGGAGAGGTGGTCCTATGTTCAAACCACCTCTCCCCAGCTCCCCATCTGGGTGAGTAAAGCCCCACAGACCTTTTGATATAGACCCAGAAGGCCACATGCCAGCTCATGGAGCAGAGCATGTGGCCTGCAACAAGGTAAGTACAGTGAGGCCCTTCTGATAGCCATCTGACATTGCTACAACATCTAAGCACTGACACACAAATATCTGGCTGGGTTAGACTAGGAATTTAAGGAATGTTCCTTGCTAGAAGTAGTTTGAGAGACTCCGCCCTCTGCCCCCTGCAGGCCAGACTTTGCAGTGTTCCACGCTGACCCTACTAGCCACTCTCCTACACTGGCTCCAGCCTCCCTGGCCACCACGCTCTTCTACAAATGCCCTGAGCACATTTCTACCTCAACCTCTACACTGCCACACCATTCCTGGGCACACTCAACCTCTTCCTCTAATCCTCCTGTATTCCACACTGTAAGTCACACTCACTACTCCCCACACACTCACAGGGTTGTCTTGGTCTTGCTGTTTTCCAGAGCACTTACCACATAACATGCCTGTATTTATCTACATTATGCCTTCCTTTCCATTTTTATGCAAGCACCATTGGGTAGGTGCCCAGCACAGAGCCTGAGGTGGGAGTGGGTTCAGGACATCTGAAGAAGGGGAAAGTGGCCAGGAACAAATGTGCCAAAGGGAATGTAGGAGCCCAGAGCACAGGTGGGGTGAACTGCAAAGACAGAACCTAAAGCTTTGCACTGTAGGCAGACATCAAAGGACCTGAGATATGTGATGCTTCTTTGGGAGGACAAGGACCAGAAGGACTTGGTGGGGGGCGGGGGCGGCTGAAGAAGGAGACCAAGGTGAACCAGGGAAGGCTCTATCTGCCTAGACAGAAATTCAGGGATGACCCTGCCGGCAAGATGGCACCTAAAGGCATAATTTAAGCTCTAGAACCAGAGCACAGGATAAAGATGAGGCTGGATGTAGGTGTAGGCTGAGAGGAAAGAAATCAATCAAAAGACTAGCACTAGACTCGAGTAACAGAATGAGATGAAGGACAGAAAGTGAGAGATATCCATGGTCAGTGAACGTGAGAGATATCCATGGTCAGGGCAGCGTGGGAGAGGAGGGGTAAGAAAAAATGACATCTGGCTCACAAGAGAAAGTTGTCCCCAAACGCCATAACTACCCATCAGGATAACAGTCAAAAGCATGAGACACTGTCCCACCATGGCTGCTCTCATGCAAGGAGGCTTCTCAGCAACTGGCTACCTCTGCTCCTATAAGGTCTAAATCCTAACAACTTCCTCACAAACATCTTTCATGAGTCACAGACTCCATTTCAGGAGACCCTTTTCTGAATGGCTGGTAATAGTTATTCTGTCTTCTCAAAGGCTAGATTCCAAGTGGGTGTGCTCTCCAAATCCACCTACATAACAGTCAACACAAGAGAGAACAGAAAAGTACCCCCATGGTATCACAGGGCAGCTGAGGAATATGGAAAAGAATGCTAGTACCAGTTAGTTAACTGTGAACCGCAATTCCAGGTAACATTTGTTTGCTGGAAATTCACCCAGAGTATAAAAAAACTGTTAAATACAAAGATACTCGTTTCTATCTTTAATTCATACCAGAGATAAAAAAGAAGAGAAATCCACATACTGTACACCTTGAGCGACTTGTCTGATTTGGGGGTAGCCATCCAAGCAGAGAGACTCACACAGGCAAAGGTGCAGAGGGAGGACCAGAGAGGGCCCAGCAGAAGACAACCAGGTCTGGATTTAATAGGCAAATGTTGCCAGGCATGGTGGCACACACACCTGTAATCCCAGCACTTGGGAGGCTGAGGCAGGAGGATCGTTGTGAATTCAAGGCCAGCCTGGGCTACAAAGTGAGCTCAAGGGCCAGCCTGAAATGCACAGCAAGACCCTGTCTCAAAAAGACAAAGAAGAAAAAAAGATATATGTTCCAAGAAAGCCAGCAAAACTATAGGAACAGATAAGCCCAAAACTAACTACCACGGTTCAAGAAACCTTACCTTACCCACATAGGCAGACTATAGGGGAAAGAAAGGGCAAATTCTATGAAGTTCTGTGGGAACTTGAGTATGCAGCAGGAGAAATGGGCATGTAATTCACGTACACATTTTAAAAAGCTTTGACCTTGACATTCTTTTCAGTACAAAGCTGCTCCTCCTTACATTTTCTAAGGTCAATGTAGAAGGAACCAAAATTCTATATAAACTGTTAGGGCAAGACAGGGAAATGAAGGAAAATATTTCAGAGCTAAGTACAGTGATCACACAAATACCAAGTCAAACAAGCTGTAGTATTAATGAGGCGTGAATGAACAGTAACGGTCTCCAGGGCTGATTAAAAGGCTGGCTACCTTACTGGGAAAATCACACAAAAGCTTGCTGGCAGAGCCCCTTCTGGTCAGAGTGGAAAAGACAGCTCTCTTCACAAGCATAGGCCCCACCTCCAGCCAAACGAAGATTAGACTGAAAGTATCTTCTTATAGGCACCAGTGAAAATCTGCTTCTGGTTTAACCTACAACAGTGTAGGCTCTGACCAGGATACATTTTTAATTAGTTAAAAAGAGAAGCCCCATTGTGAGTTACTCATTGAATTCAGCATCTCCAAACACCATAACCTGGAACTGACAGTACAGCTAACTCTCCATTTACTCAGGTAACAGGGACTTCAGGAGTGACAGCAAAAACAGTCCTACTGGATAATCAGCAAGGCATCAATGGCTGCATAAAGGACGATGGCTTCCAGTGACCATCAACTGAGAATCAGCACTGTGAGGTTTAAATCAGACATTTCCACTTCAACAAATCAAGTGGTCTGATCTACCATCACTGGCAGCAGAGCCCTCTCCAGTTTGTCGGGACATGAGACACGGGGAGACCAGGGGCCATCACCCACGCCTACCCAAAGAGCACTCCCTCTGCTAAGCAAGTGGTATGTGACCACATGAAAGGGAGCATGGGTAGGCCAAGATCTCCTGGGAGGTATGTGTAAGAGGGTCCCAGGCTGCTGGAGGTTTGACTGCCAGGCCCAGCAGGAGAAAGGGAGAGAGTTGGCTGTACTGGCACAAGCACCCCCCAGCAAGCTGCCCAGTATTTCTAGGAAGGAGAAAAGCAAACCGCCTTCCCACCTCGGGCTGCGCGGTCACAAGTGAGGCAAGGCTGGGCCCAGTCGCCATTTGGGCGGGAAGCCAGCCCCAGGTGCGGCAGAAAGGGGTGGCGGTGGCTCAGTGGCTGTAGCTCCTCGCTCTGACTCAGGGGGGCCCCTGTGCGGTGCTGAGGGCACAGCGAGGCCTCAGGCGCTGTTGGGCAGGGACACACACACACATACACACAGAGAGAGACAGACCATTAGAGGATGTGCAGCAGCCCTGCAGGGAGCATGGGCTGAAGCCACCCAGAGCCCTGCATCACCCTTGCTGTCCCCTGCGCTTGGAAGCTAGTCATGAAGAGCCTGCTGACCACAATCTGACACTGATTATGCAGCTTGGACTTAAGGTCTGAGGGAACTAGAAAACTTTAGAGCTGGAGCATCATTTAGCCCACTGGAAGCCCAGCAAGGCCCATGGCTCTGGCTCAAAATGAGGAGGGGCCAGATCAAAGAACCAGGCTCCTGTGCCCTCAGTCTCCTTCCTCCATGTGGAATGTTACACAGACTGTTCATGAAATTGATGCTTTTGCAGCTCCTTGCTTTGTACCCTCTGGCTTCTGAAGAACAATGACTGTAAGAGGCATGGGAAAAACAGGGCCAATCCCCTGACCACACGCCACAGCCACAGCAGTGTAGAGCAGGCAAGGCAAGGGGATGGGACTACGGCAATTCAAAGAGAGCCTCTTCTGGGGGGTGGCAGAAGGGTTCTTGACAGAAACAAAGCAACTTCCCTAAAGGGCGATGGGGGCGTGAAACTGAGCCCCTGCAGGAGAACTGTGAAGATTAAGGTTGAATCATTTTCAACTGGTTTCACAGGGGTAAAAGCCATGCTTGAGCGAACAGTTCAAACTAAAAGAGGAAATAACTACAAGTGACACAAGAAAATGCTAATCTGCTCCATACTTAGTACAGAATTCCTAGAGACAGGAAGTCTGACTTTGATATGCAAATCTCCCAGTGCCACATTTCTCAACTGGTGGTGGCAGCTGATACCAAGTCTAATTGAACTTGCAAAAGCAGGAAACGTTGGTAAATGGTCTGGTGACAAAATCATTAACCAAGCAAGGGTTGACAGGGATTTGTCGAGCTACAAACAACTTCCTTTAAAAAAAAAAAGTTTTCTGTTGTGCTGATATAGTGTTATTAATTCCAAAAAATAAAACATGGAATGGAAATCTGCACTTTCGTTTTTGCAGCCAGGAGTTACAGTTTCTGTTTCATTCCTGTCCCACCCCACAAGGCCACCACAGCCACCTTGCTGAGTGTGGGGTCCATACTGGCCACAGAGCACAGTGAAGGCGGAGGAAGGGCACTATTCCTGGAATCTTTCAGTGAACAACCAGGATGCCAATATGGTTCAGAGAACAGCATCCATCACTTCCTGAACACCATTTCTACTCCCATAGACCTCTTCTGAATGAAGGGCAAAGGCTTACAGTGATCTGACATGAAAACCCAAAACATAGGCCAGCTCTGTGCACAGATATAGCCACCTAACCAAATCACAGAGACTGGAATTCACACTAATCACCGGTAAAGGTTTCTTTGCATTTTTCCCTTTGACACACAAGAAATCCAATCTCCACCCTGTGTGATTCTGAAGTAGAATAATACACTGAGCAGTTCAAGAGACCTACAGCTCAGTCAGTAGAAAAACATTTAATACAAGATTAAAAAGCTGAGTGTGGTGGCGCACACCTATAATCCCAGCACCCAGAAGGCTGAGGCAGGAAGATCACAGTGAGTTCGAGGCCAACCTAGATTACAAAGTGAGCTCAAGCCCAGCCTGCACTGCACAGTGAGACCCTGTCTCAAAAAACACAAACAAAATAAAACAAAATATTAAAGAAATATGATTATCAAGAAAGAGCATTCATTTTCTTCTGGCTACCAGACTCAGTTCCCCACTATTAGAGCCGAACAATTCTTCTGCTGGCAGAACTTCTCAGGAGGAAAATTCTAAGACCTACCTTAGTGTCCATCTTTTTCTGAGAACCCAGGAAACCACAGAGGCCACTCTACCCACATGCACCAAGGAGACCACAGAGCACTCAAGGGACTCAAAGCCCTTTAGTGACCGTATCTCAATCCAGACTGAGCGCATTGTTGTCTGGGTTGCCAAAAGCTGAGAATTTAAAAGACAGTCAACAGGGTAGAGATATAGGGCAGTGGCAAGTGCAAGGTCCTGACTCGATTCCCAGTACCAGAAAAAAAAACGTCAAGTCTGGCCCTAAGGTGGTCACTACTCCCTTAGCTTCAGGGCACTCATAATACCATACTACCTACCTCCCCCTCCCCTGCTGCCACATCTGTACAAGGTGCCAAATCAGACAAGGGGCAGGGAGCACTTTGATTACTCACAGCCATGATAGGAGGCTGGAGATCCTCCAGCCTTGCCATACTCCTGCTCCGAGTAGCTGGTGGACAAGTTGGGCTGACTGGAGCCACGGCCGAAGGTGATTTGGTTGCTGCCCATGCCAGTGGCCACCTGGGCCATGCGCTCTTTGGTTTTGAGAGCCTGGGCCCGCTCAGCCTTCAGCCGTTCCTCATCCTTGAGGAGGGCCACCAGCTGCTTTGACTTCTCACGCACATTGATGCCCTGGTCCTTGCCATCACGGTCAATGTACTGAAAATCCTTCAGAGTCTGGATGGCGAAGATGTTCTCACGGCACTGCTGGGCCACACGCTCAGAGCCTGTCTTGATGAGGTAGTCCAGCAGTGTTAGTGCCTTGTACACATGCCGCCAGTTCTTGCCATGGTCATTGAGCCGCTTCCACACCATGCTCATGATCTCTGAGAAGGCCACCACATTGTAGGTCAGGTCGGCAATCTCAGTCATCAGAGAGCTGGACGGGCCCCACGGGTCATTGGAGGTGGCTTCCCGGACTTTAATTTCAGCCTCTGAGTAATTGTTCACAATGTTTTTCATTTGCCGTCTGATAGATGAAGTCGTCATTTTTATTTTTCTTTGTTACAAATTTAAAGCCCTTCAAAGAGAGAAAATTTCCTATCCTTGGTAAATCCACGCCCTACGAAGGTCCAGTTTCCGTAATCAAGCTGGAGTAAGAGCCTTGAAGTCATTTCCTCCTCTGGAGCCTCAGATCCAAGAAACTAGTCATGACCTAAAGAGAGAAAACACACTCCACTATGACACAAGCAGCCCACGAGGGTGAGAAAGCCTGGCCAAGATACTACTGTACCAAGTGTGACTGGGTGAGCTTTGTGAGTAGACAGACTGTCCATCCTGGGAGGAAAGAGTCCATCCTGCTTTCAAAGCTAAGACAAGATCAGTTACATCAGTGCTAGGTGTGGTGGTGCATGCCTGTAATCCCATCACTCAGGAGGCTGAGGCAGAATGTTTGCTGAGAATTCAAGGCCAACCTGACCTACATGGTGAGTTCAAAGCCAGCCTGAACTGCACAGCAAGACCCTGTCTCCAAAATAAAGAAAGAAATAAACTTATTCAATAAAATCAATTAATAATGAATAACATTTAAACTCATTTAAGCCTTAAAAAAAAAAAAGACCTATATTTTCAAAAGGCCTCGTTTGGACACTGGCTATTTTGTGAGTTGCATTTGCACTGCCAGGCACAATATGGGCACTGGAAAGCTGAATCAGATTGTGTGTGTGTGTGTGTGTGTGTGTGTGTGTGTGTGTGTGTGTGTAAGCACTGGAGATTAAACCCAGGGCCTCGCCTATGCTAAGCATGCACTCTACCACTGACCTACATGCAGCCAAACCCAACAGCTTCAAAATTCCATGCAGGGCAAGAATGTCTCTCATTTCAGGGTTCTTTCAACTTCAAAACACCTACCTATATCTTTAAAATTGCTAAACATTTGATGTTGGTCTACCAGGTTTCTAACCACTCAGGGAATTCTCCTTAAAGGCCACTTCTCTCCTGACCTTCCCTGCTCAAGAATTTATGAAGATGTTTCTGACTGCTCTACCAGAGCAAGGCTAACAACTTCCCCTGGGCTTTCAAGAGCTTCCAGCATCTGGTCCAGCTAAAACAGCCTGAAAACTTCCCTGGTTCTGGCCCAACTGCACCTCCCAGAGGAGAGAAAACTGAAGAGCAGGACTGCACACTCACTCCAAACACATCCATCCCCTCTCTTCCTCCAGATGAGAAATACTTACAGAGCTAGAGTTAGGTCCACATCTCTGACACAGGGTTCTGGTCCTCATGCTTGGTGACCGCCATCTGTCTTGTTCACAATAAGCACCCAGCACCTAGCACTGTGTCAAACATGGAATAAACAGTTGTTGAATAAATGATGTTCCAAAGTCCATAGTCCAGCACGGTGGTCACAGATACAACAGCACACTTGGTGCCAGGAGAGAAAGTGAGTCCCCATCTACCATGATCACCTGCCTGACCACTTGGGGTCCTTCAGGTCAGGCTCTGTCTTACTTATTATTGCCCATGAAAAACTTCCAGATAGGACACTCTCCCTATTGTACTGATGAGGAAACTGGGGCCTAGAGTCATGGTACTGGCTAATTATGGCTGCCTAGCTGGGGCCTGTTTCCAGTACCCTCTCACCAACCCTCGTCCTGACACATTTTCCCAGTACCTGCCACCTCCTCCATGCCCCTATGGTGGCCCCTACTCTGCACTGAGCTGCCATGCTGTTTCTGCCAGAGAAACAGTGGACAGCTCCAGCTTCCTCATCTAAGTTCTGGAGAAAATGGGCACATCAAAAGTAAATCAGCAGGGCCGGGGATGTAGCTCAGTGCAATAAGCACCTGCCTGGCAAGTGCAAGGTCCTGAGTCCGATTCCCGGGACCAAAAAATAAAAAAATTTTAAAAATAAAAATAAGTCTCAGTCATCATATATAGCCACACAAGTGAGAAGGGGACAGTTCATAAAGCTTCACTGCTTTCTCTCCACCATAAGATATGCCAAGGTTTCTGTCTTCATTTAAGGCCAGAGAACTGGCTTCACCTGAGGGCAGGTATATTCTGCTTTTCCATCTATCTGTCTAAATCTCATGAATCCCCCAAAGCCTGTCAGAAGACTACAGATAAAACTTTTTCATGCTAACCTACACACTTGGCTTAACAAGGTTTTTCCCTCAGAGTGCTACACTTACTACTGGTATAAACAGAATGGGCCTCACAGAGGAAAAAAAGAACACTCTGATTTTCAGTACTTCCTAGCCTAAACTGCAGATGTGCCAAAGTAAGTAGTGATGCCCAGGGGTCCTGTGATGTGCCAGGGACCCCAGCTTCCACATCTGTCACTCTACTTGGTGCACAGCAGGTATACCTGCCTATGCTTCAAAGAAGTGAGCAGAACAAGGCACCTTCCCTCAGGCCTCGATTAAGCACAAGAGCAAACGGTGCTGGTTCAAACAACCTCCAATGGTTGAGGATACCCTAGAAAAACAAGAAGAATGCTCTCCCCAAGAGAGATACAATAACCTGAGCTCTGCTGCCCTCCCCTAGTCCAGCCACCTGGGCAGGGGAGATGGGACGTGGGCTGCTGGCAGATACCCAGCTGGGCCCAGCCTTCTCCACAAGGCTAAGAGAAGCCCAGAGCTCCCATAAAGCCTTCTAGGCTTACAGCAAAAAAAAAGAAAGAAAAAAAGGCAGTGATTCCTGTGGAAAAGGGCAGACCATACCACAGGTTGGGAAAGGAATACCAAGCAATTCAGAAACTGGGGCAGTTGGAGAACTCAGGCCTTTCTGTAACAGGTTTAACCTGCTGTGGTTTTTGAAATACTCAAGCTTCACAAAGAAGCAAAAAAGCTAATAAAATATTTGCTACAGTCACAAAAAGAAAGCAAGCCTACGTAATTTACACATCTAGCTTCTACTGTGTGTGTGTGTGTGTGTGTGTGTGTGTGTGTGTGTACTACTAAGGACTAAACCCAGGGCCTTCACACTGAGCTATGTTCTTAGTACCTACTTCCTCCTCCCCTTCCCCATTTTGGAAATAGTCTTGCAAAATTACCCAGGCAGGACTTGGAACTTTAAAACTCTCCCGCTTTAGCCTTCCAGAGTGCTGGGTAGTTGCTATTTTCTTAAGGCTTAATAGACAGGCAAGTTTCAGAACCAACAGATGATAAGGGAGATATCAGGGGATAAGATACCCAGTAGTTTGAAAGGACACCAGAGCACCAAGTGACCATCTTCCATTCCAGACAGACTGGGCTGTGCACCTCACTGGAGCAAGATGTTAGAAATCAAAACTTTCAACTGTGATATTAACACTGGCAAAGCAGCAGGGCCCTGAAGGCACCAGCAGGGTGAGCTTCAAGATTCAAATACCTGCACCTCCACCGCTGTGCCACACAGGACTGTGCATACTCACACCTCACTCTCTCATTTTAACACACTCACAACAAGGCCGTAACTCCTATGTCTTGCTGCCAGGAGGCTCCAATTTCAATGTGTTACCTTCTGGCCAGCTTGACCCATCTGACAGCATGGGACAGCCCCATTGAGCGGTACAAGCTCCCTGATACGACAGTCAGGCATGTTCCATCAGAGGCTCAAGCCAGTGGAACATGTTAAACTTCTCTCCTTCAACCTCAGCACTGGATTATAAACACTGAATTAGCTTCTCCCCTGGCAGGTATCTACATGACTCCCTCCCAAGAGGAAGCGCCTAACAAACACCCCTGCCCATGGACATACACTGGTATTTCCAAAACCTGAGTTTTGCTTTGTTCTCACTTTTTTCTGAGTGGTTTGCATGCTCTACTTTCCAAACTTCCCTTCCAAATACCCCCATTTTCTTCATTTCCAGTCTGCTGAGGATGAACTAACACACATGCAAAAGTTGCTACAGCAGAATCATTTGTTACATTCTAGACTCCTCAGTCAAACCTGAGCAAGTGTCCTCAGTTCACAAACCAGGTCTTAAGGATTCCAGGCCAGGGCCAGGCAGGTTGATCACACCTGTAATCCCAGCACTTGGGAGGCTGAAGTAGAATAATTAGGACTGATGCCAGCCTGAACTACACAGTGAGACCCTGTCTCAAAAAGCAAATTTAAAAAAGGAGAGAGTTCCAGGCCAGAAATAGGTTGGGTGGAGCACAGGAGAGATTATCAAAACAAGGAAAAATCAGTTTTGTGAAAGATTTAGGCCAAAAATAGAAGGGGAAAAAAAAAAAGTAGAAAGATAGAAGGGCTTATTTTTATAAATTATACAGTGACAACTGAAGGTCAAAATGCCAATGTGAGTTTAATTCTGTTATACTTCTAAATATTTCTGAATGGAGACAACTAAATGACACTAAATTGGAATTCAGTATACAAAGCAAACAATCCTTTCTATGCCTACCAAGAGAGTTGGACAGGGCTGGGCGAGACCACAGGCAAAGATGTCCAACACTACCTCCCTGCCCCATGCCAGCCCCTGTCCTAAAAAGCCTGTTTTGAAACTGTATTAATAACTTATTTTATTAAGAATCAAAGTTTCAGATGCACATGAGATAACCACTATTAACCACAATGGGTGGATAAAATTCCAACAGAAAGAAACTGAACATACCAGCCAGCCTGGGGAAGTCACACTATGGACTAGGGATACGGCAGTCACAGAGCGCCTGTCTGGTACACAAGAGACCCTGGGTTTCACCTCCAGCAAATTAAAAAATAAAAAAATAAAAATTTGAAGCCCTTTTGGGAGCTTTGGAAACTTAATGTCAAAAGCCACATCTATTCAGGGGGAAGGGAACAATCACTTTTCTACTGATTGTCCCCATAACTAGGAAGCTTCTTTAAACCAAACACTCTAGTGCCAGCCTAGAAACAGAATCTGCTGGTTTTGCCTCTGCACAACCTACGCCACTGTCCTGGAAAGAGTGCCTTTGATTTTCCTGAGAAACGGGCCAGGAAGAGGCAGACTGGAGACTCAGGCAGGGCCTGGAAGAGCACCACAGTCACCTCGCCCTGTGGCTAGATGAGGGACCCAGTGACAATACAGAGTGAGAGATACCTGAAGACCTCTCTGGATGGCCTGTGAAACAAGCAGGAAATCAGGGTGGTTGCTAAGCTGCTGGTAGCACCCCAGAGCCAGGGCAGAGGCTACCTAAGACTAAAACAGACAGGAGAAAGCAAGGACCCAAGAACAGGAGGGTGTAAGATAGATCCTCCCATCAGCTGAACCTCTGGGTCCACCTATGCCTGAAGCTATTCATTCCCTAAACTTCTCTCAGTCACACATGAAGTCCTTGGTAACCTATAACAGGGTGTGTTGTCACTTGTAACCACGAGCCCTGTGCAAGCAGCACCTAAGAGGGAGGAAAGGAGGCAACAGGGTGTGGGCGCTCCCTGGGCTCCCAAAGGGGTTACAAGTAAGGTGTGGAGACACTGCTAGGCTCCAGAGCCATACCCAATCCTCAGCCCCAGTCTGACAGAGGGGATGCATCTTTCCAGGAAAACAACACTCCCTAACAACAAAGCAACCCCAACCAAAGTCTGGGATCATCTGCTCCTTTGTGAGAATAACAAGAGTGATACATAAGGGGAACCATAAAGTAACCTCTGCATCCCTAACAAGCAGGGGACACACAGGGAAGGGGGAATTCTGGCATATCTGAAAACCCAATCAGAATCCAAATAGCAATGGAGATTTGGAAAGGGACTGAATAAAATAGCAACAACAACAAAAAAACCTGGAAAAAATTCCACTGCTAGGCTGATGCTCCTGGAGGCAAGAATTCCATAAAAAAGGTACTCCAAGGGTTTTGGAGCTGGGTGGGGAAATTCCTCCCAAATTTTGATCTTGGACGATAGAGAAGCTTTGTATGGTTCTGAGCAGCCCAGGTGGATAATGTCAAGGCTTACTACTCTTTACATCCTATCAGTAAATCTCCACCAGATCCCCAGGGAGATTTGGGGCAGTGGCTTTTCAGCTGCCATTACCAAGGATCAGGAGCTGGGGTGAAGAAACGACGACGTCTGTCCCTCCTGCCCCCTCTTGAAACTTAACAGTCACAGGTCACTCAACTGTAACTGTGGCCATCCAGTCGAAATCACTCAGTATTACTTCACTGACTAACTAAACATGCCCACTTTAAATGGGAGCTCAAAGGATGGGAGTCTGGCAGTTTCCTACAACTTTACATGTAATTCATTTTCCTAAAAGTAGGCTCAGCAGAAAGGATATCCATTTCCCTAGTGTCACACCAGTGTTGTCCACAGACCATATTTACCAGGATCTTCTGAGTACTTGTTTGAAAAATCCCAAAGTGGAAGCCAGGCGTGATGGTGCATGCCTGTAATTCCAGCACTCAGGAGGCTGAGGCAAGAGGATTACTGTGAGTTTGAGGCCAGCCTGGGCTACAAAGTGAGTTCAAGGCCAGCCTGAACTACATAGAGAGACTATGACTCAAAAAGACAAAAAGAGGAGGAAAGAGGAAGAAAGGGGAGGGGAGGGGAGAGGAGGGGAGAGAAAAGAGAAAATCCCAAAGTGGAATGAATGAGCTACATACAGTCAAGGGGATGCCACATTCTTTACCAGCTGCCTATTGATTTTTAAGCACACTGAAGTGAAAACTATGGTATCCAGTGCACCACAATCCAAAACATGTGAACACTCAGCAATCCTTGATTCACTGGCTGTTTCTGTTGTGTGCAGTCCATGAGGGAGGATATACCTCTATCACCCTGCTGGAGAAAAGGGCATGAGAATCACTACAAGAGGCTTAGTCAGAAGTGGCCGAGAGCGCAGTTCACATGACCACGCCAAACAGGCCCTCCAGAAGACAACAGCCCAGTCAGGACAATATGGACAGTGCCACATTCTTTTCAACAGTAATCATTTCAGCCTAAAGAGAAAGGACTATTATGGCCCTGCCTCAGCCAAGCTAGCATTAATTTAAAGCCCAATAACTATGGCCCATGCAGGGGGGAAATGAAAAGGGAAAAAAGTCCTTTATCTTCCTCACACCTGGAAAAAGTGAGTTTCAGCCAAAAAGAAATGTTCTCTTCACTAACTGAACCTAGACATCTTCATTCCAATGATTTTCTTTTTTAAGACAAAGTCTGGCTATGTAGTTCAGGCTACCCTTGAATTCACTACACAGTGTAGGCTGGCCTTGAGGCGATCCTCCTGCTTCAACTTCCCAAGTGCTAGGATTATAGCTGTGCACCACCACATTTGGCTCCAGTGAGGACTTTTTTTTTGGAGACAGGGTCTTGCTATGAAGTTCAGGCTGGACTTGAGCTCATTTTGTAGCCCAGCCTGGTCTCAAACTTGCAATGATCCTCCTGCCTCAGCCTCTCCAGTGCTGGCATTACAGGTGTACACCACCAAGCCAGGCTCCAGTGACTTCTTGTTGGCTAGAGAAGCCAAATTTTAGATTACTATCCAAAAAATGGGCTTAAAGAAAAACTTTATATTTATACTCTTTTTCTTTCTTTCTTTTTTTTTTTTTGGTACTGGGAATTGAACTCAGGACCTTGAGCTTTCCAGGCAGGGGCGTGCCACTGACCTATATCCCCAGTCCTATATTTATACTGTCAAAGAACTGCAAGAGAATATGGGCATGGTGGTGCACACCTGTAATCCCAGCACTGGGAGGCTGAGGCAGGAGGATTGCCATGAGTTCAAGGCCAGCCTGAGCTACATAGTGAGTTCAAGGTCAGCCTAAACTGCATAGGGAGAACCTGTCTCAAGAAAAAAAAAGAACTGCAAGAGAAAACAAGCCCTTAAGGCTTGACCTGTCAAGCACAAAGCTCAGTGGTACAGCTCCTGCCTGGCAAATGTGAGGTCCTGAGTTCAATTCCCAATACCAAAAAAAAAAAAACCTAGACCTGTAATCCCAGTATATTCCTGTAATTCTAGCACTCTGAAAAGCTGGCGCAGGCAGATCACAACTCTGAGCCTAGTCTAGGCAAGGAACAAGGACAGGGCCTGCACCTCCTCCCAGAGTAGAGGACCAAACACCCTGACAACTGTACGAACAGGATGCATAAAACACGGCTTAAAGGCAAGTGAGAACTCCTTAATATTGCCCCACCTCATTTGTACCCCTTAGCTTTGCAGAAGACCAAGTTATGAACACCACTGTTTAAAAATCATGTAAAAAGAGCCACGTGCAGTGGCACAGGCCTATAATCCCAGCACTCTGGAGGCTGAGGCAGGAAGATCACTTAAAATTCAAGGCCAGCCTGAACTATACAGCAACATCTTTCTCAAGCACCCCCCCAAAAAAAATGAAAAAAAAAAAAAAAATATATATATATATATATTATACAGCATGATAGAAAAAAGCCTAGAGAACCAGGAAAACCAGGGCTCAAGTCCAGTGACTACTCTGAGGCACCACAGAAGCTTTATCGGACACTCCCCCAAACCCTTCAGTCCCAAAGGCCCTGTTCTGACAAAGAACTTGGTTCCCTGCCATTTCCATGGTGTCCTGGGAGCTCAAGCCCAGCCACAGGTCATGGGCTGAGAAGCTGGCCACAAGACAAACAGCAAATGTTTCTGCTGGCGTCTAAGGCTCCATAGGGAGCAAAAGGGAAAGCTTTCCTTGGGCCTTTGAAAGTATAAGAGCAAGCAGCCCTCAGAACACCTTGCCTCTGATGAAGGCAGCCTGGGCCCTGCCTACCCTAGCTCTCCATTTCTAACGCAGACACACACAGTTCTCCGTTTACAGTGCACTGTGACTCTGCCACAGGAAACACGCTAATGGAGACGGTGATGCCACGCCAGGCAGGCAACACTATGGATATTAAGGCCTATATTAGCACAACTTTCCAGCTTGAGACATTTGAAAAAAAGGCAGAGCTGCATGGGAAAATCTCACATTCCCATGATTTTGTGCTTAATTTAGACCTGACTGGTGGACGTGGTACTGCTAAGTGCTGGGCTGTCCCCATCTCCTGGGTGTGGAGGGAGTGAGTTGCAGGGCCCTCAGCCAGGTGTCGGCAGCTTCGGTGCCACAGTGACTTCATTCTTCTCAAAGGCAGCAAGGATGCAGGACTGGGGGCCAGGGCACTAAAAAGAAGATGCTGAGATCTAGTTCTATGGCAGAACAGAACTAGGAGTACTGCAAAATAAAAGAGGCTCTCAGTAGAAAACAACAATAGTAAATAAGCCAGAACTTACTGTACCCAAGGCACTATTCTAAGCACTTCATAGGTCTTCACAACAATCCCACGAAGGAGTTAAGTCTTCTTATCCCTATTTTACACAGGCACAAAAAAGTTATGCAGCTAACTGACCCAAAGCTGCACTACCAGCAAGTGACAGGACTAGGCTCAGCACACAGTCTATCCCTTATTCTTAGTCTCACTGGCTTTGACAAACATAGCACTGAAAGTCCAGAATGGCAAATTTTCCCCTTGCTAATCTTCAGGCCTAGAAAGAGCCCTCTTATTGAGGTGTTTGGTGCCAGAAGGTGACAGGGAACCAACCACCTGTCCTCCTAAACTGTTCAACAGGCCACAAGAGCTCCTTTTCTCGGCAGGCTGACTGAATCAGGCAGGAAAGGGCTCAGAACTCACCAAGTATGAATGTGGAATGCCGACGCCAGCAACGGGGGAGAGGCTTTTTGATAGCGACAAAGAAAGCTCTACTGTAAGAAGTGTAAGGTCTACAGGCTAGCAGCACAGCGCCATCAGTTGAGGAGAGCAGGCGGACCACATGAACTTCAGAATAGTCCCTAAAAATGTAATTTTTTTAAAAAACTCATATCCTTAAAAAATGATGCCACTTTAGCTGTAACAGTATCTTCCACTAAATCAGTCACATCAAATTTAGTGACCTGAAAGGTCTGTATAGCTCCTCTGAAATGGGCCTTTTAAAAGCAAGGAGGTAAACTTCCTTTTTTGGTACAGAATAAAAATACTACTTTTCCTCCTCTGCTGGAGACATTCCCAGTGCTTTATTTACTCTAAAATACTGACTGGCTACATTGGGAGGAAATGTTCCTTCCTAACTCTTAAATGTCAGAGTTCGCCCCAGAAAGGGGGAGGGGCAGCCTTATTCTCCTGTTGCTCTTCTGTTTGCTGAAATGTTTTGCTAGGGACTGTTGAGAACATATAAGGTAATACGTGCAAACCACATGTGAGGCACACACGAAAGGAGCCAACTGACCCCATGGCCCCTCGAGGATTGGAGTACTAAGGTAAGATGCATGTGGGGCCTCCGTGGCTCCCCATATCCTCCTCCACCTCTGGGGCAAACAGCCTAGGTTTCAGTCGGGTATCTTTTTTTGGAGACAGGTCTTCCTATGTAGTCCAGGCTGGTCTTGAACTCATGGGGCTCCTCCTGCCTCAGCCTCTGGAGTGCTGGGATTACAGGTGTGTGCCACCACACCCAGCTAGTCCTGTGTCTTTTTGAGATGAAGTTCACTACCTTGCTAAGTCTGGTTTCCAATCCCAGGCTGAAGTGATCCTACTGCCTCAGCTCCCCAAAGAGGTGGGACTCCAGGCATACGCCACCATGCCTAGATGCTATTCTTTGGTAATGTCATTTCATAGTCACAAAGACATACTGATACTTTAGTTGATACTAGATTTGACAAATACTTTCCACACTGTGCATAAAGAAGGTGATGCCAGCAGGCACAAGAGATTTATGAAAGCACAAGATATGGTCTCCAGTTCACTAGGAAACAGCAACTCCACACAGGACAAGAAAAACAGACTGCACACTGGTTGTTCCATGCAGCTCCTGAGAAGACAGGGGCAGACTGGAACCATCAAGTGCACTGGTAGCAACCCACAGAAGACTAAGAGGGAGGAGCAAGCACTTTAGGAGCAGCAGGCAGAGCAGGCACCCTAGAGAGGGTGCACTCGCTGAGCAGCTGGGTGACAGGCAGGGACAGACATGCAAGGAAACAAGCTTCACCACCAGGGCCTCACCAGGCAGGCTGAGAAGTGTGAACTGAGCCTGACACACACTGAGCTGCATAGCAAGACTGTAACCCACCCCCGAAAAGGAAGAGAAACCTGGACTTGACAACTTTCACTATTTACATGTAAAGATTCTAGCCATCAACTCCAAAGAGTAACAGTGACTACAACAAATGAGTACTTACTCTGTGGCAGGGACTCTTAGGAGTGACCTAATGAATCCTTACTATAAGCTATGCTATTGTTTGCTTAATATTTTTCTTTAAATCAATTTGCTTTTAAATTCAAATATCAATTTTGGGTAACAATACATATGAAGTATTATTACTGTAGCATTGAAGTGTGCCTTTTTGTTTGTTGTTATTGAGATGTAACTTAAGAATGAAATTCACCTATTTTAAAGTATTCAATTCAGTCTTTTTCTTTTTTTAATATATTTAAAATGAGCTAGGCCTGGTGGCGCACACCTGTAATCCCGGTACTGGGGAGGCTAAATCAGGAGGATCACTGAGTTCGAGGCCAGTCTGGGCTACACAGTTCCCGGCCAGTCTGAACTATATAATGTAAAACCTTATCTCAAGGACTGGGGAATGTAGCTTAGTGGTAGAACACTTACCTAGTATCTGCAAGGCCCTGGGTTCAATCCCCAGCATGGAAGGAAAAAAAAACATCCTATCTCAAAAAATATCCGAAACAGTGTGCAGCTATCACTGCTCTCTAATTCCAGAACATTTCTATCATCCACAAGAGAAATCCCATACTCATTAGCAGTCTACCTTCCCCTTCCCTCAAGCCCCTGGCAACTACAAGTCTCTTTTCTGTCTCTACAGGTTTGTCTATTCCGACTACCTACATATGTAAAAGGAAGCAGACAGCATGGGTCTGGCTTCTTTCACTTAGCATCGTGCTTTAGGGTCCATCCATGTTGTATTACATATCAGCACCCCCTGCACTTTATGGCTGAGTAATTTTCCACTGCGTGGATAAACCACATCTTGTTTATCCATTCATCAGTTGATGGGCATCTGGGTTGTCCCCAACTTTTTGGCTGTTACAAATAATGTTAACATGAACATCCGTGTACACATTTTTACACGGATGTGTGTTTTTAGCTCTCCTGTGTATATACTGATAAGTGGAATTGCTGGGTCCTATATTGACTTAATGTTTAACTCTTTAACTGCCAATGTACTAAGGCATTTTTAAGATAAAGATTTATTAGGTCAGGCATGGTGGCACACACCTATAACCCCGCACTCAAGAGGCTGAGGCAGGAGGACTGTTGTGAGTTTCAGGCCAGCCTGGGCTACCTAGCAAGACTCTGTCTCAAAAAAATAAAAATAACATTGAAATGCATACCACTGAAAATTGTTTTAGGAAATACTACTGAAAGGGAAGTTACTGAAGCTGGTTTTTGTTTGCTCTGGGAACAGGTCTGATGTGGTCAGAATAGCATGTCTGAAACCCTCATCCAGCAACAGAGGAGAGAAGACAGGGCAGAGGGGGCAAGGAAGATGCTTCAATGCCACAGCAGAAAACACTTGGCAGAAGGGGCAGCAGATGGCCATAAATGTAGAGAGGAACACAGAACCCTGATAACCAAGTGTCAGTATGGGCAGGGTGGAGAGGAGGGAATACCCAAGACAGAGTTGCCCTTAACGAAGAGTAACACTAGAGGGCTGGGGATATAGCTCAGTGGCACAAGTGCCTGCCTGGCAAGAGCAAGGTCCTGAGTTCGATTTCCGGTAGCAAAAAAAAAAAAAAGAGTAAAACTTGAGAGGTTCCAGAGAAAGGGATGAGGCAGAACACTTAGTTTTATTTCCAACAAATATATCTGGAGGTGCTGACAGGACAGGCACAGAGAACAGACAGAAGTGACACTAAGGTCAGCCTGTAAATCCGGGAGGAACCAGTGACAGGGCTGGGTAACAGTGCACAGGTACCCACAGCGGCTGCCAGCAAAGGGGCCGGAGAAAGGCACAGATGGACCCACTCAGCACCAGAGGGCAGAGGTCACACTCGTACCTGTGCGCAGAAGTGCTCCTTCTCCTGGTGATGACAGCCGAGAACGGCACAGGCACCCTTGTGCACAGTTCTGTGACACAGGAATCTCAGGACAAAACTGAACCTGTTGCTTTCCATTTCCTGTCTGTTCCCTCTTCCCCATCCCTCTAAGGTTCCTAGTCCCAGGATCCACCACCTGCTACCAGGCAGACAGAGCCACAGGCCCAGAGCTCGTCTGGGCTTCCGGCTCTCCCTCCACCCTTATTCTTTCCTCCCACGACCTCTGGATTCAAGGCTCTCAGGGGACAGAGGCTCCAACTGTCGCCTCACTGCTGCATGCTGAGCCTGGCACAGCGCCTGGCACACATCTGCTATAGGAATGAATGACTCTGCAGGGCAGCTGAATCCAACCCCCATGTGTTCACACTACTGCTCCCCTTTCTTCCTTGGAGCTCTCTGATCAACCATACTTTCACCACCAAACTGCCAAATGCCCACACTGAGTATAAAACATGGCCTATTAATATTGTTATATGGTAAGTCCTGAACTTATGAACAAGTTCTTGTTCCTGAAGAACATTCTTAAACTGGATTCACTCATAAGTCCAACAAAGTGAGACCTTTTTTTTTTGAGACAGGATCTTCCTTGAGACAGTTTAGGCCGGTCTTCAACTCACTATGTACAGCCCAGGCTTGCCTAGAACTCACAGGGATCCTCCTGCCTCAACCTTCTTTGTGCTGGGATTATGGGCAATGCACAACCACACCCCGATTCAAAGTGAGTCTTTTTTTTTTTTTTTTTTGGTCTTTTTGAAACAGGGCCTCGTTGTGCAGTTCAGACTGGGCTTGAGCTCACTTAGTAGCCCAGGCTGGTCTCAAACTCAAAAGGATCCTCCTGCCTCAGCCTCCCGAGTGCTGGGATTACAGGCATGCACCACTACACCTGGGTAAGACTCACTTTGATACCCAGGTGTGTTGGTGCATACCTGTAATCCCAGCACTCGGGAGGCTGAGGCAGGAGGATCCTTTTGAGTTTGAGACCAGCCTGGGCTACTAAGTGAGCTCAAGCCCAGCCTGAACTGCATAGGGAGACCCTGTCTCAAAAGAGACCAAAAAAAAAAAAAGAGAGAGAGTCTTATATACAGATTTAAAACAATTCCAAGGAGTGGAAAGATCACTGATCTACCTCCCACTGTTTAGTCACTTCTTGAACCTCAGTGCTCTCGTTCATACAGTGGGAATGGTGGCCTCCAAGTAACAGCAAGACAAAGGACCTCAGAGCTGGAGGAAATAAGGCTAAATATTTTTACTTGTGCAACATGCATACCCATGTGCCCCACAGACTTGTCTTCTCCAACCCACCCTGTCCTTGACCACACCCCCTCCAAAAGAAAAGCAAAACACAGCAAGCTGACAGGGAACAGGAGAGGAATTTTTGAGTCTATTTGACACTAAATTTAACAAGCATAAACAAACAGAAGGTTTGCATACCATGTAATTTTTGAATTCTTAAAAGATTACAAGTGTGCTGCCAAATGTCAAAACACAAAAATCAAAATGAAATGAAAGTTGTTATTTTCCTTTTGGTTTTATCTTCATGAGCCACATGATTTATCCAAACAGTGTTTACGCTGCTAATGTCCTGCTTTGTTTGGAAAAATAATAATGAAGGGGCATGGTTCCAGCACTGACAACTTAGTTATGTGCATCTGCCCCGCTGCTCCTGTGCCCAGAAAATGTTCTACTGGAGAAACCCGGGCCGAGAGGCCGAGGAAGCACCGCCCTCCAAATACGCACTGTCCGTGTCAGTGCTGCCTCTCCTGCTTCAACCACCACAAGGATAAGCAAGACATGAGAAATGGGCTGTCCCGGAGCACATCTGTGTATCTCATGGACAACATGAACTCAAGGCCTTGGAAGGTGAGGCCTGGTGATATGCTGACCTTCAAATGTACCACAGTGTCAAATGCACCCAGGTGAAAGCTGTAAGTACTACTTTGTCTCAGCACTGGCCCAGGTAGGTCACAGCACAGATCTTGTTAAAATTCTGCAAGGGAGCCATTTTAGAAGTACAAAGACAGGGAGCAAATCACAGAGCTGAGACGAGGCTCCAGGCTCTAAGCCACACTGCCTCCACTTCAGACCCCAAAGGGCTCCGTCCACTTCAGTCTAGCATGGCACTCCTCCTAGGTGGCTACCCTTCTCTGCTCCAATGTCACCATGCTGTACATCTAAGATGCCCCTCTGAAGGCAGGAGGTACTTCCACAATTACCTTGCAAGGTCAACTCACCTAATTTGTACCCTGAAATCCCCATTGTACTGGTCAGCTTTTTCCAGAGTGACCTACACAAAGGACCACTTTCCTGGGGTCTATGTACGCCCTCTCTCTTCCCTTCTCCCTACTACATATTTGCAGTTCCTTCTGGATCTAGAACAGAAAGGATCTTTTTCCCGCCTTCTCTGAAGTCAGTGTTATGGCTTGTATCTAAATACCCCGCCAAAGCCTCATGCAGTCATAGGTGGGGAGTTTCAAAGGAGGCTGGATTAGAGTGTGTGAATGTGGATTAAGAGTGGGTGTGGTAATGGAAGGCCTAGCCTGGGTGTGGGTGGTACCAATCAATAAACTGGTAGCTTGGATGGAATATAAAGGGACAGAAAAGAAAGCAGGCTTGCTGCCGCTGCTCACTGCCTTCTGCCTGCCTTACCAGGGACTGTTTCTCCTCTGCCATTTCCCTGTACCATGCCACTCTGCCATGGTACCAGTCACCTGTGGACTGAAACCTGTACAAACTGTGATTTAAAATGAACCCCGCCTCCTTTAACTTTGGGTGTCAGGTATTTTGTCTCAGCAATGAGAAAAGTAGGACACAAAGTCTTGGCACTGGACAAAGAGATGAGACAGAGGTGAGATGTGCTGTTCTGCAAACGTGGGTACTAGAAATGGAGCCCAGGCCGTCTGCACTGAGCTGCATTCCCAGGCCCCAGCCCCGCAGCCCTGAAGCAACAAGGTCTCGCTAAGCTATTAAGTGCCCAGAGTTGGACATGAACTTTCAAATCGTCAGCTGCAGCCACCCAGAGTGCTTGTGAAAAACATCAGAAGGCAGGATCTGTTCTCCACATGCCCCTCCCATTATGGAGGAGAAGAGTACACACCTGTGTCAAGACAGAGCCTCCTTATCTGCCCAGAGAGAGAAAGGTACATGTACACAGATTCATGCACACAGATTCAGGTACTGTGTGCACAGCTGCACTACTCACTACAGAGTGGAGATGACTTTATTCATAACAGATGAACAGATAAACGTGGCTTGTCCACGCAACGGAATATGACTCAGCCTTGAAGAATAACATCCTGGCACATGTTACAACATTGATTAAGCTTGAAAAAGCAATGCTCAGTGAAAGAAACAGGCTCCAAGACTTATGTCATATTATATGATTCTACTTACATAGAATGTTCAAAACAGGCAAAGTCATCAGGACACAAAGCAGACTGATAGCTGCCAGCGGACAGGGAAAGAGCAGGAAAGAGAACGCTCAGTGGGTACAGGGTCTCTTTTAGCAGTGATGAAATGTTCTACAATAAGACTATGCTGGTGGAAGGGGCTGGGGATTTAGCTCAGTGGCAAAGCGTCTGCCTGGCAAGCGCAAGGTCATGAGTTCGGTTCCCGGTACTGGAGAAAAACCAAAA
>NW_004955467.1:486753-502710 GCF_000276665.1 Chinchilla lanigera
CAGGAGGATTGTTGTGAGTTCGAGACCAGCCTGGGTGACAAAGTGAGCTCAAGGCCAGCCTGAACTGCATAGTGAGACCCTGTCTGAAAAAGACAAAAAAAAAAAAAAAAAGAATCTGTTTCAATCACAGTAATTTCTGGTCAAATGTACCAAGGTAATGGGTGTGATTTACTGAGTTCCTATGTGCCCAGCATTGACCTACATGGCTCAAAGAACCAATCTTGCTGCATTTTCCAAGGGAAGAGAGGGCAAGTCACAGAGGTGAGGCTCTGTGCTCTCTCTCCTGGGCCCTATTCCCTCTACTGAAGACCCAGGGAGGCCAAACCCTCAATCTCAGTACTTACTGGAAAAATATATATTACTTATCACCCAATAAACCAACCTTCTAAAGCTATACAGAAAAATCAAGAAGTGAGCAACAACCCAACAGAAAAATGAAAACAGAAAATGTAACAATATGGTCCTTAAACATGGAAAAATATAAATCCTTAAACATATGACAGCATGATCAGCTCCCTCTTCACAAAAATGTAAATAAGAACTATATTGAGATACTATATACACCTGTCAGGCTGGCAGGAATTGAAGCAGCTGACTACACCTGCTGCTGACAAGGCTTGGGCATACAGGCATGTACAGGGCTGGTGGGAAGGCAGTAACTGGAGGGGAACTGTGCAAAATCTGTCAAAATGACAGATGTGTCTCCTTGCGGACCCTAAACAGTGGGATGCACCCCTGAGGACCACATGCACATGTGGGAGAAGATGCATACAGAGGACAATGCACTGCAGGCATGTCACAAAACAATATGCTGGAAATGGACCAAATGCCTTTCTTCAGGTTAGGAGATTAAATTTTTTTTTTAAAAACTTCATACTATTACACTGAAAGAATAACAACAGCTCTCCCTGTATGGATACAGAAAATCTACTGCCAGATGTGGTAACACAAACCTGTAATCCCAGCACTCAGGAGGCTGAGGCAGGAGGATCACTGCAAGTTCAAGGACAGCCTGGGCTATATAGTGAATAGCAAGACTCCCACTGCCCACAAAAAAAAAAAAAATATGTGGAATACACTATTCAATAAAAAAAAAGCAAGGTGTAGAATAGTTTATACAATATCCTATCTTTTATCTAGTAGAAGAGAAATAAGATTTTAGAAAAAAGCTAGAATGTTCAAAATACAAAAGTGGTTATCAGCAAGATGGGCAGACTAAGCAGGTGAGATCAGCAGTAAAGGGCAAAGTATATTTTAATACCCTTTCATTTTTTTTTTCATTAAAGACGATTTATTTGAAGATGGGAAAGAGGAAAGGAGGTAAAAGACAGCCACTCAGGATGAGCAGGGAAAATCTGAAAGTGAATTGCTTTTTATAAATGTGTATGTACACTGCCTATTCAAATTAGTATTTCCTTTAAAAAAAAAAAAAAAGTCCACTTCATTGGGAACAAAAAGGGATACCAGAGCCACATCAAAGCTTTTGGCCACTAGATCTTAAGTGCCTAGCCGTCAAAAATAATGAGTCCCAGCCAGACCAGCCTGTATCCTCCTGTGTCCACGAGTACACAGCCAGGCGCCAACACTTGTCAGGGGGAGGGTAGTACCCAGGCCTTCCTGTGGCAGTCCCTTCCTGTCTGGGACTCTCCTCCAAGGCCTTCCAGTCCACACAGTGGTGGCTTCCCCCACTGTTCACAGCCCCATTCAACCCATCATCCCTTCCGCTCTGAGCTTTCTCTCTCCTATGAATCACCCTTAGCACTGTGTGCCCTGTACCCCGTCCCGGGAGGTCTGTGCCTCCACACAGGGTAACAGGCTCAGCCAGGCAGGACAACTCGCTAGACAGCCCCACCAGGCACTGGGTATGGAGCTAGAGGGAGGTCCATTTGACACAGCCTGTTTGGAAGAGCTCAGGTGACAGGGTAGATGCACAGGACACAGGCAAGAGATGATAACCAGGGCACAGGATGACTCCCTAACTTTCAGGCCAGGCTCTGAGCAGGCAAGCAAAGCAGCTAGACAAGGTGGGTGAGGAGCAGGCAAAGCACATTCTACACAAAATGGGTAGCTCTGCACACAGCTAGCTGAGAAAAAGTAAAGGGAGAAGGGCAGCAAGAAGAGAGGCTAAAGGAACAAGAAAGGAAAGACCACAAGCTAAATCAGCAAGCTGGGAGTGTGAGGGGAGGGTCAGAATCCACCGCCTGTCTGTGAGCACAGCCCCAGCCCTCCAGCCCCAGGCAGACCTCAGTCTTTTCCCATGGAGTCCAGTAGGCCTGGCCCTCATTCAGTCAGGTGCAGGGAAAGTGTAAAAGAGGAAAAACAAGAGCGGTGAGTAAAGATGAAAGACTCTGGGCCTCTAAGTGATGAGATTCATTTTGTGAAAATTTCTCTCTGAGTTGACCCAAAGCTCAAAAGATCCCAGATTAAGTGAGCTACTGCTCTCACACTCAAGAAACAGGAACAGCAAAACTGTATTTCCACATTACCCACTGGGATAAAACCTCAGGCCAACCAATTCCAAATTGTATTTCCATGGGCATCAAAGACTGTCATTTTTTAAAAAAATCTCAGTTTTCTGAGAGCTTGATTCAGTGGCCGGTATGTTTAGCATATTACAGATTGTTCCTTTTAAGAAAGACAGGGCATGATGCACACCTGTAATCCCAGCACTAGGGAGGCTGAGGCAGGAGGATCGTTGCAATTTCAAGACCAGCCTGGGCTACAAAGTGAGCTCAAGGCCAGCCTGAACCACATAGCGAGACCCTGTCTCAAAAAGACCAAAAAAAAAAAAAAAAAAAAAAAAGGCATGGTGTAGGCCTGTTAACAGCAGCTACTCCAGAATCTGGGGCAGAAAGATCACAAGTTCAAAGCCAGCCTGGGTAACCCACGGAGACCCTGTCTCCAAATCAATAGGTCTGGGGAAGTAACTCCGTGGTGCAGGGCTTGCTCAGTATGGCCAAGACCTCGGCTCCATCCCCAGTACCACAAAACAAACAAGCAAAAACAAATGAAAAATAGCAAGCAAACACAAGTACCCTTAACAACCCCAGAGACTCAGTATAAAAAGGGAAATCCACTTGGACATATCATGTTGTATATCATCTATTTTTTGTTGTTGTCTGGGGTTTTTCTGAGACAGTGTAGTAGAGTATGCTCTCCAGCTCCATAACCAGCAGTAACGTGGCAGGGGCCACTCTTCACATGTCTCAGGGAGCACAGTTCCATCAAAGAAGTCCTCGAGAAGGGAGCCCTCCGGCCCAGTAAATCCTACGCGAACTCAATGCCTTGCATGTATAAAGTGCCCTTCCAGTCTGATATAGGATACTGGGATGTGGCAAGCTGGCTGGGGAAGTAGGCTGATCTGTTAATTACAAGATCCCAGAACACACGGTGAGAATGGCTCCCAAGGCCTGCACATGGACTTCGAGAACGTTCCAGCTGGTTTTCAACAGGACAGCCTAGACCTGACATTGGTCTGAGGCAGGGGACCCCAGCACCGCCTCTCAGAGCCCATATGGAGAAGTTCTGGTGGGTTTTTCCTCCAGATGTAGACAGCATAAAAGGACACAGATGCCAAGGGGAACTCGCTGCTGTGGCTTTCTCACGGCAGCTCACCCTGTTCTCTCCAGAGCACACTTCTATCTTGCTTTTTCTCTTCTCTTCTCTTCTCAGCCCAAGTTTGCTATGCAGAGTCAGTTTGTCCCTCACTCTTCATTCTTACATTTCTCCACTCTTTCTTTTTTTTCGTTTTTTTGAGATAGGATCTTGCTCTGTAGTTCAGGATGGCCTTGAATTCTGAATTTACCACTTTGGCAATCTTTTTTTTTTTTGGTTTTTCTCCGGTACCGGGAACCGAACTCACGACCTTGCGCTTGCCAGGTAGGCGCTTTTGCCGCTGAGCTAAATCCCCAGGATGGCCTTGAATTCACTATGTAACCCAGGCTGGCTTCTAACTCAATGTCAGACCCCCTGCCTCAGCCTCCCAGGTGCTAGGATTACATGCATGTGCCACCACATCCAACACTTTCTTTTTCAAATGAAATTTGCCACTGCTTTCTGCTCATTTCTTTCAATTTTTCCTTCAAGAGAAGAACTTGGAATCTAACTCCAGAAGGAGAGGTGAGCAACGCAGAACGCAGTAGCTTTTATTGGCAAGCCACTTACTTTTAGATGGAGCTACTTGATAATCAGTTCATTTTCCACTCTGATAACCATGTATGTAATCTGTCCTCCTGGATCACAGCACAGTCAGGAAAATACAAAGCTAAGACAAAAATGCAGGCTTTCTAACTACTTTACGCAGGCATACAAATAAAGGTACTAGCTCAGTACTCAGAAAAAAAACTTTTCTACCAATGGCTCTCATGGAAACACTAAAAGCACAAGTCCACCCATCCCTGTAACTCAGGAGAACAAAGTCCCAGAGATTGCTAAGCATTTTCTCCACACCAATTCAGAAAGTTCAACTTCACCTCACACCTGCAGAGGTGGTTCTCAAGCTACAGAGAACTGTAAGGCTTGTCCATCAGACAAGCTGTTTCTTAAACAGGCCTAATGATCACCAAAAAGGGGAGAGAAAAAAAGAGGCCTCTAACTTTGGGTATACTGAGTACTGTATTTGTTATATTGCATATTTTCAAAATGTGCAGCAAGCCAGGCATGGTGGCACACGCCTGTAATCCCAGCACTTGGGAGGCTGAGGCAGGAGGATCATTGTGAGTTCGAGATCAGTCTAGGCTATGTAAGTGAGTTCAAGACCAGCCTGGACTGCATAGTGAGACCCTGTCTTAAAAAAAAAGAGAAGATCTTTTACCAAAATGCTTCAAACAAGAGCCTCTGAAACAACCCTCAAGCACAATGCAAACAGAGTTACCACTAGGCCTCAAGGCTGAAAGAAGAAGACACCCCTAGATGCAGTAGGAAGTTGATAGAGTACCTGCCTTTTCACTTGGCTTTCCTGCTCCCTATTCTAAAGCCAGACTTGCAGGGGAAGCAGACAGAAGTCTCTATCTCATTTCCTGTTGCATTTCCAGTGACTAGAAGAATGCGCACTCGAGATGTTTGGCTATATGCTTGTTGTGTCACCCTGACTTCTGATGGGTGCCACTGTAAAGGTACACCGTAAAGACCTGCTTTTCACAAACTCCAATTCAACACTTGGAGCAGAAGGCACCAGGATGTACCAGAGCTAGGTGCCAGAAAAAGAGAGGACAGGAGACAAGGTGTCAGAACACAAACAATACCACCTAAAATAGCATTAGAGATGCTGCAGAGCACAAAGCCATGGTCAGGAGAGGACGGACAGTGTGCCAGGCAGAGGCAGAAGAGCCTGCACAAGAGTATGGGGCCAGGAAGTGGGGGTGAAGTGCAAGGTGTGAGGAATGAGCACAGAAAAGGGACGGGGCAAGCTCAACCATCCTGAACATAGGATGCTGGCACTACTGGACTCTGCATAAGCCTGTCTGCCCAGAGCGGAGACCACACAAAAGGAAACAAGTGGGCACCAGGGAGAGGGCTGGGCCCACAGAGAACTGGTACGTACAGGCCCCATAGAGAGGGTGCCCAGTACTGGCTCTGACCCATTGTTGCCAGGCAACAGTGCAGCCTGACTGCCAAGTGTTCTGATTTGCCCATGAAGCTGCAAGTGTGGATAGCTATGCAAGATCTCCTGATTTTAACACCAGCAACTGTAGTAGGCAAAATCATGGTCTCCCAAAGGTGACCCCATCTTAATCCTGGAACCTGTGAATGTCAGACTACATAGCAAAGGGGACCTAAGGTAGCAGATAGAGTTAGTTTCTAAACAGCTGACTGTAAACGGGGATACCCTGAGGCCAATGTAATCACAAAGGTTCTTCAAACTGAAAATGGGAGGCTGGAGAGTCAGAGTCAGAGAGGTGCTGTGAGACAGATGGGACAGTCACAGCAGGTTATGAGGACCAAAGGGGCATGAACCAAGAAATGCAGATGGCCTGTACAGTGGTGGCAAACCTATGGCACGCATGCAGCAGCAGGCACTCAGAGCCCCCCCAGAAGGCAAGCCAAGCAGCCCCAGCAGCCAAGCATCGGATAACAACTGTTTTAACTGCAGTGTTGGCAATTTGTGATAAATAACTGGGCTTGGGGTTGCAGTCCAGGCACTCGGTCTCTGAAAGGTTTGCCATCACTTGCCTAGAAGACAGACAAGGCAAAGAGATGGACTCTCCCTTAGAGCCTCCTGGAAGAATGCAGCCATGATGACAAGACGATCTTATCTCTCTCAGATGCATGCTAGATCTTGGGTAACACAGCTGTTGTGGTGTTCTAACCAGCAGTTTGTGGTCAATTGACACATCACCAGCAGGAAACTGATGCAGGGATAACCCCGTATGATCCAGTGTGAATGTTTAAAAAGAAGCAGAGCACATATAGCCAAATAAATCTTTATAGTCTTGATCCACCCACAGATTTTCCCTAGTCCACAGCCGGGAGACCTGAGAGCTCAGACGATCTCCTCAGCACCCAGCCCAGATCTAGAGAGATAGCTCTCTGGCATGTCTTGAATTAATCAGGACATACCTTTTCCTCACCACATGGTCTCAGATTCTCCAGGGATTTCTGGAAAACAGAGTTCTAGTTCCACGGGGTAGGCGCATCTGCAGTACCAACCCATCACAAGGGTTGTCACACTGACCCTGAGAAACCGGCCTAAACAAAAGCATGGAACAGGACCCCCTTTCAACTCTACCTTTCTCATTTGCACAGAAAAGGAGGGCTGTGGAGATCTAGAAGCTTCAGCTCCTTCCTCCCCACCCCACAGGGCACTCTGCTCACCTCACACCCCAGCTCCTATAACAAGGATGTCGTTTTCGATTGCATGAGAAGTCTTTTTGGGGGGGCTGGGGATTTAGCTCAGCCGCACACACCTGCCTGGCAAGCGCGACATCGTGAGTTCGATTCCCAGTACCAGGAAAAAAGAAGTCTTTTTTTCGTACCAGAAATTGAATTCATGACCTCACGCTTGCCAGGCAGGTGCTGGGCCACTGAGCTATATCCCCAGCCCCAGGAAGGTCACTTTGGAACACTTTTCAAATGAGCTCTTTTGGCTTCCTTTTTTTTTGTTGTTTGTTTGTTTGTTTGTTTTTCTCAGGTACCGGGAACCGAACTCACGACCTTGCACTTGCCAGGCAGGCGCTTTGCCACTGAGCTAAATCCCCAGCCCTTTTTTTTTTTTTTTTTTTTTGAGACAGGGTCTCATGATGCACTTCAGGCTGACCTTGAATTCACTTGAGTCACCCAGGCTGGCCTCAAACTCACAGCAATGGTCCTGCCTCAGCCTCCCAAATGCTGAGATTACAGGCATTCACCACCACTCCCAGCTCTGGCTTCCCTACTTTGAGCAGAGCAAGGTGCTCTGATAGGTAGAGAACCCACAGCCCTGCCCACTCACCACTAAAAGACTGAAAACCACAGCTCACAAGTCCAATCTTGCCCAGCTCTTATCCATCCTGTCTGGGCAGCCTGGGTAGCTTGTGGGCCTCTGCCACATGCCCAGCCCTTCCTCCTCACTCAGCCCCGGATGGACACCAGGCCTTCAGGCCTCTGCACACACACAACATCCCAACTCTGTCCCTCAGAACTCAGGCTTTTTCTTTGAAGACTCAACTTCCATTTCATTTCCCCAGAAGCATATGTCCCCAGATTCCATCCTCTGTGTCTGATACTACTTTCTAAACTTCATTATGAGTCTGCTCTTGAGGGTAGTGTTACTTGTTGCCTATATCAGAAGCCACACTCTACAGACCCAAAGCTATCTGACGGCAGGGCCTTCCTTAATTCATTCACATATCCAGGACAGAGTACATAATGCCTATGTGCTTAACAAGTATTAAATAGGGAATGAAATGGACTATTAAGTAACTTTTGTCCAAAATATCATAAATAATAACATCGTGACATGTAATAAATATACCATGTTAATGCCTGGGTGTGGTGGTGCACACCTGTAATCCCAGCACTCAGAAGGATGAGGCAGGAGGATCACTGTGGGTTCAAAACTAGCCTAGGCTACACAGCGAGTCCAAGGTCAGCCTCCCCTGCACAGCAAGACCCTGTCTCAAATAAATAAATAAACAAACCATGTTAAGCCTCTCTTCCAATCTTTGACTAGTAAAGTAAACCTATCTAAATTAGGAACTCTACAGAGCCACTATCTTTAATAAAATTACTTTAAAGAAATACAGAGCCAGGGATATGGCTCAGTGGCACAGTGCCTGCCTGGCAAGTGATTCCTGGTACTGTCCCCACACACACACAAAAAAGCAAGGTCTCACTATGTAGTCCAGGCTGGTCTTGAACTCACTTATATAGCCCAGGCTACATAAGTAGCCTCAAAATCGCAGTGATTTTCCTGCCTTAGCCTCCCCAGTGCTGGGAGTACAGGTGTGTGCCACCATGCCCAGCCAAGAAATGCAGTTTTACATTTTATAAGTATTGACTGCTGCGGCCATCATAGCTCATGGTGTGGGAAGGAACCTGGCTGGCAAGCTTGAAAGAAGAGATAAGAACCTGCTCTGCCGGCTAGGTGCCTAGGGTTCAGGTGGAGAAGAAGGTTACCCAACAGGTGGGCGGCAGTCTCTCCCCCTGCCCTCGCCTTCTTTACACTCTGCCAGATTACCCCTTCTCCAAGAAGGCTCAGAGGCAGCAGTCTCTCTGGGCAGACCCTCTCCTCAGCAGTCCCCTCTTTGCTGCAGCCCATCCAGTTACTCTAGGAGAGCTGAGGGCCCCAGCACCCACATCTCATTACTACGAAGCCTTCCTCTTCTCCCTGGCTCCAATTTCCTCCCACCTCCCAGTCCCTGGCACTCCCAGAGGCTCCCCTGAGCACACAGCTCAACTTCTCAACCCACACAGACCATTAGAGCTGTCTGGAGCCCTTCTAAAAATCACTGACTCCACCCTGAGTGGTCCGGGGTAGGGTTCCAGCAGAAGCATTTTTTAAACACTTTCCAGACCACGTGGTTTGCAGGTGCAACCAGGGATAAGGACTGCAGGTTCTCAGGGTAGGGTGTCAACTCTGAACTGCCCAGTGAGCACAGAGGCCCCATCTCTCCCCCAAAAAAGATAAGAGTCTAGCTTCACTTCACACCTGGTCTGTGCAACTTTGGTACAACCACTCTCATAGAGCCAACCTGGGCTAGGCCCTCACCCACAGGAAGACTGGCAGGACTTTACTGCGCAGCTAATGCGAGAGGGCTCCTTTCCCCACACTGGATGTGGTGCACACTCAAGACCTGCCTTAGCTGGGCAAGGTGGCGGAGACCTGTAATCCCACCACTTGGGAGGCTCAGGCAGGAGACTCACTCTGGGTTCAAGGGCAGCCTGGGCTACATAATGAATTCAAAGCTAGCCTGAACTACAGAGCAAGACCCTGTCTCAAAAACAAAAAACAAAAAACTGCCTTGTTCCTTACTGCCAATAAAAACACATTCTAAGACTGCTGCCTCATCAGAGCTGGGGACCATCTGGCTACCTCAGTTCTCACTGTACCCAGCAGGCATCCCCAGAGGCAAAGCTGCTTAAAAGCCTGCACACACAAGCACAGACACACAAACGCATGCACATACATGTGTGCGCACACACCAGCAAGCAGACAAAAACACATACTCTGTCACTCACACACACACACCCCCTAGCACCACACACAGGCCCACCTCAAGCATGCTGCCTCCAGTTCCCTAGATCTGAAATGCCTTCCCATCTGTGTTCCCACAGGAATAAAGAAGGGAGTCATGTTTCTTCAAGGCGGAGCTCAAATCCTATCTTCTCCCTGACACCTTCCCTAATTCTCAGATGCTTGTTTATTCATTCTTGACCGCCTGACAATCAAAATCACAGCAACATGCTGCTAGCTACTAATTGTTTCACAAATGTTAACTTTGTCTTCTCAATTAGACTAAGCTAATAGTGGCAAGAAACATGGCACTTCGTTTATACCCAGCAATCTGAGGTCATGTTTGCATATTTTTTAGGCTAACAAAGACCTCAGATATTCTCTCCTATTGTCACAGAACTGCCCTTAATATGACCATTAATCTGTACATCTCCTGACTGCCTCTCATAAAAGTGGCATAAAAATCCTTTCTCTGATCATATTTTGATCCAAAGTAGAGTGGTTGGGCTGGGTGTGTGGTGCACACCTATAATCCCAGCTACTGCAAGGCTGACACCGAGTATCAGCAGGAGTATCATCTAGAGTTTGAGGCCAGCCTGAACTACACAGTGAGACCCTGTCTCAAAAAAACAAAAACAAACAAAGTAGAGTTGTTATATTCCCAGGACAGCTATGGATATCGAACAGGCACACAGAGAACTTCACTGTCAAAGTGTGAACTGGGGCCAGGGATACAGTTCAGTGGCACAGTGCCTGCCTGGCAAGCTCAAGGCCTTGACTTCAATTCCTAGTACCAATAAGGAAGGAAGGAAGGAAGGTAGGAAGGTAGGAAGGAAGGTAGGTAGGTAGGTAGGTTGGTTGGTTTAGCCTGTTAGCACTCCTTTACTGCTATGACTTTCGGAGGTAGGGTAGGGGGTTATCATTTAATAGCAGTGTTCTGCTCTCATTTTTTCACATGAGTCTTCAAAAGTATACAAAACAAACTACTCCAAACCTCTAGGGCCTCCTACAAGTGTAGGGCAGGTACCAACACAGAGCTGTTTACCATTCTCAGATCAAGACCTGCAGGCAGTTTTCAAACCTTGGGAAAGTGCCCACACCCTAGCCTCCTTGGGGCATTGCAAGACCAAAGAAAACCACTCACTGGCTAGAACTCATGTGTTAATTACCAAAATGAGGAGATACTTTATATTTTTACTTGCATATAATTTTTGAGCTTACCAAGTTCACATGCATAAATTTGATCACAGTTTTAACAGCATTACCTGAGCTTTTTTCCTTTGCTTTTTGAGACAGTGTCTCACTCTATAGTGCAGGCTAGCTTTGAACTCACTATGTAGCATAGCTGGTTTCAAAATGAAAGCAATCCTCTTGCCTCGACCTCCCAAGTGCTGGGATTACAAGCATGTACTACCTTGCCTGGTCAGAGCGTTATTTTAGTCTTAGTACTTATGTACAATGTAAGAACCAGTGTGCAGCTGGGCGTGGTGGTGCATGCCTGTAATCCCAGCACTCGGGAGGCTGAAGCAGGAGGATTGTTGACTTCGAGGCTAGCCTGGACTACAAAGTAAGCTCAAGGTCAGCCTGAACTGCATAGCGAGACCCTGTCTCAAAAAGACAAAAAAAGAAAGAAAAAAGAAAGAAAGAAAGAAAGAAAGAAAGAAAGAAAGAAAGAAAGAAAGAAAGAAAGAAAAAGAACCAGTGTGCAGATCTTCACCATTAAAAGGAAAAAGAAATGTCCCCTCCTCTCAAAAAGCAATCTGGCCAGTTATTCTAACATAGCTTTGTAAACAAAAACCCCTACCAACACACAGAGACTTCCTCCCAGCCAATCTAGCTACAGTATCCTCCGGTTCCTAATATATGCACCCAGGCTGCTTAGCATCTTAGAATTTACTTTCGTGATCCTGGAAAAGGAGGTGAGATGGGGGTTTTCTGTTTTCTTGTTTTTGAGACAGGGTCTCCCTATGTAGCCCAGGCTGGCCTCTAACTCACAGAGATCCTCCTGCCTCAGCCTCTCCAGTCCTGAGATTACAGGCATGCACCACCATGCCACGGAAGTGCTGTCATAAAAATGACTATATAAAGCTTAAAAATCAGAAGACAGGAGACTGAATTCAGTACTACCAACCACTGGCTGGACACACATGGCCAAGCTGGTCTCCAAGCCTCAATGACCTCATGTGCGAAATGCCTAACTCTTGAGGCTGCTGTGAAGGAACACTGAAATGAAGGGAGCACCTGGCACCCTGCAGTGCAGGGTAAGGAAGTACAATGTGGCTCTGAATCTGACACAGATGGCAGTAAATACTAGCTGGGGCACTCACTCACTGGTTATATAGCCTGGGGCAAGTTGCCATACTCCTCAATCTTGTTTGTTTTCAAATGCAAAAACAAATGGCCAGCACTTCAGATCCCCGATACACAAGTAAGTTGTAAGCAAGCCTGGACTATATACACAGTAAGTTCAAGACCAGCCTGAACTGCATAGTGAGACCCTGTCTCAAAAAAACAAAAAGAAGAGAAATGGGCCAGGCATGGTGGTACACACCTGTAATCCCAGCACTCAGGAGGCTGAGGCAGGAGGATCATTGCAAGTTCAAGACCAGCCTAGGCTACAAAAGTGAGTTCAAGGCCAGCCTGAACTGCATAGTGAGACCCTGTCTCAAAAAGACCAAAAAAAAAAAAAAAGAGAGAGAAATGACAGCTGAATTTGGTGGCACAGGCCTATAATCCCAGCTACTTTTGAGCCTAACACACAAGGATCACATGCTTGAAGCCAGTCAACTTAATGAGATCCTGCTTCACAAGAAAAAAAAAGTACTGGGAAGTCACTGAATGGTGAATTGCTTGCCCAGCTTGTGCAAGGTCCTGGGGTTCAATCTCCAGTGGGGTAGGGGTGATGACTGTGCTAGGCCTTTTAAGATCAGTCTGGAAAACTGAATCAAATATCGTCCATAAATGGAGTAGCTAGGACATGGTACACAAGAGACACACTCATACACATAATTGTGTTTGTTGCAGGGATTGTTTTTGGTGGGTTTTTTGTTAAGATAAACTCACTATGTAGTCCAGTTTCACCTCAAATGTACTATATAGCCCATATCTGTGTGTTTCCAAACCCTAAAATATTAAAATCAGAGAATATTAAAATCAATTTGAGTTGTTAGAAGGAGTAACTACCATTAAGACCAGTGGTCCAAGCCGGGCGTGGTGGTGCACGCCTGTAATCCCAGCACTTGGGAGGCTGAGGCAGGAGGATCACTGCAAGTTCGAGACCAGCCTAGGCTGGTGAATTTAAGGCCAGCCTGAACTACATAGTGAGACCCTATGACAAAAAGACAACATAAATAAATAAATAAATAAATAAATAAAAGAAAAGACAAAAAACACCAAAAAAAAAAAAAAAAATCAGTGAACCTCTTGCCAAATGTGTAAGGATGCACGCACTGCTTCTTTGAAGGCCACTGACATCTCACATTCCCTCTAAAGAGGATAATAGGCCTATGAACCCACTTACACTATAATCACAATACAGACATCTGAGAATCCAAGTTTCCTTCCCATGTGATACCACCATCTTCACAGCAGCATTCAGAAGCATTTCAGAGGCAGAAAGGAGGTGTCACTTTGAGTTTCCTCTGCACAACCAGACAACCAGGCAGTACTGGAGACCTACACTAATACCTACCACCCTCCCCTCTACACACTCATGATGGGGATTGAGCTAGGGCTCTTTGTAAGCTGGCCAAGTGTTCTGTCACTAAATACTGAATGCCTTTCCCTTCAGTTCTCAGGCCAGGGTTCCCAAGTGTAGTTCCCAGCATAAGTAGCACATGAAGGTTGGTTAAAAATGTGCATTCTCAGGCCTCACCTACCAAATTAGAAACTCTAGGGTAGAGCCTACCAAGGTACTCAACCAGCCTCCTGGGTGACTCTAATTTTGTTTTATCTTTTTGAGACAGGGTCTCCCTATGCAATTCAGGCCGGCCTTGAGCTCACTTTGTAGCCCAGGCTGGTCTCAAACTCAAGACAATCCTGCCTCAGCCTCCACAGTGTTGGGATTACAGGCCTGCGCTACCACGCTAGGCTGCTCCTGGGTGATTCTAATGCACGCTAGTGTTTGAAAACCACTGCAAACCTACTCCATAAAGTGGGCCTTACTAGCCCCATGTCAGAGAAGAGGAAACCAAAGTTCAGTGATTGAGGTGTCTCAAGCCACGGAGCCAGGACGCTTATCAGCACCCACATCAGACTCCAGAGCAATCTCAGCCCAGTCTTTGAAGCCAAACTGTCTGCACCATTTGGTACTCAGCTACTGAGCTGCTTCAGTGTGGCATTACCACAGAGGGGTGGGAGTCAGAGGAAGGTGCAGGCACTCACAAGTGATTAATTATAAATGCTTTCAAATCCACATCATGCATTAGCCCTAGATGGCCAGTCATTCCCCCAGGATGAGAATACTTTTCCCTGCGCTATTGATCAGCTGGGTCATATGAACAGGAGATGGGAGTCCCTTTATTTACAGCTCTCCAAGCACCCAATCCCATGCACAGCTCTGAATAGAAAGAGAATTAAGTTACCTGTCCTGTCTCCAGAACAGGCTTAAAAGCGCAATACACTATACCTAGACCAGGACCAACAGAAAACAGCCAGGAGAAAGCCTTTCAGTACTCAGAAACAAAGCAGACTCCAGTACCCAGGAAAGGTGGGAATGAGTCACCAAAAAGAGCCAACTACAGGGAGCACCATAACAATGTTGCAGATCTGGTTCAAAGTAGGTACCTTGTTGTTTTTTTTTTTAATCAAACCCTAAATCTAGTCTGTCAGATAAACTGGCACATTAAATTACTGACATTCAAACCACAATGCTTTCATAGACCCTAAGGTTAGAAGAGAACCAGAAATCATTCCAGTTCCCAACTGTCTAAGTGAGCCTGACAGTGACTTCAGAGAGCAGGTTCGCCCTATGAAGTAATGAACAGCCACTGTTCTGCAGCACTGTCCACGGCAGCTGCTAAAGCAGAAGGCGCCCTGGTCTGGGAACGACACAGACCTCAGTTTGAACCCCGGCTGTGCCAAGTCCCTCTCAGGTCACTTAATGTCTCTTGGGTCTCAGGTTTTCCATTCACAGATGGGTGGTAATCCCTACGTTATATGCCAATATGAGATTATAATGAATTGTTTCTCTTTTGTTTTCTTAAAGGCTGTTGAAATGGCTTCAAGATTTCTGAACATGAAGCCTGGCATGGTGCCACATGCCTGTAATCCCAGCACTTGGGAGGCTGAGGCAGGAGGATTGTTTCGAGTTCAAGACCTAGGCTACAAAGTGAGCTCAAGGCCAGCCTGAACTGCAGAGCGAGACCCTGTCTCACAAAGACAAAAAAACAAAACAAAACAAAAAAAAACAAAAAACAAGATTTCTCAACATGAGCCAGGTGTAGTGACACATGGTCTGTAAATCCTGGGAGGCTGAGGCAGGAGGATCCCAAACTTGAGCCCAGTCTGGACAACTCAGCAACTTAATAAAACACTGTTTCTAAACAAAAAATTTTAAAAGGGCCAAGCCTCAGTTCAAAAGCCCTGGGTTCAGTCCCCAGGATCACACTAAGTAAATAAAATAAAATAAAATCAGAACATAAAAAAACTTCTTGACTGGAAATAGATAATCAAATGGGGCCAGAGAAGGAAGTGACTAAATATACACTTAACTGCATGCACACTTATTTCACTGTATTTAAATTTCTATTTTTAGACACCATGAACAATCTCATTAAGAAAAATACTCCACTAACTTATCAGAAAGCTTGTCAATTTTCAAAAACTCAACAGATGGAATAGTCATTTCACAAAACATCTGACAAAAACAAAATGTGCTCTCTACCCTCAATGATCTTAATTGTATCATCCCACACCCCTTGTTAACTTGCAGTACATCTCTCCACTGCTGTGACTCAGGGTCTCAAATGAGGGCACAGGTATAATAATATTCTGGAGTCCAACACACCTGTTCAAATGCCAGCCTCATCACTTACTGTATGTTCTTCAACACATGGTCTCTCAGCTTCCTCATCTCTAGAAGGGAAGTAATACCTGTGCGACTGGTATCTGACTGCTACATCACTAGCAGTGGTTTATGCAAGACCAAAACAGAACTGCGGAGAGCCTGTAGTAAGGAATCAAGCCGGGAGTGGTGGTGCACGCCTGTAATCCCAGCACTTGGGAGGCTGAGACAGGAGGATCATTGTAAATTCAAGACCAGCCTGGGCTACAAAGTGACCTCAAGGCCAACCTGAACTGCACAG
>NW_004955467.1:503285-505909 GCF_000276665.1 Chinchilla lanigera
CGCCTGTAATCCCAGCACTCGCCTGTAATCCCAGCACTCGCCTGTAATCCCAGCACTCGCCTGTAATCCCAGCACTCGCCTGTAATCCCAGCACTCGGGAGGCTGAGGCAGGTGGACCGTTCTGAGTTCGAGACCAGCCTGGGCTACAAAGTGAGCTCAAGGCCAGCCTGAACTACATAGTGAGACCCTGTCTCAAAAAGACAAAAAAACAAACTGCCTGAAAGTTTAGAAAATTTTAAGGGTGGGGCCCGGCATGATGGCACGTATCTGTAATCCTAACACTCAGGAGGCTGAGGCAAGAGGATCACCTGAGTTTGAAGGCAGCCTAGACTACAAAGTGAATTCAATGCCACCCTGTCTCAAAAAATAAAAAATAAAAAGGAAAGAAAGCTTTAAGGGGGGGGTCCCCAAAAATATGGCAATGACAGTTTCATGAGTTTTCATGAAATCCATTCTCTCAGCTCTTTAGACCAAAAAGAACTGGAAATTTCCAGTCCATCTAATTTTTTTAAAAAAGTCTTCCTTTACCTCAGGAAAAAACAAACCATTAAAGTAAGAGTCCTGAACACTTTTCGACTACTTTTGTAGGACCCTTATCAGAACCTCAACTCTTGGGAAATCCACACCTCATTATGAAAAGGGGTTACATAAGAGGCAACCCTATTCTACAGAGGATTTCTGCAAAGGATAGGTCATTTCTCATGACTCCACCGCATGCCAGCTATTACCCCTCGGAAAGTCCACAGCACCATCCAAAATTGCTCCTGGTGCAGGGATTTGTGGGATGCAGGCAACAGTGATTCATGCCTTATGGTAATGTGCACTTTACCAAACTATTAATAACAAATGCCTGCAAAAGAATAGCCCAATGAGACTGGCAAGGATGAGTAGCCTAATTTTAAAACTTGGAACACAAAGAAACATTAACAATGTAAAAGAAAAATGCAGGTAAAGATGTGACCACTTAGGTGGTCTCCGTAGCACAGTAATTTGTCCCAAACTAAGCACCTGAACAAGTACCATTCAGAAACAATTTGAGTCCCTTTTGGTGTTCACTTAAATACAGATGAAACTGTAATTATCAGCGCAAACTCAATCACTGCTGTGCAGAAACTGGTATGTGATTTGTCAGCAGTTATCACTCCGTATCTACAGCCACAAGATGCACGTTTTCTGCCAGGTCTTCATTGTATTACATAATGGGGGAATGAAAACAATCGAAATTCATCTTTAATCATGTCAAGCCCCTGCTCCAATCTCTTCTTTCCCAAGCCATTTGCTGGAGGTGGAAAGAATTCACACTTATCATCATCTGTTCCTGCCCGTTTTCTTGTGTAAATGTTAAAAACAGAAGGCAGGAGGTTGGTGGGAACCCCGCACATCTTTCATTTCTTTTACAGGGGCGGTACCGGGAATCGAACGTGAGACTCCGCGCTTGCCAAGCAGGCGCCGCGCCGCTGAGCTACATCCCAGGCCCCTCTCTCTTTTACAACAATTACTAAGTGTTGTGGAAACCCTTGGCGAATGAGCTTCCAACCGTGGCTGTGTGACCCTGGGCAAATCACTGCACCTCCGCGTCTCAGCTTCCCCTAGCAAAAACCCAGTAATGGCTAAGCCCCCGACTCTCTCACATCTGCCCCGAGTCAGCACAGCAGGGAAGGCGCCACCACGAGGGACGGCCGAGAAATGGCTTTCACAGGCCTTGCTGCGGTTTCTCAAGTTGCCCCTCTGGAAAGCCACTGAGCCAACTTCAGGTCGCAAACAAAAACCTGTTGGCACCAACTCCGCTAGGAAGGCCCTGCCTCCCCAGCGCTCGGCTCCGCTCCGGGAGCCGCCCCGGGAGAAGAGAGGGAGGCTGTCTCGGAGGACGCTGCCCCACGCACCCGCTCACCACCCGGTCGGCGATCGGCGCAGCGGGACCGCCAGGCCGGGTCCCTGCCGTCCCACGCGGAACAAAAGGCAGCTGGAGCCCGGCTCTGCCACCTCCGTCCCCTCTGTGCAGCGGGGGCGAGGCTGGGGAGGGGGAACCCAGTCCCCCGGGGAGGGAAAGGGCCCTGCCGCGGCCCGAAGGAGGGGAACACAGCCCAAACGCTGCCCCGACTCCTGGAGGGAGGCCGGCGGCCGCTCCGTCCGGAGCGGGAGGGAAACAGGCGGGGCCGGGGGAAGGGGCGCCCGGCCCGGTAGGGGTCGCCGGGGAAGGGCCGCGCTGCTCCACCGAAGGGGCCTCCCGGACTGGAGGGGGGCGTAGTAGCGCCCCAGACACCGAGGATATAAAAAGAAGCGCTCCCGCTAAGGAAACGGGGTCCTCGCGGGGAGAGCGGGTCCAGGTGCGCAGGGGCAGGCTCCCACCGCGGGGCGGAGCCCGGCTGGGAAGTGGGCAAGTTGGGGCAGCTGGGGCGCACGCTTGGGGGCTGCCGGCCGTGGGCAGCCTGCCTCGGGGGCGTCCGCGCCCAGGAAGAGGCCCCGCGTCCCACAGCCCCGCTCGGGAGCTCGAGCCGAGTGCCTGCTCACCTCCATCCGCAGTGCCGAAGAGATCCGGGCGACCCGAGCCCGCGGAGCTCCGCTGCCGCCGCCGCCGCGTCCCGCTCCGTTTGACACCCACACACCAGCCAACATGGCGACCT
>NW_004955467.1:506009-523116 GCF_000276665.1 Chinchilla lanigera
AGGCCCCGCCCCTGCGACCCCAGCGGAGCCCCTCCAAGGCCCCGCCCCAAGCCCGCGCGCGGCCCCGCCCTGCTCGACCCCCGCCCCTCCTGGAGCCCGCGGAGTCCCTCCCCATCTCCCTCACTTAGGGAGACCCTGCGCGGACACCCTAGCCTCTGACGCCCCGCGTCCCACTCCCAAACCCCCTGGACAACCCCCACATCCCAACCGCCACGTTAACACCCTCACCTCCTGCCCAGCACCCTTTGCTCAGACCCCTACAAAACGTCCCCACCCTTATACACCTCCCGCAGCGCTACACTCAACAACTTACTCTCTGCCACACACTCACACCCTTGCCTCGGGCCCACAGGCAGAGAGCCCCCGCCCCACCACACTCCAAAGGGAAGCCTCCCCACTCTGGGAATTTGCATCTGAAAGCATTGCGCGGAGGATCCCCTTGGGAGGTGGAGCCTGGATAGGACCTGGGAGCCGAGGGCGCTGGTCGCGGTTGATTTCTTGTGCTGCAAGTACATGCGCTTTGTGGAAATGTTCATTAGATGTGTGCACCATTCCGTGTGTTGTTTGTTCAATAAACTATACCCAAAAGTACTCTAGGGAGGGGTCCACATGCTTCACTGGGCTGCCAAAAGGGTTCATGCCCTACAAAGGTGGAAACACTTGGTCATTGGGGATTTACAGAAACCCCTCATGCAGCCACATGCCGCTCATGCACGCTCTCTCTCCATCTCTCTCTCCCCCCCCCCTACACACACACACACAAGCAAGACGAGCCATCTCTTCCCATTGGTTACATCATCACTTCCAAGGCATGTCCTATGTGCCAGGCTGCGTGCTGAGCCCAGAAAGAGACAGCCTGAACCGGCACCTGCAAGGCACAACCCTGCCCTCTCTGAGAGATTTTCAGAGGGATCAGAACGGAGACTGCACCTCAAAGCTCTAGTCAAGACAAGTGTCAGCAGAGGCCCCCCGCGGCAGGGCTTGCAAGGTGGCCAGGGGTACCATCTCCACTGGCTGGGCAATCAACACTATGCCGAGCTCTGTCTTCAAGAAAGCTGCTCCTAGAAGTCCCACTCTGACCTTGCTCTCTGAGAGACCCTTAGCAAGTCACTACACTTCTCTGAACCACAAATTAATTTTCTCTCCTAAAGACGCCAGGTGGTTACTATATATGGGTCTCACAGCTGAGATCTAGAATGCTTTTCTCTCACAAAAATACAGTTAGATTTGGGAGGGGGGCCTAACATATCTGCAAACCCACATAGCCACTTTTCATTTGAAAAGTCAAAAGGTGGAAAGTTCTAGATGCTAGAAGCCCTACTCACAGTGTGGCTCTCACCACAGGAGCGAATAATACGGTGCTTGTCTGCCTCTTGGCAAGAATTGTAACTTTGTTTTGAACTGGTCCAGCCAGGTAAAGGTGGAAAGGTGTCTATGGTCTCTTATCCTTGCCAACATAAGGTGATGGCCAACGCTCCTAAAGACAGGTTAGCAAGAGGAAAACGTGACAGATTCATTTAATCAAAGTTTTATGTGACACAGGAGCTTTCTGGAATGAAGATCCAAAGATGCAGGGAAAGCTATTTCATGCTTAGTTTCCATGAAGAATGAACAGCCATGTAGAAACGTGATTGGACAAAAGCAGATGATGTAATGTAACAGAGGGAAACCTAGCAAGGCCTGTCTGTTCACATTCTTTTTGGTCTCTTTGGTTTTCCTTCCTACCAGACATAGGGCAGGCCCCTTTTAGAACAAGGGTCTTATGAACGACTATCAGTCAAAGTACAGTAAATCAGAGAATTTCTCCCTAGCCAGTGCCTATACAGAAACCTGGAGAGAAGGTTAAAGTAGTATGTCAAAGTTTTGTGGCTAGCTTTAGTGGAGAGGAGTTCTAGTTTCTCTGACCTGCCTTGGGGCACAAAGGGGGAACAAAAGAATGCCAGGAAAAGATCAGCCTGCTTCTGGTCTCCTTCCAATGCCCAGTTTAAAGTTCTCAACTAGCCAGGCATGGTGGCACACGCCTGTAATCCCAGCACTTGGGAGGCTGAGGCAGGAGGATTTTGCAAGTTCAAGGCCAGCTTGGACCACAAAGTGGGTTCAAGACCAGCCTGAACTGCATATCGAGACCCAGTCTCAGAAAGACAAAAAAAAAATAAAAATAAAGTTCTCAACGTGCCAAAGTGACATACTTTGGGCTCTCGAGCAGTATTTTTGGGTTTTGGTTCTGGGAATTGAACCTGGGAGCTCTACACTGAGTTATATCCTAGTCACATACCCCTTTGGGGGGGAGGGGACTTGAGACAGGGTCTCACTATGTAGTTCAGGCTGGCCTTGAACTTGCTATATAGCCCATGCTGACCTCAAACGTGAGGCACTCCTTCTGCCTCTGCCTCCTGAGTGTTGGGGTTACAGGCGTGCACCCCCAGCTACTATTTTATATTGAGACAGTGTCTTACTAAATTGTCAAGGTAGGGCTCAAACTGGGATCCTCCTGCCTCAGCCTCCCCCCACCCACCCAGCTGCTGGGACTGTAGGGGTACATTAACATGCCCACAAAACTTACGGGTTTTTTTTTTTGGCTTTTGTTTGTTTGTTTGTTTGTTTTTTGTCTTTTTGAGACAGGGTCTCGCTATGCAGTTCAGGCTGGCCTTCACCTTCAGCTCACTTTGTAGCCCAGGCTGGTATCAAACTCAAAACAACATTCCTCCTGCCTCAGCCTCCCAAGTGCTGGGATTACAGGCGTGAGCCACCACACCCGGCTTTTTTGTCTTTTTTATTTATTTATTTATTTATTTGGTTGTTGTTGTCTTTTTGAGACAGGGTCTCACTGTGCAGTTCAGGCTGGCCTTAAGCTCACTTTGTAGCCCAGACTGGTCTTGAATTTACAATGATCCTCCTGCCTCAGCCTCCCGAGTACTGAGATTACAGGCATGCACCACCACGCCCGGCTTTCATTATTTATTTATTTATTTATTTGTCTTTTTGAGATAGGGTCTCACTATGCAGTTCAGGCTGGCCTTGAGCTCACTTTGTAGCCCAGGCTGGTCTCCAACATTTTTGTCTTTTTGAGACAGGGTCTCGCTGTGCAGTTTCAGGCTGGCCTTGAGCTCATTTTGTAGCCCAGGCTGGTCTTGAACTTCAAGGATCCTCCTGCATCAGCCTCCCTAGTGCTGGGATTACAGAAGACCATCACCCACGTGGCCAGAAGACCATCACCCACGTGCAAGGTCAGAGGGGACATTCCCAAATTCCTCTAAGTCATTCCTCCTTCCCCACCCCCTCTGCATAGCATATCATGCTCCCTCTCATTCCCTCTGACCGTCCCTTGAACTCAGCAGCCTGTTACCGTTTTACAGATGAGGAAACAAAGGCAACACTCAGTAATGCTGGAATTCAAATCTAGGTTCTACCAAGTCTACAGAAATCTTGGAGAGTAGAGTGTAAAATAAGCTGGACATTTCACCCCTTCCCAAAGCAGCCCAAAGGAACTGGGCTGGGATGACACATCTGCCCTTCCAGGGCTTGGGAAGTTGGCTCTATACAGTATAGATAATGAGGCAGAATGACTGCAGCTAGCAAGAGAGCTGTATTCCAGAAGAAAGAGATGGAAGCACAGGCCAGGGATTTATGTGGGATTAGAGGAGCGCTTCAAGTGGGGTGGGACTTTGAGGGGGAGACTGGCAGACAGCAGGCAGAGAGGCCGCATGCCCAGTGAAAAGAATTGCCTAGGAAAGGAGAGCCAGTTGGTGTGGCATACCTATAATTGCAGCACTCTGGGAAGCTGAGACAGAAAGGCTGCAAGTTTGAGTCGACCCTGGGCAATTTAGGAATTCAGCTACCAAAAAAAAAAAAAAAAAAGGAATTTAGCTACAACCTGTCTGAAAATAAAACAAAAAGGGTGGGGATATAGTCCACAGCAAAGGCCTTGGCTTTGTCACCAGACAGGGTCCATGATTTCCAAAGCAGAGATGGAGAACCTAAACCTATCCTACCTCAACTGGAATAAGTTGCCAGTTTACAATATTCTATCACGGAACAAGAATTTGCAGGATGTGTAAGGGGCATAAAGGGATTTATTAGGCAAAAATGTAAAAGTACACATTCAGAGTGTGAGTCCTTAAGAGAGACACGCACTACCCTTTGGAGCTGGAAATTTGTACGTTTTTGAATCTGGAATTTGTTTCATCTTGGGCTTGGTTTATATGAAAAAGGATAGCCCACCCCCAGAAAGATAATATTTCATTTTACGGATGCAAGTCACGTTCGCCCAGTTTCTTTGGAGGGAATAATATAAAATGTTGTGCCTCACTAGGCATGGTTGCACACACCTATAATAATCCCAGCACTCAGAGGTTCAGCCAAGAGGACTGCTGAGAGTTTAAAGCCAGCCTGAACTACATATCAAGACCCTGTCTCAAAAAGAAAAAAAAAAAGCAAAGGAAAGAAGTTTTGCCTAAAAGCATTTTTGGAACACTCTCAATCTATTCCTTTTTTTCTTTTTTCTTTTTAGTATTTTGAGACAGGGTCTTGCTATGTAGTTCAGGCTGGCCTTGAACTTGCTGTGTAACCCAGGCTGGCCTTGAACTCCTGGACATCTTCCTGCCTCCGCCTCCCAAATCCTGACATTACAAGCCAAAATGCCTGGTTTGGCAATCAGACAGGCCTGGAATTTTCTGATGCTTGTGTTCTTGACTTCTCCATCCTTTTAGGCTTCTAGGGGAGGGACTGGAATGTCTGTCAGTCTGAACTACATAACAAGACCCTGTCTCAAAAAACAAACAAAAAAACCCAAAAAGCCTGGCTTGTTCCTTAATCTTAGCATTAGCTTTCTGCCCTTTATTAACTAATCTTGCTTGCTTACGTCTTGGTTTTTGTTTTTGTTTTTGTTCTTTTTGTATTTTTTTTTTTTTTTCTGGTACCGGGAATCGAACTCACGACCTTGCACTTGCCAGGCAGGCACTGTGCCCCTGAGATGAATCCCCAGCCCCTCTTTTTGTCTTTTGAGACAGGGTCTCTCTATGCAGTTCAGGCTGGCCTTGAGCTCACTTTGTACCCCAGGCTGGTCTTGAACCCACAACAATCCTCTTGCCTCAGCCTTCCCAGTGCTGGGAAGTGCACTGGGAAGTGCACTGGGATTACAGGCATGTGCCACCATGCCCAGCTGTCTTGGTTTTTTGAGACAATGTCTCATTATGTACTTCAGGCTGGCCCTGAACTCAAGACAATCCTGCCTCAGCCTCCGGAGTGCTGGGATTACAGACAGGTGTATGCTACCATAACTGGTTTATCAACTAAATTAGTTTATGGATTTAAAAATACTTTAAGGGATTTGGGATATGATGGATTTAGAAGAAAAGAAACATTGCCAGGCCTGGTGGCACATGCCTGTAATCCCAGGACTGGGAAGGCTAAGGCAAAAGGCTCGCCATGAGTTCAAGGCTAGTCTGAGTTACAGAGTGAGTTCAAGGCCAGCCTGAACTATGTAGCAAGATCCTGTCCAGGGGGAGGAGGGGCACAGAGACTGGCAGAGCCATCCTATTCCCTCTCCCAGAATCCTAGAAGGTCGGAGGAGTCAAGAGTACATGCAGCAGAAAATTCCAGGCCTGTTGAATTGCAAGGTTAAACTGGAAGGGATTCGAACACGTTAAAGGGAGGAGTCCCCACTCCACTAGCTCTGAGGGGCGGGTGTACAGCCATGGCCGAGTCAAACAGCATTCTCTCCCTGGTCATCATGCCTGACTCAAGGCAGGCCAACAGGACTCAAACCCAGGACTTGCAAAGAATCACAGAAAATTCTCCCATCAAGTTGCTGAGCCTGAGAGTACATAAGCATAGAGTGGCTGCACACAGAAGAGCCAGCCTAAGAATGAAATGGGTCGGGCAGAGTTGAGAGAAAAGATAGGTACCCCATGACATGGAGCACCTCAAACTAGCCATGCCTGAATCTCTCACCCTGGACTTCGCATCCCACAAGCCAAGAAATCCATTAGCACTGTAGAAAACCTAATTTAAGCCTGTTGTATTGGGAACACCTGTAATCCCAGCACTCAGGAGACTGAGGCAGAAGGATCGTTCAAGACCAGCCTGAGCTACAGAGTGAGCTCAAGGCCAGCCTGAACTGCATAGCCAGACCTTGTCTCAAAAAGACCAAAAACAAACAAACAAACAAACAAACAAACTGGTTTAAATGATAATTGGAATCAATCAACTCATTTAACTAAAATCTCCAGAGCTAGGGCTTCAGGTATACAACGATCAAGGTTCTGATGCCTTCTTTTGGACGGACATACACTTTCTAGGCCTATGATGATTTTCCTTGGCTGGTGTGGAAGACAACATGGACGACTCTCCTTGAAAGAAGAGCAGTTATCTCCATTTTGGCTAATCCTGGTCCTACTTCCATGTATTGATGTGTGCAGAGCTGTCTGGGACTTTTCCTTATCCCTTCAATTGGCTTTAAGTAATGCAAATTGGTCCAGCTGAGGTGCCCATGTGCAGTCTTTAAAGCAAAGACAACAGGAAAGTGTTTCCCTGCCCCCCATAGCTCCCAAATAAAACTTGTCACCTGGGGCAAGGCGGGATGGAGAGCCGTACGCTGTTGTCTGGGATGGAGCCTCAAAATAAGAGTCTATGACTTCCCAGATATTATAGTTTGTGTCTGCATGTCCTCCCACATCCTCATGCCGTCATGAGGTGGGCTTCTAGATTTATGATTGATTCATGGGCTGGGCGTGGTGGTGCACACCTGTAATGCCAACACTTGGGAGGCTGAGGCAGGAGGATCATTGCAAGTTTAAGACCAGCCTCGGCTACAAAGTGAGTTCAAGGCCAGCCTGAACTGAATAGCGAGACCCTGTCTCAAAAAAAAAAAAAAAAAAAAAGATTGATTCATGGTCCAATGTTGGGATTATGGGTGTGAGTGCTATATCCGCCCTGGGGCGGGTAGTTTGCATACAGTGTAAGGGAGGGAAAGAGGCTGCTTGCCTCCCCTTCCTGCTTTTTGCTCTTGTTGCTTTTGTTGTTTTCCACTGCCATGAACGTTTGCCCTTGTCATGTGTCACCCTGCCTTGGAGCCAGCCGAATATGGACTGAAACCTCCACAAACTGTGAGCTAAATAAACCTTTCCTTCCTTAATTTTGAGCATGGGGTATTTTCTCCTCAGCAACAAGAAAAAAATTAACTAAGACAGAATTTGGTACCAGAGAAGTGGGGTTGTTGTTGTGACTACCTGACCATGTGGTTCAAGAGCTTCTGGAAATGGCTTGCGAGAAGAGTTTGGAAAGGTTTGGAGATGTCGCCTGAAAGAATAGAGCTAGAATGCCTTCGGCTGTTCTCTATGAAAGATTGTGGTCAGAGGTCAGAAGACCAGAAGGCTGATAGAAATCCTGTCGGTAAAGACCCAGCTTGGGAGGTTTCTTTTGGGAAAAAGGACTGAGTTGGTTGTTGGACTCCAGATAATGTGTATTATGGCTTGGCAGAAAGTTTGTCTGCATTTTACTTGTGTCCAGTGACTTTACCTAACACTGAGATTAAGGGCAGTGTGCTGATTAATCTGGCAGAAGAAATTTCAAGGCAGTCAAATGTTGGGGTAGTGACATGGCTATTGTTGGGGGCCATTAGCGAGATTTATGTTGAGCATCAAGAGCAAAGAGCACAGCAGGATAATTTAAAATGTTTTTGAGTTTGGCCAGAAAGGAAGCTCCAGTAAAGCTGTGGACTGTAAAGATAGAGCTGAGATCTTGATTGCTGAGAAGGAAAAGGAGAATATAAAAGATGGCCTGAGAGCATCTCTAGGAGCAACAGGTCTCCAACCTTTGCAGCCTCAAACCTGCAAAAGTTAAAGACTTTGCTTTGAGAGGAAAGCTGCAGAGTGCCATGTTCCAGAATGGTGATGGCACAGAGACTTGCTTCCTCAGAATTGCATTCAGAGTGCCCAGCCATCCAGGCACTCGACCCCTATGGCCAAGAGAGAGGAAAGCTTGGCTACTGCTCCAGGTGGCAGTAGACCTTGGCATCATCCACATGATACTGGTTTTAGGCATGTGCAGAATGCAAGAGTTCTGAGCTTAAAGAGGCTCCCATCCTAATTTCAGAAGGCCTGGGAGGCCAGGCAGTGTGTCCCTGAGAGCGCAGTGTATGAAGCTGTGAGTGAGAAACCTAAAGTGCAACAGGGACCTCAGAAGGTTGGAAAAGCCAGAAACATGGATTGTCTAAGGAAAGCTGCAAGAAGAGAGCAAAGTGGGCCCAAAAGAGAAGCTGTGGAAGCTGTAACCACCAGAAGTGCCATAGGGGTGGAGTCATGCAAGCCCTTTGGAGCTCACAATGTGCCACAAGTTGCTCCATATACTGGATATGGAACTATAGGACTTAATGTTTGCCCTGCTGGATGTTGGACTTGCTTTGGTCCCAGTGCTTTGTATCCTCCTGTTTGTACCTTTTGGAATGGTAGTACTTATTTTGTGCCATTGAATGTTGGAAGCATTTAACTTTTCATTTGTATGGCGGCCTGCAGCTGAGAGTTTGCCTTACATCTGGGAAGAGACTTGACACTTGGACCTTTCAGCAATGCTGAAACTGTTAGGACTTTGGCAACTCTTGCAGATGGACTAATTGCTGTTTGTATAAAGGGATGGGCATGAGTCTTTGGGGGGCTAGGGGTGGAATGTTATGGTTTGTGTCTGCATGTCCCCCCACATCCTCATGCAGTCATGGGGTGGGCTTCTAGATTTATGATTGATCCATGGTCCAGTGATGGGATTATGGGTGTGAGTGCTACACCTGCCCTGGGGTGGGTAGTTTGCATACAGTGTAAGGGAGGGAAAGAGGCTGCTTGCCTCCCCTTCCTGCTTTTTGCTCTTGTTGCTTTTGCTGTTTCCCACTGCCATGAACGTTTGCCCTTGTCATGTGTCACCCTGCCTTGGAGCCAGCCGAGTATGGACTGAAACCTCCACAAACTGTGAGCTAAATAAACCTTTCCTTCCTTAATTTTGGGCCTCTTTTTCTTTTCTTTTCTTTTTTTTTTTTTTTTTTTGCCTTTTTGAGACAGAGTTTCTCAGGCTGGCCTTCAGCTCACTTTGTAGCCCAGGCTGGCCTTGAACTCACAGTGATCCCCTCTACCTCAGCCACCAGAGTGCTAGGATTATAGGCATGCACCACCATGCCCGGTGTTCCTTCCTCAATTTTGGATGTTGGGTGTTTTGTCTTAGCAACAAGAGAAAAGTAACTAAGACACCAAAGCATAGACGATCACATATTAGAGCTGAAACACTGACACCAAAACATCACATACCACCTCAATTGTGTTATGCAGATCACTCTTTCTGCATATCCTTCTCTCTGCATATGGCAGAGGTGATTTCAGGCCTCCTACCTAGACCAACTCACAGCACTCACCTACTCCCCACCAATCTCACAGTCACTCATCCTCAAGCCACTCCTTCACGAATGAATAAAAACCCAGGCTCTGCCCTGGGTCAAGGCCTTTGTTCCAGCTAGCCATCACTGTAACTGGACTTAGGACCCCTGGGCTCCCCACAACTACAAATGTGCCTTAGTGTCTTTATTCTCACCGTGGGTTGCACTGGAATTCAGCTCTCTAGAATTCCAGTAACTTTTCCATGGGATCACACATGGAAACTTCCCGGGCCTTGACAAGGACTGAGCAGGGCTCTCTATAGCTGGTGTCCTGACCAGCTGTTAGTTGACTGTAGCCGATTCCCATCTTCGTATCCATACTACCCAGAAGCAGAGAGCATCTCTCTGTTGAAACTTGACAGACTAGAACCCAAGCCTTGCCCTGATTGCAAGAAGCTGGGTCATGGAAGGGTGATGGAGAGAATTACGGCGACTGGCTGAGGGGTCAATACAGGTTCACTCTTAGCGTTGAAGACAGAATTATATGCAGGGAACAAACACTGGGAGGCACCAAGCAGTGCTCCCTGCTCACATTTCCTTTTCTCCCTGGGCCAGTTGACTTGTAATTTCCTGAGTCAGTGCCCAGATTCCTCACAATAATCCTATTTCCAAATAGGTTTGTTTGGAGCCAGGGATATAGCTCAGGGGTACAGTGCCTGCCTGGCAAGCACAAGGTCCTGAGTTCAATTCCCAGTACCAAAATAAATAAACAAACAAATAGGTTTGGGCCGGGTGTGGTGGCACACGCCTGTAATCCCAGCACTTGCGAGGCTGAGGCAGGAGGAATGTTGTTTAGAGTTTGAGATCAGCCTGGGCTACAAAGTGAGCTCAAGGCCAGCCTGAACAGTATAGCCAGACCCTGTCCCAAAAAGACCAAAAAAACCCACAAACAAACAAACAAACAAATAGGTTTGTTTGTTTGTTTGTTGTGGAGAAGGACATTCTTTGATTAGAATGCATTAAGGACACAATGATTTGTTTAACCCTGAGTTTACAATCCTCCTGTCTCAGCCTCTTGAGTGCTGAGATTATAGGCGTGTCTTGGGTGCTGGGATTACAGGTTGTCTTGGATTGCATGTGGAAAAGGATAATCCTTTGATTATCTTTGCTAAAAGGTTTGGTATTCGCCCATTAGTACTAGCTATGCCCTAGGTTCTCACTCAGTAAAAGGTCACTGAAATTGGTATTCCAGGGGCTGGGGATTTAGCTCAGCGGCAAAAGCGCCTGCCTGGCAAGTGCAAGGTCGTGAGTTCAGTTCCCGGTACTGGAGAAAAACCAAAAAAAGATAAAAAATAAAAAAAAATTGGTATTCCATGCTGCAGTCCAAGAGGCTGTAAGCCCCCTGATCCCAGACTTTTGCCTCTCTTTTTCTTGTCTCTCTTTTATCATCCTCAGGCACCTCATTCAAGGGATCGGACACACTGGACAGACTGACAGTTTGTCACTGGGGATTAAACCCAAGGCCTTCCCACTGATCTATGTCCTCAGGGCAATTTTTTTTTTTTTTCCCAGACAGGAAAGTTCACAAATCTACCACTTAAACAGACTGTTATGGTTTGTGCCTAGATGTCCCCCCATATATTCATGCAGTCATGGGGCAGGCTTCTAGAATTTGTGATTGATCCATGGTCCAATGCTGGGATTATGGGTGTGAGTGCTACACCCGCCCAGGGGCGGGTAGTTCGAATACAATGAAAAGGAGGGAAAGAGGCTGCTTGCTGAGGCTCCTCCTTTTTGCTCTTGCTGCTTTCGCTGTTTTTCTGCCGCCATGAACTGTTGCTCTCTGCCATGTGCCACTCTGCCTTGGAGCCAGCCGAATATGGACTGAAACCTCCACACACTGTGAGCTAAATAAACTCTCCTTCCTTAATTTTGCACGTGCGTATTTTGTCTCAGCAACAAGAGAAAAGTAACCAAGAAACAGACTCAAACTGAACTATGCAGTTCAGGCTTGTCTTGAAACTCACTATGTAGCCCAGGCTGGCCTCAAACTCACATTGATTCTGCTGCCTCAGCCTCCCGAGTGCTGGGATTACAGGCATGTGCCACTATGCCCAGCTTCATTTAATTTGTTGACAGTACTTGCAGCACTCTTAAATCCATCCATATACTGATCATTTTTGTTGCTGCTGTTTCCTCCTTTTGCAGTGCTGGGGGTCAAACCCAGGGCCTTGAGCAAGCTAAGCATGTGCAGTACCTCTGAGCTACACATTCACTCCCAATAAATTGATCCAGCGGCTTGAGATTTACATCACATCTTTTTGCTAATGGGTGATGAAATACTTAAACTCAGGACTGAGGGCAGCTGGAGGAACACCAAGAGGACTGAACTCTCCTTGCTGGACCAGACTCAACATCCAGGCTGTGGAATCCACCAGTGGATCCAGAGGCCTGGGAACACATCTCCAAGTCGGCCTCCCTGCCTCCTGCTTACTCTCTTACGTGCACGGGTCTCAGAGGCCTGCAGGCTGTGGAAGAGGCTGACACAGACACAGCCACTAAAAGGCCAAGATGCAGGGGTCCAGAAAGAGGGCAGGAGGCCAGTGACTTGGGTGAAAAAATGCTAAGATTGGGGCTATTTTAGCCCAGAGAAAAACTAAAAATGTTCCCTCAATCTTTCCTTTGCCTCCTTCCTCCTCCCCCTGTCTCTTCTTCTTCTGTGTCTTCTCTCCCTTTGCCTCCATTACTTTCTTTAATCCAAAATAAATTCAAGAAGAGGACATGAAGCAGATACTGTTATTAATATTTGTAAATGTGCTTAGCTGAGAGGCTCAGAGATGAAAGATGAGAACAAAACCGCATCTCCATTCTCTCCATCTGGGCTGCTAGGTACCAGCCTCCCACATGCCTAGGCAAAGGCAGAGGGAGAGGCCAGCCCGCTGGCACCTGCCCTGCCCCCCTCCCCATTCCTGGCCTCGTCTTCCTGTGACACCCACTGAACAGATGGGAACTCCTTTCCAGCGTGGGGAAGGGACTGCCCTCTCCTCACCTGCTGGTAGTATTCCTGACACTCTGCACACTGTCTGTGATGGTTAACTTTAATTGTCAATTTGATCGGCCAGGGAGCTGCCTGGGGGATTACTGAAGCACACTTCCGAGCATGCCTGGGTGGGTCATGGAGGCCTGGCCTTGGGGACTGGACCTGGCCCCAGACCCTTCCTCTCCAGCACTGCTCCCCTGCTCTGCTTTCTGGCCACCGTGAGCTAAGCTCCTTTGCTCTGCCAGGCCCTTCTGCCACAGTGTTCCTGCTTGGGCCATGGACTGAATCCTCTTAAAATGTGAGCCAAATGAAGCCTCTCCTCCTTTAAGTTGGGGGTATCAGGTATTTGGTCCCAGAAACAGGAAAGCTGACTAATACAGTGCCCCACCACTGGTCCAGGGGCCCTGAGATGGCCCAACCATCCTGCCTCCTACCTCTCCTGTGTGCAGTTCCTTCTGCCGGGGAAAACACCCTCTTCTTCCCCTCAGGGCCTGGCTGTCTGCTAACAGGTTGTAGGATTCAGGGAGGCCCCTGCCCTAGGAATCTTCTTAGGTGATCATAGTCTCAGGGAGGAACTGTCTCTGACTGCTCATGCTCCCAGCCCTCGCCCACTGAGGGCCACCCTGGTTGGTTCTGTCATCCTGTGGTCCAGGCAGCTTCCCAAGGAAGGCAGGGGTCAGTTCTCACTTATCTGTGTCTCTGACCCCTGCAAGGTTCTGGCTCCAGGGACCAGGCCTGAGGATGTTGGTTGACCAGACAGCACCTGGAGCTACGATGGGCACTCCTCTCAGCCGTGTGTTCTCTGCATGAGGTCTGGTAGGGGGAATGGGTGGCTATTCTTGGCAACTCACAGTGGTAGTGTGGGCTGAGGATGGGGAGCAGATCCTGGAACTGAGTTCCAGTCCTGGCCCTTCTGCTGGTGATGTGCGATCTCAGAAATACGCTGGCATGAGCTCTGGCCTTGGTTTCCTCACTGCCCTTCAGCCCTGTCCTGAACTAGCAGCGGCTTACCAAGAAGACCAACTGCAGGGGCTGGGGATTTAGCTCAGCGGCAAAGCGCCTGCCTGGCAAGCGCAAGGTCGTGAGTTCGGTTCCCGGTACCGGAGAAAAACCAAAAAACCAAAAAAAAAAAAAAAAAAAAAAAGACCAACTGCGAGCACACCAGTCCCTCACAAATGCTCTTAAGGACTCTGATACTAGGATCACCTACTGCCTCTTTGGTAGCTAGAAAGGCATATCCTCTCTACCTTATCTTCTCTATTCACCTTGCAAAATGAGCCTTCCTGAGCTGGGCATGGTGGCACACGTCTGTAATCCCAGCACTTGGGAGGCTAAGGCAGGAGGAAAGTAGAAAGGTTGAGGCCAGCCTGGGCTACAAAGTGAGGTCAAGGCCAGCCTGCACTGCAATAATGAGACCCTGCCTCAAAAAGACCGGAAAAAAAAAAGAGAGAGAGAGCCTCTCTGCACTGTTTTCTCTGCCCAAAATGCCCTTCCCTGGGACACCTGGTCCCAGCCTCCACTCCTTTCAGAATGTCCTCTGAGCAAGGCCAGCTTCGATAGCCCCCACCCCGTTACAGGTGGAAGCCAGTTCCTCCCAGCTCTGGCTCTGGCGTCTCCTGGTGCCCACCATAGCCAGTCCACTGATTCATAGACTGCCAAACAGGGAGGGCCAGGGATGTCCACTCGTCCCAGCTACTTGGCTCTCCTCTAGTACCCAGACAGACCCATGCCTGGCCCTGATGTCACACTGCAGGCTGAGGCACAGACAGAGAGGACTTGGGACCCTTGTGTCAGCCAGGGAATCTTGACCTATGGGCCAGGGATTGAAACCCAAGTTGCAGCTGTGCTCGGGCTGAGGCGTCAGCTTCCCAGGCTGAAACCCTGGTGCTGTCCCACAGGCAGTCTTTGCTCTGGGGCCTGTCAAGTGGGCTGTGTCAGAGCATTCCTAGGCCCGGCCACCGGCCGCTTCTGGGCTGGCCAGCCCCAGCCACACCACACCAGCCCTCATCAAGTACTTCCATTCCTGAGAAAGTAGAAGTCGTGGCTTCCCTTCATTTGACCCACCCCTCCTCCCTTCTTCCTGCAAACTTGAGTCACAGTGCCTTGTCAGCCGGGGCCCTGGGGAGATCTGAGTCAGCCTGGCTAGGGTTCCGGTCCCCGCACCACCTCTACCAGCTGAGACACCCTGCGTAACCTCAAACCGTGTTGAGCCTCCGTTTGTTTCATATCCATGACTTGGAGGAGTGAAGATGCCTTCCTCCTGGCAGGCACAGCGGAGTCCCACTCATCTGTGCAGGGCCGTGACACACACGAGGTGCCCAGTAACCCGAGGCCCCGAGCGAGCCCTTCCTGAGCACTTCCACATGCCGCCACATCTGCCCTTCACAGCAGCCCAGGGAAGAAGGGCTCAGCTCCACCGTGCCAGCGAGGAAACGGAGGTACCGGAAAGTGGAGACACTTGCCACTTGTCACAGTGGGCTAGTGAGTGGCAGGCAGAGGGTGGGGAGTCTGAGCCCAGAGACTGTCCTGCCTTGCCCCTCCCCTGGTGGGGCACTGGGGACCCTTCCCCACCCACACTGTGCTGAGAACTCTGTGGTGTTCAGCTGGCCAACGCGTGGAACACCGGTACGAGGGGGAGAGTCTGAGGGCCTCATTTCACAGATGGTGAGTGCCAGGGCCTGAATACAGGTGGGCCTCTTGAAACTCATGCTGAAATTTGACTGTGACTGAGGCATCGTTGGAGGAAACAACCTTGAAGAGGCGACTTGGCTAATAAGAGGGATTCCCTGGGGCACACACCTGTAATCCCAGCACTTTAGAAGGCTGAAGCAGGCTGAGGCAGGAGGATTGAAAAGTTCAAACCCAGACTGGACAACTTGGTGATTTACTGAGACCCTATCTCAAGATAAAAAAAAAACATAAAAGGACTGGGAATATAGCTCAGTGCAAAGGCCCTGGGTTCAAGTCCCAATACCAGGGGAAAAAAGGGGTAAAATGCCTTTTCTGCAGGACTGGGTTAACTCCCCCATAGTGAGTGAGCTCTCTCTCCCATGGCACTGGGCTAGTTACCGAGAGGGTGGGTTGTCCTACAGCAAGGTAGCCCCTCACGTTTTGCCTCTTCTCAACCTGGACGCTTTTCTTTGTACCAGGAATCAAACTCATGACTTCAGGCTCGCCAGGCAAGCGCTTATGCCACTGAGCTACATCCCCGGCTACCTGGATGCTTGGGCTCCACTTTTCACCATGAACCAAGCTTTCTACCATGAGCTCAAAGCCCTCAAAGGCTGTGATCTCAGACTGCCCTACCTCCCAGGACACATGCACAGAGCAGTTCCCAGAGCCCTGCACGTGGGCTTCTCCCGAGATCTCAGCAGGTTTTGGACAGCAGGCCTAGACCTGAGATCCGCCTGAGAAGTGAGTGAGAGGTCAGCCCCCTTTCGGACTGTGCCACTGTACTCTCTTCGCACGGCGCCACTCTCCTGCCCTAGAGACACTTCTTTCCCTGCCTCATGTGGCCCAAACTTGCTCTGCAGAGCCTGTTTCTTTTCCTACCTTGAATAAAACGTTGGTACTGTTTCTGCTTGTCTTGACCAGTTCTTTGCTCAGGACAGACAAAATCCAGAAACCATCTCCAGAAAGAGACCTCACCACCCCAAAATCTGGTAGTAGGGCTGCTGGGGGGGCAGGGAAGTGCTCTAACACTGTCAGCCTTCTAGACCAGGGCCCGTCATCGAGTGTGCCTAGTCAGAAGTCTTAGGTCAGCGTGCAAGGGAGTGGTGCGATCCCGAGGGACACGTGACTGTTGCAGGGAGTGAGCGCATGGAAGGTGTGGTAAGAGCGACCTGTCCCCAAGCAATGGGCTGGCAAAACCCTTATGCCGTGCAGCCTGCACTACCCACTGTCCCACTCTGAATCTGGTTTCCTCTTAAGCGACACAGGAGCACTGTCCCAGCCTTCAGAAGGTCCGAGAATGTGAGAAGGGTCCCACCTGGGCTCCCCGCCCAAGGAAGCAGAGCATGTGCCAATCAGAACTTCCTGTACAGGAAGAAGCCACAGGAGGCAGGCACAGTGCCCACGCTGGAACCACAGGGGCTCTCAGGAAACCACATCAGGGCCACCGCAGTCTCACCACCCATGGGGACTTCCGCTGAGGCCTCTCCCAGGCCAGGGTCTCCAGCACTACGGGCTGCCTCTGCTACATGCCTGCCCAGAAGCTGAAACCTGGGGATACTGCCGAGGGGACTCCGCAGGGCTTCCCTGCGCCCGGTGGGGCTGCTTCCAAAGGCCAGATTCCAGGTCCTACACCCCACGGTCAAATTCCAGCCGCACCGCGGGACCTCGGGCAATCCCGGCACCCACGCCCGGCCGGAGTCACTCCCCGCGACCGCCCCTGCTCCGTCGGGCTCGGCTCTCCGGCCGCTTTGCGGGAAGGGACGCCCTGACCATGCCTGGGGACCGGCTAAGCTGTGTGGCACCCCGGCTCTGCGCCCGGTACTTCCGCCACCACCCGCATCTCCTCTCCGGCAGCCCCCACCCACGCACCTAGCTCGCCTCCTGCCAGCAAGCGTTCAGCGAGCGCCGGCTGACTGGAGCAGCTGCCTGAACCCCGGCCCTGCTGAGCTCCTCGCCCCGACCTGGGCTTAATACGCCCGAAGCTCGGGCACGAAACGCGGAGGCGGCGGGCGCGGCGCAGGCGAGGCCCTGGCTCCGGG
>NW_004955467.1:523289-530804 GCF_000276665.1 Chinchilla lanigera
GGAGTTCAGGTTTTGTCTCTCTCTCTCTCTTTTTTTTTTGAGACAAGGTCTCGCTCTGCAGTTCAGGCTGGCCTTGAGCTCGCTTTGTAGCCCAGGCTGGTCTCGAACTCACAAGGATCCTCCTGCCTCAGCCTCCCGACTGCTGGGATTACAGGCGTGCGCCACCACGCCCGGCCCAGGTTCCGTCTCTGTCGGGACCCCATCTGCCCACGTTCAGCCGCCCCCCATTGGCTACTGGCCGTTGGGCCAAGCCACCCTGCTGTCTGGGCTGCCTGTGTCTGAACGGTGGCGAGAAGGCAAAGCCGGACTCGGAAGGCTGCGCTGAGAATGAAAGCTTTAATGCGCGTAAACTGCTGTGCCTGGCCCCTGCGATGTAATCAAGACATGTTGCTGTAAAACAGGTTCAGGACTTCCTACCTTCAAATAAAACGTCTCTTGCTTTAGGCTTTATCTCCACTGACTCCTACCCAGCCTCTTCTTCCTCATCTGAATTTTATTAAATATTCATCTTTTATAAAATGTGGTTGAACAGGACGAGTTTGTGTTCTCTAAAATCCAAGAATGAATTTTAGGAACAACGGAGGTTAAGAGCAGAATGGATGTCAGTGTTGTAGGCAGTTGAGTTAGAAATACTACAGGCAGTCAGACAGGGCCAGGCCTGTGAAGGAGCCAATATGGACCACAAAACACCTTGCAAATGGAGACATACTTGCTTCGGGCCAGACCGCAAGACAAAAGATTAAAACAAATGCACCCACATACCTCCTTAGGGATGGGTATCAGCAATTGATATTCTACATAGGTAGCGATCACCTTGAAGAGTCACTGACCCAGCCCCTTACAGGAACAGCCCCTGTTCTGTATTCATGGCTGCTTGCAGCATGACTTGCTTCCCCATTTGATCCTGATTTAATCAATCTTACCTGAACAATTATAATCTTATTGGCTGATCATAGTTTTGTCCCACCTCATGCCCACCTTGTGATTTCCCATTTTTTCCCCCACCTTGGACCTGCCTCACCTTGTGGTTTTGCTTTATAAAAGATGAGTTCCCTGGGCAACCCCTCGAGCCCCTTTCTGTCCCTCTCTTGCACACAAGCTTTCTTTCCCTCAATAAATTCTGCTCTTAACCTCCATTGTTCCTAAAATTAATTCTTCGATATTAGAGAACATGACCTCATCCCAGATATCATTCAGGTTGGGAGTTTCTTTCCCCTATATCATCAGAACCAATATCTATTAATTCCTTTGCCTTTCCCGTGTTGTGTGCAGTATGGCTGCTCCTCCTCCTGCCATTGCATATACATCCACATTTAAGATGGAAAGAAAAGAAATGGTTAAATGTGTGAATTGGAAACATCTGTTTCTTGTTATGAAGAGAAATAATTTCCTAGAGCCTATCCTCAGTGGAATCTTTTAAAAAATTTTTTTGTCTTTTTGAGGTGGGGATTTCACTACATAGTACAGGCTGGCCTTGAACTCACTTTTTTTTTTTTTTTCCTGAGACAGGGTTTTGGTGTGCAGTTCAGGCTGGTCTTGGACTCACTTTGTAGCCCAGGCTGGCCTCAAACTCACAGCAATCCTCCTGCCTCAGCCTCCTGAGTGCTGGGATTACAGGTGTGCACCACCACACCTGGCTTCCCCATCCTTTTCAAGGATTTAACACAAAATTATAGCTTCTAGGTATTTCATAGATATTTCTTCAGGAAAAATTTCCCATCAACTGTTGGCCCCAGACACCTAGTTTGTCTCCTGTGTAAATCAGCTTTCCCTTACTGCACTAAAACACCTGAAATTGTCAATATAAAAAAGAGGAGCTGGGTATGGTGGCACATACCTGTACTCCTGCCAGCCTGAGCTATGTAGTGAATTCAAGTTTAGCCTGAACTACATAGTGAGACTTTATCTCAAACAACCAAACAAAAGAAACAAACAACCAAGAAAAAAAAAAGAGGAAAGATATATTTTGACTCAAGATTTCAGAGTTTCAGTCCATGGCCATTGGCCTTCTTGCTTTTAGGCCTGTGGCCCGGATGTATGGCACGGCCAGAGCATGTGGAAGAAGCTACTCATTTCAAGGCCACCAAGAAGTGAATTAAAAGTGGAGGAAGAGAGGCCAAGGCCCAACATCCCCTCCAGGGCACCCCCAATGACCTGACTTCCTTCTACTTGAGTGGCCCCACCTCCTAAAGGTTCCCATCTCCCAGGAGCACCCCAGGCTAGACCCAAGCCTTTAGCACATGGGCCTTTAGGAGCCCTTAATACCCAAACCATAGCACCTCCCTAAGGATGGATAATGTAATAAACCCCTTGTGAGCTTTTAGAAATACTTTGTGTGCATACTGGAAAATCTACCTACACGTATTTTTCTATTTAACTTTTTTTTTGGAACCAGGAATTGAACTCAGGACCTTGCAGTTGCCAGGCAGGTACTTACGCCACTAAGCCATATCCCCGGCCCCTTACAAGTATTTTTTTGCTTCTCAGTATTTTATTATTTGTTTTTGCAGTGTTAGGAATGCACATGGGAGGCAAGCACTTAATCACTGATCTGTACCATCAGCCCTTTTCTCTGTATTTTCCCTCAAGGATGAGGATATACTATACATTGTTCTGTGCTTGGCTTTTCCCTGCACTTACAATATCTAACAATGTATCTCGGAGATCACTTGTTATCCTTAGAGAGAGGCCTTCATTCTTTTCTTTGCTGTGTGCAATGTGTTACTTAACTGTCCTCTACTGATGTGGATTTAGGTTGTTTCCAACCTCTCATCAACAGCCCCCACAGGGAGCCTCAGGGGGCTGAGCAAGCGGCAACTCTGGCACTGACCGAAGCCCCAGGTGTGAGCACGAAGCCTGGGCGTGAGCGCGAAGCCCAGGTGTGAGCGCGAAGCCCAGGTGTGAGCGCGGAGCCAGGTGTGAGCGCGGAGCCAGGTGTGAGCGCGGAGCCAGGTGTGAGCCCCGCCTGCGGGCCAGCCCCTCGCGGCTGGCCGGGCTCTGACAGGGAGGACGCAGCCCAGGCGGCACGGGCACTCGGGAGAGGGGCGCCGCGGTGTGCCCTGTGCGCCAGGCCCCGCCCTTCGCCACGCGTGCTGAAGAGCCCGCACAGCCAGCACCTCGGCTCGCGCGGACCAGACTGCGCCCGGCTGGCCGCTCCCCGAGACGCTCCGCGGGCCGCCCGGCCCTCTGCGTGCGCTGCTTCCACCAGCAACATTCCCCCCACCCCAAATCCGGTTAAAACCGTCATTTCTGGGCAGCCCACCTTCAGGACGCTGGCAAAGGCCCTCGGCAGCCTTCGGGAGCCTCCTGCGCGCCCGCTTCCCCCATCCCGCCCCGCCCGGGAAGGCCCGGCTGCTCTCCCTCGGGATCAGATCCACGGCCCCTTTCGGGGCGGACGCGCGTCGGCAGCGCCCTCTGTCGGCCACTCCTGGAAAGTGGCGCGGCTGTGGGCGGCATGGTACCCGGCGCTGCCCCGGGCAGGGCAGAGATCCCGAGGGTCCAAAGGTCCCATTGAGGCCGGATTGTGGAAGAGCGTTATCCAGACAGAGGCTTGCCTGGGAGCCACAGACCTTGCTCAAGTCCCTGCCCTGCCTTCTGTATTTCATGTGCCCGCAAGCAAATCACCTTCCCTTCCAGCCTCAGCCTCCCCTTCTTTGGCACAAGTGTTTCCCTGAGCACCTCTCGTGTGCAGGATATTGAGCTGGGGACTAGGGATCGCCGCCCCAGAAATCTGACAGGGCAGGCAGTAAACAAACACGGTAAGAGTGGGTGAGGTCTGGAGACCGAGAGAGCGGGGTGGAGGGTATAGGGGAGGCCTGGCAGGGAGGCGAGGACAGCGGGGGTCCCAGAGACGCGGGCGGGAAGGACAGCCTCCCTCACAGCGTTCCTCCCTCGGCTCCTTTGCTGGCTCCTCCTCCCCTTCCCTGGAAGGTCGAGCGCCCCCAGGCATCCTGCGCTTCCTCCAAGTTGGGAGATTCTACACGAGCCAGGCCCTGACAGTTCTCGCAGTGCCACCCTCAGACCTCTGGTTGCCCCTCAACTCCAGGCCCGTGCATCCAAAATAAACCTCTAAAAATAAACTTGTATTCTCACGCCGGCTCCCACAATTGAACTCGGGGCCTTTGAACAGACCTACATCCCCAACCCTTTTTAATTTTGAGACAGGGTCTCACCAAGTTGTCAGAGCTTGAGCTTGCAGTCCTGTCTGAGTTTCCCTAAGATTTCAGGCGGGTGCCTCCATGCTGTGCTCATTGTCTCTATCTCTGAAAATCCCAGTCCAGTTGTTCCAGGTGAGAAATGTCTGTCATTCACACACTGCAGGGGACCCACCAGCACGTCTGTGGGCTGCCTCTGGAATGTACTGGACTCTAGCATTGGGCCCCACCCTCCTCAGCCAGAAGCACCCTCAGCAAGACTAGCATTGAGACCTCCCTCCCTCCCGATCTCTGCCCTGGACGTGGCAATCTGCTCCCTCACAGAGGGGACCCTGTAGAAACCCCTCTTGCCAGCTCAGGATCCTCCCAGGGTCTAGCCACTTAGGTTAGTACAGGGGCTGTCCCAGTGTTTACAGAGCCACATTTCAGAGATAGATGGGTTGTGTAAGGGCCCCAAGCTTTTGGGGTGTAAGAGGCCTGCTTAAGAAATGGAATGCAACCTTACGAATGTGACATAAGCCAGGCATGGTGGCACACACCTGTAACCCCAGCACTTGGGAGGCTGAGGCAGGAGGATTGCTTCGAGTTGGAGGCCAGCCTGGGCTACAAAGTGACCTCAGGGCTAGCCTGAACTGTATAGCAAGACCCCGTCTCAAAAAGACAAAAAAAAAAAAAAAAAAAAAAAAAAGATATGAGCCAATCTGGGACAAAAATAAACTCAGAATGGAAGATGCTGAGGATGATTGTGGTCTTCACAAGTTTCAGAGAAAATACCTTACCAGCTTTCAGGATGTGCCACAAAAAAAGTTAAAATAAAATGAAAAACATGTATGAGTCACCTGATGTGGTGAGGCTGAATGCAGGCTCTGTGGGAAAGTATCCACAGCATGTAGTAACAGTGCCTTCTCCCCCACCTTTGGAGCTTAAATGTACTTTATTTTTATTATTTTTATTTTTTTGCGGTACTGGGGATTGAACTCAGGACTTTGGGCTTGCTAAGCAGGCACTTGTGCCACTGAGCTGTATCCCCAGCCTTGTACTTTATTTTTAAACAACCGACATGACATGTGTTTTTTCCCTAAAAAACAATGCCTCCACTCCAAATAAATCACAGTCAAAATAAACAAAGCATTTAAGATGACATCAGTCTTATTTGTCTAAAATCCTGGTACTGTGTGGATGGAAAGCAGCAGGCAGTTATGACAAGTGATAGATCCAAGGTAACCCCCAAATCCACTAACATTTTTCCATTTCTAAACCATCCTTGGAGAAAATCATAAATGAGACCACACCACCCTCATGGTAGTCCAGGAGAGCAACCGCGCCACCCAGACTCTCGTCTGCACCAATAAAGAGCTGAAATCAGCGAGGATGTGCTTGATTTGCTCCTGGAAACGGTTTACTCTTTCTTTGTTCTTCAAGTTTGTCTTTGATCGATTTCATACAATTTTTTTGTCCTTTTTTTTTTTTCTTTATCTTTGTGAGACAGGGTCTTGATACGGAGTTCAGGCTAGGCTTGAGCTCACTTTGTAGCCTAGGCTACCCTCAGAGTCACAGCAATCCTCCTGCCACAGCCTACTGAGTGCTGGGATTACAGGCGTGTGCTACCACGTCCGGCTTGATTTCATATAATCTTTGATGTAGTTCTTGTAGGCCTCTTTTATGAAGTTGGTTTAACAATGCCTTCATTTTTATTGTAACTTTGTTTTTTTGCTTTTCCTTCATATTGCTAGATTTTATTGTTTTTTATTTTATCATACTCATTTTCATTGTTTTGTTTTAATCATATTTATCTTCATTGTTATTAGCTATGAAAGTGATACGCATTTTCCATTTAAGAGTAGTGATACAGAAAAATCAGACCCCTCAAATATAAATACCCAATCCAAAAATGGCCATCTGGGGGCTGGGGATTTAGCTCAGCAGCAAAGCGCCTGCCTGGCAAATGCAAGGTTGTGAGTTCAGTTCCCGATACCAGAGAAAAACAAACAAAAAAAATAAATAAATAAAAATGGCCATCTGAGATAAATACACACTTCTCAGATGGACTAGAAATGGCAGATAAATATATGAAAAAATGTTCAACATCATTGGTCATTTGAGAGGTACAAATTAAAACAATGCTGTGATTCCATTTCACTTCAAAAAGAATGGCTATTATCAAGAAATCAATCAATAACAAATGCTGGAAGGGTTGTGGGGGAAAAGGAACCCTTTTCCGCTGTTAATGGGAGTGTAGACTGGTACAACCACTGTGGAAATCAGTGTGGAGATTCCTCAAAGAACAAGGACTAAGGGGCGTGGTGGCATACACCTGTAATCCCAGCACTCGGGAGGCTGAGGTGGGAGGATCACTGAGAGTTCAAGACCAGCCTGAACTGCACAGCGAGACTCTGTCTCAAAAACAAACAAACAAACAAACAAACAAACAAAACCAAACAAGGACTAGAGGTTCCACTTGAGCTAGGTATTTTCCTTCTTGGTGTCCTCCCAAAAGAATTAAAAGCATCTTCCCTGGGCAACCCACTCGGGCCCCTCTTCTGTCATTCTCTTGGACAGAAGCTTTCTTTCCCTCAATATGTATATTCTGCTGTTAAAAACAATGAAAAGCATCATACCACAATGATATATGCAGTGATATGTTTACCACAGTGATATAAACACCCATATTTATAGTGGCACAGTTTGTAAAAGCTTAATCTTAGCAACAGCCCAAATGCCCATCAACTAAGGAATGGATAAAGATGTGTTTTTTCATACAGTGGAGTACTACTCTGCCATAAAGAAGATAAGCTTGAGACATTTTTAGCTGAATGGATGCACCTTGAGGCCATGGACACACATGTAAATACCGAATTGTTCCTCTGGTATGAGAAACAAAAAGTGTAGATAAGGGCCAAAATGTGTAATAGATATTGTGAAATAGGAAGAAAACGTTCAAATGAGAAGCGGAACAAGGATAGAAGGGACAAGAATAAAAAAAGAATAGAAAGAAAAAATAGAAGCAGAGCTTTTGTAAATGAGGGGAAGAGACGTTGAAGGGAGCGGAGGGAAATGGAGAATAAGGAAGCAAGTTGTGTCATGTACAGGTACAGGCTCCCATGATGAACGTGAGCACTGTGCGAGTGAGCACCACGTGCTGATGAAAGGAGTCGCGACACAGAAGCGTCCTGTGCCGGGCATCGGCGTTCCGAGGACGACCTCGAGCGCCACGCGGGCCTGAGACGCACGGGGAGACAGACCGCGCGCGTCCTGCGTTTGTAATAACGTTGGGGCTCGGCCTAGAGCGGCCGCGCCGCGCACAGCGACGCCCCGAGGGGGCACACGGGGCGCCCCGCCGGCCCGCTCCCGAAGCGCAGGG
>NW_004955467.1:531095-595302 GCF_000276665.1 Chinchilla lanigera
GCGCGCTGGCCGCGGTGCGGTTCCACCCCGTCCGTCGCACCTGGGCTGAGACTCCTCTGGCCGCTCTGACGAGTCCGGGGACGGCGTGCAGAACAGATGTAAGGTGCCCAGTTTATGGACAGAAGCTGGTGCACTATGGACTGCTCAGTGCCGTAGAAAGATCTTAAGACTTGTATGCCCCACGAGCAAAGCGATGAGCTGGGGAATGGCGTGAGGAGGCGGGCCAGGGCGGGAGAACAAAGGAAAGAGGGCGGGTGCAGCGCGGAGGAGAGCGCTTGCCCAGGGTGGGTGAGGGCCTGGGTTCTCTGCCCATGGAGCACCTAGAAAAAAGGAAAACAAAGCCTACCTGTAATTTTATCCCTCACTAATAATCTCAGTAAGAGCCAGGTGTGGTGGTGCACTCTGGGAGGCTGAGGCAGGAGGATTCAAAGTTTGAGCCCAATCACGAGGAAATTAGCACCTAGTGAGACCCTGTCTCAAAATTTAAAAGGGGCTGGGCATATAGCTGAGTGCGAAGGCTCAAGCCCTAGTACTGCAAACAAACAAAAATCACTGCAGTACGTTTTGTTTTTTTGAGACAGGGCCTCAATATGCAGTTTAGGTTGGCCTTGAACCTACCACGGAGCCCAGGCTGGCCTTGAACTCATGGTGATCCTCCTGCCTCAGCCTCCTGAGTGCTGTGATTACAGACGTAAGCCACCATGCCCAGCTCTACAATAGGTTTTGACAAATAGAGTTCTGTTGTTCCTAAAATTCATTTTTGAACACGATCTCAGCCTATTGGACATCTAGCAGGTTGGGAGTTATATTTTCCTTATATAATTTGGAGGTCCTATATTATATCCCCATATCAGCTTGTGTGTGTGTCTTTTAAGCTAGTTACTAGTTAATTTTTTTTTTTTTTTTTTCGGTTTTTTGAGACATGGTCTTACTATGTATGTAGTTCAGGCTGGTCTTAAACTCGCTGGGACCCTCCTCCTCAGCCTCCTGAGTGGTGAGATTACAGGTGTGTGCCACCCCTCCCAATGGTGTGTATTTTTATTTTTATTTTTTTGGTGTGTATTTTTTAAAAATTAATAGACATCTGAAAGACAAAACTATAGGCTGGGTATGGTGGCGCATGCCTGTAATCACAGCACTTGGGCGGCTGGGGCAGGAGGATGGTTGCGAGTTTGAGGCCAGCCTGGGCTACAAAGTGAGCTCAAGTCCAGCCTGAACTTCACAGAAGACCCTGTCTGAAAAAAACAACAACAACAAAAAAGACAGACAAAACTACAACAAACTTGGTTATAAGCCTAATTGGCTTTGATTTATGATTCCTGAGTTGGGACAGCCTTACTGCACAAAATACAGTGGGAATGTGCACTGGACAGTAGCTGACAGCAGGTTGGGGAACAAGGGAACAGGATATAGAACAGTGGGAAGCCAGATGGTTAGGGTCTGGTTCCTTCAGGTCACTTTCTGTAAGCATTAAAGCAGAGGGGACGTCCTTGTTACACTACTCGGGTAAACTGGAATCTCTGGTACAGGAACTAAGCCCAAATCAGTGGCTTCCTTCCCCATTTTGGTTTTTTTTTGGGGGGGGGTTCCGGTACTGGGAACTGAACTCACGACCTTGGGCTTGCCAGGTAGGCGCTGTGCCCCTGAGCTAAATCCCGGTCTCCCCCATTTTGTTTAATAGGGCTTTTCTTTTCTTTTCTTCTCTCTCTCTCTCTCTCTCTCTTTTTTTTTTTTTTTCCTGTTTTGTCTTGCTTTTTGAGATAGAATCTTGCTATGTAGTTTAGGCTGATCTTGAACTCACAAAGTACCCCAGCCTGGCTTTGAATTTGAATTCATCTTCCCACCTCAGCCTTCTGAGTGCTGGGATTACAGGTGTGTGCCACCAGATCTGCTTAATAGAACTTTTCTGAGAGGAGTAGTTTTAGGTTTACAGAAAAATTGAGCAGAATGTACAGAGAATTCCCCTATCTCCTGACCCCATCCCATACCAGTTTACTTATATTAATGCTTGTGTTACACATACTGTGTCACATTTTTTATAACTGATGAAACAATATTCATATGTATGCACAGGGATACAGCTCAGCGGCACAAGCACCTGAATGATAAACGCAAGGCCCTGAGTTCGATCCCCAGTACCAAAAAAAAGTTCATATGTAATTTTTTTTTTTTTTTTTTACTTTTTTTAGACAGAGTGTCACTGTGCAGTTCAGGCTGGTTTTGAACTCACTTTGTATCCCCGGCTGCCCTCAAACTTTCAACGATCCTTTTGCCTCAGCCTCCCAAGTGCTGGGATTAAGGGTGTGCAGCACAACACCCAGCTCATATGTAATTATTAAATAAAGTTATGGCTTCAGTTCCAGTTCATTTGTGGTACTGCTCATTCTATGGGTTTGGACAAATGTATGATACCATGTCTCCCTCATGGTGGTGATCAAAGTATTCTAGGTCCTTCTCGCCTCAAACAAAGAATTGGCTGAGACAAGCCCAAAACAATGCTGTTCTTCTATCTTGCAACTGACCGGTCCCACTTAGTTTTCCAGCCAGCTTTGCCATGCCCCATTCCTATATCAGTGTCATACAGGGTGTTTTTACTGCCCAAAATATTCTCTGTGCTCTGTATATTCCATCTCTCTTACTCTTTGTTTTTAGTTTGTTTGTTTGTTTTTGGTTTTTTTTGTTTTGTTTTTTTGCCTTTTTGAGACAGGGTCTCGCTCTGCAGTTCAGACTGGCCTTGAGTGCAGTTTGTAGCCCAGACTGGTCTCGAACTCACAACAATCCTCCTGCCTCAGCCTCCCGAGTGCTGGGATTACAGGCGTGCGCCACCACACCCAGCTACGTCTCTCTCACTCTTAATACCTGATGGCCGCTGATTTTTTAAGAATAGGTTTTTTATTTTTATTTGACATATACAATTATACATATGTATGGGTGTAGTGTCACATTCTAATATACACACATTGTAAGGTTCGAGTCCAACATGACTCTCCCAATGTGACATCTGCCTGCAGAGGTAGTGTTCTCAGCTCAACACCAGTGCTGTCGGCAAACACAGACTGTTTTAAAAGAGGTAAGATGGGCCGCAGGCTCTTGCAAGCACCTGGACATCTAAAGACACCCAGGCATCCACACCAGACACCCCAAGGACTTTGCCCACTGAGGCACAAAACATCCAGAGGACTCTGACCACTGATGTACTAAGATCTTCCCGCCTGATGTCCCTTGCCTTTTTCCAAGCCCTATAAAAGAGCTCGCTTCTCTTTGTTCCCTACAGATGGCCCTGTCACCCTCTGTCTGCCTGCACTCAGGCACAGTAAACTCCACACCATGTGCCTTTACACAGCCTGGCAGTCTCCCCAGTCTCTGCCGCAAACTGCTCCTTATGCATACCCGCACAGTGTGTAATGGTCAGGTAACTACTGATTTCTTCATAGGTACTAGGGACTGAACTCAGGTTGTCACACTAAATGACATTCTCAGCCCTTTTATTATTTTTTATTTTGAGACAAGATCTTGCTAAGTCACTAAGTTGCCCTGGAAGTGCTCAAACTTATGATCCTCTTGCTTCAGCCTCTGAGAGTGCTGGGATTACAGGTGTGTACCACCATGCCTGGCCTCCTTTTCCTGTCTCCAGAGATTGATCTTTTCCATAATGCTATGTAGCTGGAATCAGATAATATAGGCCTTTTTGGACTGAATCATTTCACTGAGCAATGTGCATTTACAAAGCTTCCATGGCTTTTCCTGGCTTGCTAGCTCATTTCTTTTTAGCACCGAATAATTTCCATTGTCTGGATGTCCCACAGTTTATTTATTCATTCACCTCCTGAAAGATACCTTGGTTGCTTCCACATTTTGAAAAATATGAAAAAAGCTGCTATAAACATCCATGTGCAGATTTTCACGTGGACATATGGTTTCATCTCATGTGGGCAGACACCAAGGAGTGTGACGGCTGGGCCATATGGTAAGACTACATTTATTTTTGTGAGAAACTGCCTGTCTCTGCTCAGATTGCTATAGCAGAATACCACAGATGAGATGGTCTAAATGTATTCCTCAAAGTTCTGGAGACTGAAGTCCAAGATGGAGGCGTCTGCAGAGGGAATTTCATGCTGAGACTTTTTTTGCATATAGATGGCCAGCTTTTTGCTATCTCTTGAGAGAGAAAAGAGAGAGGGGGAGAGAGGGAGGAGGGAGGTAGGAGGGGAGAATGAACTAATCCTGTTGGATCAGGGTCCCATCCTTATGGCCTCACTTAACCTTAATCAGCAACAAAGAGGCCCTATCTTCAAATACAGTTACATTCGAAGCATCTTCAACATAGGGATTTTGAGAGAACAGAAACACTTAGTGACTAACACTATCAAGCTGCCTTTCAAAGTGAATGAAGTTTTTGTTGTTCCACATTCTCTTCAGCATCAATATATTGGATTTTAGCCATTCTAATGTGTAGAGTAGTTTTTCTTTGTTGTTTAACTCCCTACTGACATCTGATATTAAGCGTCTTTTTTTTTTTTTTTTTTGCCTTTTTGAGACAGGGTTTCATTATGCAGCTCAGGCTGGCCTTGAACTCACTTTGTAGCCCAGGTAGGCCTCGAACTCACAGTGATCCTCCTGCCTTAGTCTCCCGACTGCTGGGATTACAGATGTGCACTACCACGCCCGGCCTACAGGGTTTTTTTTTGCCTTTTTGTAAGCATCTTTTCACATACTTACTTGCAAATTTATATCTTCTTTGTTGAGAGATCAAGGTCTTTTGCTAATTTTTTTAAAAATATAGTCGTCTTTTTATTTTTATTTTTAATTTTTTTTTCTTTTTGAGACAGGGTCTCACTATGCAGTTCAGGCTGGCCTTGAATTTACTTTGTAGCCAAGGCTGGTCTTGAACTTGCAACAATCCTCCTGCCTCAGCCTCCTGAGTGCTGGGATTACAGGTGTGCACCACCACGCCCGGCAACTGTCTTTTTATTATTGAATTTGAAGTGTTGTTAGCATATTCTGAGTAAAGTATCTTACCAGACATGTCTTTTACAGAAGTTTCTCCCAGTCTGTGGCTTATTTTCTCATCCTCTTGATATTGTTTTTTCATAGAGTAGAAATTTTAAATTTTAATGAAGTCCAGCTTATTAATTATTTCATAGATCATGCTAAAAAGTCATTACTGTATCCAAAGCCAATGGTTTTTTGCTCATTTTATCATCTAAGAGGATTTTTTTTTTTTTTTTTTTTGGTTTTTTGGTTTTTTTCTGGTACCAGGAATCGAACTCATGACCTCACGCTTGCCAGGCAGGCGCTGTGCCACTGAGCTAAATCCCCAGCCCCCTTTTTTTTTTTTTTTTTGAGACAAGGTCTCACTATGCAGTTCAGGCTGGCCTTGAGCTCACTTTGTAGCCCAGACTGGTCTCAAAATCGCAACGATCCTCCTGCCTCAGCCTCCCGAGTGCTGGGATTACAGGCATGCGCCACCACTCCTGGCCTCTTGTTTTGTCTTTTGGAGACAGGGTCTCACTGTGCAGTTCAGGGTGGCCTTGAGCTCACTTTGTAGCCCAGGCTGGTCTCGAACTTACAATGATCCTCCTGCCTCAGCTTCCCGAGTGCTAGGATTACAGGGGTGTGCCACCTTGCCTGATGAGTCCTTCTAACATAGCTTTTCTGTTAACTAAGGTATGTATGTAATTCCTCTGTAGGTTGGCCAGATTTTATTATTGAGTAATTCTTTGAAGAAGGTCTGAAAGGTGCAGTATTTCCCGAGTGTGGCAGTCTCTGTATCCAACCAGGAGGCTGAACAGAATTGGCTAAACAGGAATGGTGTGCTACCATGGCCAACTGTGACAAGAGTATGTATATGTATATGACGATGTATAGGTGTGATGCCACACATCTGTAAACTCAACTCTTTTTTTTTTTGAGACCGGGTCTTGCTGTGTAGCTCAGGCTGGATTCAAACTCATGGCAGTCCTCCTGCCTCAGCCTACAGAGTGCTGGAACTATAGGCTAGCACCACCACATCCAGCCTGTAAACCCAACATTCTGTGATGCAGGATGATCACAATTCAGGGCCACCTTGGGCAATTTAATCAGACCCTGTCTCAAAATAAAAAAGGGTTAGGGATGTAGGTAAGTGGTAGAGTACCCTGTGGGAAAACAAGAAAAGAAAAAGTAAAAGCTCTAAAGAAGCTCTATATGCTAACAGCATGCTGAGAGAAAGGACCCAGGAGGGATAGACCTGGAGCACATTTGGATCCCCTTGGGGAAGGTGTGCCTTGGCTGGTGGGTCCCAGGAGTTCTCTGGTGTAGGCGGACTGGAGCTGGTCTGGAACCACTGGGCGAACTCTCAAGTGTATGTGGGCAGCAGGTGATGAGTATGTGCAGGGGAGGGCAGGCAAGTCACCAAATGTGTCCTCCGGGTTGGAAGGGGAGTGGCTACTTGGTGTGCAACCCCTCAGGCCACGGCAGTCTTGTGCAGACCATGAGGGAACTTTGACTTGCACTTTTTTTTTTTTTTTCCGGTAGCAAGAATCGAACTCACGACCTCGCACTTGCTGTGCAGGTGCTGTGCCACTGAGCTAAATCCCCAGCCCCTGACTTGCATTTTTGAGAGGGATATAGAGACCCTCAGCAGGATAAGTTTGCACTAATGTCACCGTGGAATCATGCTCTGGGCCCAAGGCTGGGCAGGCTCTCTTAGATGTCCTCACATCCACACAGCTGGTGCCTCCCTCTTTTATGCCAGAAATTGCCAAAAGCCTCTGCCTTCTGCTACGCCTTCCCAGATCTGTCTCCTAGGAAGGTGTGTTGGTTTGGGAGTATTTTTGCAAGGGGAAAAATATAATACGGGACACATATTTTTAAGATTATTTATAATAGTCACCCAAAGAATGATGTACAAAAGAGTGCAGGAAATCTGTCCACATACTAAGACCGAGGAATCCAGCTGAGGGCCTGGATCCCACGGAAATGTCCTGCATGAGTCCAGCTGAAGACTAGAGCTCATCACAATGCCTCCCACGAATCCACCTGGAGGCCTAGAGCCCACAACAATGTCTCATGCAGTCCTGTTTCATGGATCTGCGCTGCGAAGACCCAAAGGTCAGTGGTGGAATCTAGGAAGTCTGTGCCAGTGCGATGAAGGGTCTGTGCTAGCAGGCTGAGGGATCTGCACTGGAGCCAGAAAGCAAAGTAAGAACCAGAGCTCCCCTGAAAAGTACCACAGCCATCCTCAGCAACAATGAGGTCCTGAGCTCCTCCGATGGTGAAAACGGCTGAGTTCCCATCAGGAAAGCCAACGCAGCAAGCTTCTCCAAGAGACTGGCAGTGCGTCATCTTTCCCTCTGGAGCCAGGAAGCGATGCTCAGAGTGAGGTCCAGAGCTTTGCCAAAGTGAACCGAAATTATTCTCAGTGCCAACAAGGTCCTGAGCTCCTTGGAGGATGAAAATAGCCAAATTCATCAGGAAAGCCAGCACAACGAGCTCCTGCAAAACAACCAGTAGCTCCTTATAGCTTCTACCAGCTCCCAACAGCCTCTCAGCTCCCAACAGCCTAACTACTCCTTCTCCAGTTCTGCCTCTCACGCTGCTGCCAACAGTCCCCAGGTGGGCCTCCCACACCCAGCACCACGTTTACTCAGTTCAGCAGGGGGGTTATAAGTTGACCACCAGTTGTCAGTCCACTACAGAAGGCTTATTGTGTTCATTTCAAGAAAGAAATGATTGGGCCTGTAATCCCAGCATGCGGGAGTCTGAGGATAGCTGTGAGTTTGAAGCAACCTGGGCTGTACATAGTGAGTTCAAGTCCAGCCCGAACTATATAGTGAGAGTCCACCTCAAAAACAAAACAAAGAAAACACATCAAATAACTCATTGTGTCTCAGTGTTTCTGCATCCTCCGTCCTCTGTTCTGCTACATTGCTCTACATGTCTTTTTTTGCTCCAGTACTGTGCTGTTTTATTGTTAGTGCTTTGCAGTATAGGTTGAGGTGAGGTAATGCTTCCTGTTTTGCTCTTGTTGTCCAAGACTGCTTTTGCTATTGTGAGCCTCTCCTGGTTCCATATGAATTTTAGGATTGTTTTCTCTAGATCTGTGTGTAAAATATGCTGTTGGTATTTTGACTAGGATTGCATTGAACCTGTATAGCAATTTGGGGAGTAAGACCCCCTGTCAAGTTTTTTTTTTTTTTTATTGTTTTGCGACAGGGTCTTGCTCAATTGTCTAGGCTGTGCTCAAATTTGCACAGGGAGTTTAATTACAGCAGTGTGCCCTGTACCTGGCCCTAATTGATTTCTTTGTTTTGTTTTGTTTTTTGAGATAGGCTCTTGCTCTGTAATCCAGGCTGGCCTTGAACTCACAATGTGGTCCGGGCTGGCCTCAAACTCCTGGAAATACCCTGCACAGCCAGACCTATGTTTTTGTTTTTGTTTGTTGTCTTTTGGAGACAGGGTCTCACTGTGCAGTTCAGGCTGGGCTTGAGCTCACTTTGTAGCCCAGGCTGGTCTCGAACTTGCAAGGATCCTCCTGCCTCAGCCTCCTTATGCTGGGATTACAGGCGTGTGCCAACACATCTGGCTCTAATAGATTTTTGTTTTGTTTTGTTTTTTTCCAGTACCAAGAATCGAACTCATGACCTGCACTTGCCAGGCAGGTGCTGTGATGCTGAGCTAAATCCCCAGCCCCTCTAATAGATTTTTTTATGATGAAGCAACCTTGCATTCCTGCGATAAATTCTACTTGTTTATGGCATAAAAATTTTTTGTGTGTGTGCCAGGAATCAAACTCAGAACCTTGTGCTTGCCAAGGAGGAGCTATGCCTTTGAGCAATCTCCCTAGCCCTTAAAAATCTTTTTATGTTGCTGGATTTTTTTGCTGACATTTTATTGACACTTTTTACATATTCATAAGAGATTTCTGTTTTCTTTTCTGACAGTCCCTGGGATTAAACTCATAGCCTTGTGAATGTGCAGCAAATGCTCTGCCTCTTGAGCTATATGCCCAGACTTTTGTGTCTCTGTTTAGTTTTGATATCAGAGTGATACTGGTCTCATAAGACATAATGCCTTCTGCAGTTTTCAGAAGACTGTGTAAAGCATTGGTATTCTTCCGAAAGAAGACAGCTAGAATCAAGATTTTCTGTGGTGGTAGTTTTTAAAATTACTATTTCAAACATTTCATTTGTTATAAATCTTTCTGGTTGTCTATTTCAGTTACAGTAGTTTTTGCCTTTCTAGGAATTTGCCTATTGCAACTAAATTACCTAATTTATTGGTGTATCATTGCTTTTTGTTTGTTTGGGTTGTTTGTTTTTATTTTGTTTTGCTTTTTTATATAGTCACTGTTTATTTCAGAAAAACTGAAGTTACACTGAGGGCTGACCAGCACTAGCATGGAAAAAAAAATATAATAATCATTAAGTCTGTGTCTGGACATCTCCTTTGGGAGCTGGATGAGGAGGTGGTCTTGTACCTGCTAGACCAGGCTCCAGTTCTAGGCCTCCTGGCTCACTCAGCACATCTCCCTACCTAAGAAAAAATGCAACACTCAGTACACGTCCCAGCCGTTCTCCCAGGCGGGGAGTGGGAGTGAGGGTAGAAGAGAGGAAAGGAAAGGGGAGGAGTCAATACGGAATCACTTCACTTTCTTCTATGGTGCCTTGCCCAAGCCAGAAGAAAGCAAAGCGGAGAAGGGCTGCAGGTATGTTATTTCTTTTCACTTAAACATGGAAAGTGTTGCACGCCCCTTCCCCTTTGCAGGGGGAGTGTATTTCAGTCAGCAGCCTCTTCCCCACCAACCCTGAGTGCGTACACACACAGAGCGCAGGTGGGAGGGGCGACGAGGCTGACGTATCTCCTATGTTACTCCCTTGAAGAGGGTTTGACAACGGGGAGAAAGGGAGGAGCCACGCCAGGAAGCAGTTTCAAGCAAGCCTTGGAATGAAGAAAAGAAGGCAGAGAGGAGCAGCTCCAGAGGCCAGGACAGAATGGAATGGGCCACAGCTTCTGTTTCTTAAAAATTCTGTGATTTGGAAGAGGGCAGGGATTAATTTCCAAAATACACTTCAGAATCCCACGTTCCACACAGCTCCCTTATTCACAGCCTTTTGGCTTTTCAGACAAAGTTTAAGAGCCCTCATAAAGCCGGAAGTATTGATAACCCCTCAATGCACCCCAAAGCAGTGTTCATCTCAACCCCCTACAAAGACTGTCCTAGAGACTTTGCATCTCCTTACACATTTGTCCTGTGGCGCAGTGGGGAGGGGGTTGCAGACACACATTGGGGTAGGTGGGAATGGGCACCAGGGTAAGCCCAGGCACATGGGTGCAGAGAGGGCTGGGGGACACCACTTTCACGATTTGTCTTTTCCTTTAAAAAAAAAAAAAAAAAAAAAGGCAGGGGTGTGATTGGTTGGCAGGGCGGAGAACAAACCCCGGAACGGTATGTAAGCTCCAGAGGTGGGAACAGTCCGCGAAAAGTGAGAAGGGGAAAGGTCAGGGCAGTGCTTGCAGCGTCGCGTTCCTCAGGAGTTTCTGCCGGCCGACCTCACAGTCCTCCTCGTCCACATTCACCTGCAGCTTGATGGCTTCCTGCCCCACAGCTTGCCCGAGTGAGTCTGTGATGAAGACACCTTTAAGTGCCTCTAGTAACGAGCCATTGATGCAGTCGCGCCAGAATGCGTGGAGGTGGGCGAGCTCACAGACGATGGCGCCCAGGTCCTGGGACTTGAGGACGGTGTTAGCCTGGCTAAAGGGTTCAAACTGGTGCTCAGGTGGATCCTGCTTGTTAGAGAAGACGTTGCCTTGCAGAGCAGGGTCGTGCTGGCAGTATTCAGCCTGAACCCGCAATCTGATGTCACACGTCTGCTCTTCCTTGGGATCTGGCGTCACTGACCTCCGGCGTTTCCGCTGACTCCCAAGTGCGGCTCTCCCTCGGGCTGGCTACTTGCAGCACATCTGAGCACCCGAAGTGGGGCGGCACACCACAGGATAACGGCGAGGCACTGCTTGGGGGAATTGGGGAGGCCTCGGTTCTGGGTCACCAAGGATTCTTGAGATCACATAGCTAGTTGACGTCTCCTCCAGATACTTATCTACGAGGTCAGAGCACACAGCCCTTCTCCTGAGGGTGATGTAGGGCCACAGGTCATGTCGAGTGGTGACACGTAGCAGCTACAGCACCTGGCGAAAGAAGCTCCAGAGCCAGCAAGAAGTCCTGTCCGGTTCTGATGAGTCCGCGCTCGTGGTCATCAATGGTGTCAGCAAAGAGGAAGGGAAGCACGCGCACACCTCTGTGTCAGGCAGGGGCCCACAGTATCAACCATGCGGTGCAGGCTGTACAGCGCATGCTCCTGCTCACCATGCGCTTCTGGGCACACCTGGCTTGCATGCCGCTTTATCCCTGCCGTGCTGGAGCTCAGGAACACCATGCTTTGCAAAATCTCTGCCCAGCAGCTATAATCCCCAGTGCATCTTGGCTCAGGATCGGCGCCGCCTTCCCTACCTGTCCCTGTTCATTTGTTTTTGGACAGGATCTTGTTATGTTGCCCGGGCTGGCCTTGAACTCATGGCAATCCTCCTGCCTCAGCCTCCTGAGTGCGGGGATTGTAGGAGTGCACCGTCATGCCTGGCCGTATCATTGTTCACAATAGTCTTCACAGGCATTTTCTGCTGTCCTTGTCTCGTAGGGTCAATGGTAATGCCCCTTCTTTTATTTCTAATTCTAATAATTTGAGTCTTCTCTTCTTGGTTAATCTCGCTAACGTTTTCTCAGTTTGCTGGACTGTGCGCTCGTGCGTGCATGCGTGTGTGCATGTGGTGCTGGAGGTTGAGGTTGGAGATGGACCCAGAGTTTCACGCATGCTAGGCAAGCATTCCACCACTGGGCTACACTGAGCTCAGTGTAATTTCATTGATATTGTCAAAGAACAATTTCTTTGTTTCAATTCTTTTGTGTTTACTTTCTATTCTATACTTCATCATTTCTCTATTGTTTTCTTCTTACCTTGAGTTTTTGCTTCTTCTTCTTCTAGTTCTTTGTTTGTTTGTTTTTTCGCTACTAGGAATTGAACTCAGGACCTTGCACTTGCCAGGCAGGCACTGTACCTCTGAACTATGTCCCCAGCCCTGTTTGCTTTTTGAGATAGGGTCTCAGTATGTAACACAGGGTAGGCTTGAACTCACTTTGTAGCCCAGGCTGGCCTTGAACTTGAAGTGATCCTCCTGCCTCAACCTCCTGAGTGCTGGGATTACAGGTATGCGCCACCATGCCTTGTTGGGGACCACTATAAAGTGGCTCTGAGCAGGATTTAATATTAACCAATTGGCTTTCCATGTTTACTTGTGAGTTGTGTGAAGGCCACAGCTGAGGATGTCTGCCTCCAACCCCAATTAACTTAAAGGAGACTGCAGCTGCAGGCATCTCACTCCTGCTGTGAAGGCCTTCCTGGAGATAACATAGTTCTCCTAAATTAACATAAGGTATTACTTGAAAAAGTCCTGCCAGATTCCCGCCTTTTCTTCAGTATTCTCCTCCTTTGTTTGTAAACCAAATAAATACAGGCCACCCAGCGCAGTCTTTGGCTAACTCAGAGAATACTGAAGCTGTAAGAGAGTTAGTCCCTCCTGGTGCCCTGAAATCATTACGTTGTCATGTTTATTTAAGCCTTCGCCATCCACTCACTTGGGAGATGGCGGACCCGATCCTGCAATAACTTAGGGTTATTTAACCCGAGTTTTGATATTTGGCACCCTCCACGTGGGGCTGGAACCCACAACCCTAGCAAGGATTCCTTGGATTACAAAATATTTTATTTTATCCCTGTGAGTGAGTCTACCTAGAGTGGAAAGTGTGGGAGAAGGAGAAGGCCTTCACAGGACGAATTCTTCCCTGGGGACGCCTGGGAAGAGGGAAGAAAAACATTCCACAGGAATAGGGGTGAGTCTTCCAGCTGTGAAAAGCCGCTTTATCTAGGAGTAAAAATGGGCCAAATTATCAGTCGAGGAGCGAGGCTATGTACAGCTGCTCCAAGGTTTGCTTAGAAAAAGTCAGTTCCCCTGGGACATTTTCAAATTGGAGCCAAGTTCGTTCAGTTTAAGTCCATTATAGAGCAAACAGCCAATAGTCTCTAAAATGGACCATGCCAAAAAACAAAAGAGCTCCCAAAGAGACTTCTGCAACCAAAGGGGGACCAACCTCAGCAGAAGCAGGAGCAGGAGCAGGAGCAGGAGCAGGAGCAGGAGCAGGAGCAGGAGCAGGAGCTTTGCAAAAGAACATCCTATGTGGCTCTATCTAGAAACTTACAGGTTTTAAAGGGACAAAGAGCCACAAAAGGGGAAATAACTAACACCCCTGCTTGCTTCCCAGCTGGAACTCAGTGAAATGCTAATAATGAGTGTTTTGTTTATATGCGTGTTGAATTACAAAGTGCAGGATTACATCTACCTGCAGCTTGCAGAGTTTCTTTTTACCTTATGTGGCACTTATTCAGGTCAATTTGTGGAGAAGAGGTTTGTTACAAAAATGGAAATTAATATTAACTAGTGATTCTGATTTTAAATTTAAACAAACAATTCTAATGCTAAAATTAAACAGATTCAAATCCTCAAATTAGATCAGTGATGATTAACATGGGATATGAAGAAGACAAAGGGTGAAGAAAAAACTTACAAGGATCAAAGAGCCTATGCAAACTACACCTAGAGTGACAGGCATGGTATCGGATATCAACAGGTTTTTTAACAAGGGCTATTGATACTTCTCCCCCCAAAACAGCTCTGCCTTTACAATGGAAAACCAAAGAGCCTGTTTGGGTGTTATCAGTGGCCTCTTATCAGGGGGAAACTAATCCAATTATACAAATTAGTTAAAAGAACAACTCCAACTAGGACATTTAGAAAACTCACTTAATCCTTGGAATACTCCTGTTTTTGTTATTCCAAAGAAATCAGACAAATGGAGGTTATTATAAGACTCAAGAGAGGTAAATGCTTGCTTACTTCCTATGGGGTACTACAACCAGGACTGCTAACCAACTGCAGTTCCCAAAGGCTGGTCTAAAGCTTTATAATTTCTTTAGATATATCTTTGCTATGTGAAGTCTTACAGAAGGATTCCACAAGTGCTATTAAAAAATTTTAAAAAGGGAGGAGAAAAGTCTACATAAGTGATAATAATAACCTGTATTATAGCAAGTCTTACAGAGAGCGATCACAGGAACATTTGGAAGAAATAGAAGGTCTGAGTACGTGACACAGCGTGGTGATGTCTAAGCTGGAAGCTGCAAGAAGGACATAAAAGTTGCTGGTATTCTTAAGACAGAATAAAATACCAAAAATATATTAATTATAGGTAAAAGGTTTTTATTTTTTCCAAATTATTTTTATAAGAGATCTGTGCTAATTGACCTATCAAAAAAAGGAACTCAAGTTTGGACTAGACTAGTCTTTTATAATTACAAACTTAAAAAATTCTGAAAAGTTATTATAATTTAATGTGGCCAAAAATATATTTGAGTGCACTCTGAATTTATAAGCAAATTGTCTTGTGTATGTGTTTTTGTTTGTTTGTCTGTCTGTCCAATCTGTAAACAGCTGTTTTACTTGAGCTCAACAAAGTTTTCTTCTTTTATATTTTTTGATTTTTGAAACAACTGTCTGTAATCTAATTTGGCTTATAGATAAATATTATCGAAATTAAGGGTATGCTTCCACCAAGGTTGCCAGCTGGTCTAAATTATGTTAAAATTGGTTTTATAAATGTCATAAATATTGTTGTTAATATAACTTGAGAGTCTCTCATTGTTCAAAACTGATGTGTCAAGTGTTATGATTGTATATTCATTAAAAAAGGGTTAAGATAATTAAATAAAAATCACTTAGGGTGGAGAGAGATTGTTGGACAGAACTCCAGTTGATGAATAAAAACGCAGCTGCCTAGAATAACATTAACCAGTTTTTGTTCATTAATAAGGAGTCCCAATAATCTCCATAGCCTTATGGGAGACACCTCAATAAATACTGTTCAAAATATATTATCGTGATATGTTTACACTGGTCATTGTCAAAAGGTTAAATTTTCAAAAAATATAAGACAATAAGGTTTTCTGATTGAAAGATGTTATTGGTATAAAACTTAATTAAGAAACAAAATAATGACAATTTGTTGTTGCTAATTTCATGGTATATAAAATGTATTCATGCCTTCCAAATGTGCAGTATTCTAAAATGTAAAACTGCAATTGTTTGTATGATGTTAGACATCTGCCTTTCTCTTGTGCTCCAGATATTTATAATAAGAGGTTCATGTCAGGCCAACATGAGGTCATCATTCAAATGATAATTTTTAAACAAAAATTTAAGTGATGTATATGCTAGGTATATGCCACTACATTTGGAAATGCTTAGATACTAAATAGCTCAGACAATGTTACAAATTTCTTCAATGACATCCTATTGAGGGACTGCAAATTGGATAAAAGCTTCTTATGTATTAGGTAGGGATGATTGACTAAAAGGGCTAATCTATTCCAATATTTAAATGTGATTTAAATGTATTTAAAATGTGTTTAAATGTTACACATTTAAATGTATTTCATAAATGTCATCATGCCTGTTATGTTGCAATACTATGTGTGGCTTTTGATTTCAAATTTTCTTTGTAAAATGGTATAACTGTTGTCTGTTAACATGCTCCAGGGATTCAACTACTAGAACACCCATGATTGGTAAGAAATAACAATTCTCTGGCAATACTTTATATTACAAGGTGCTTAATACTCAGATAAAATTTTAATAATTAAGTTCACTGCTCTCATATTACAATGTAATGTCATTAATCTTCTCTGCTGGATGTTTAACAACTGAGGTTTAGAGACCAAAAATTAGAGAGGTAAGTTGGGCTAAGAGGACACCAATATTTTGGCCAAAGCCCTCCAAGGTCAAATAGGACTCAGGACATAAGAGAACCTCTGCTGCGACATCATATAACTCAGCTGAGTCCCTGATCTTCTGATCAAGGAGATTATGGGACCACAGAGAAAAGTGATTCTATGGTGTACAGTGTGCCTAAGGAGAGTCACCAGGAGAAAAAAGTCTCCCAAGCTTTCACAGGAAGCAACTTGGTCAAGCAATGGCTGTGACTCATCCAAATGGCTGACACTGACAAAAGTACTGAGAGGCACTGCATGTGGTTCCAAGGTAAAACCTGAGAAGATTTAACTGACCTCGATAGATAGCAAGAAATTAACTTTAATTAATACAGGTCTCACTTTAACTTGGTCTTAAACAACCAACAGAAAAGTATAACTACAAGATATTAGATAGAAAGATAAATAAATAAGGTGTTCCAGTATAGTTAGTGACATGGGGACAAGGGTATGTTTGTGAATTATCAGGTCGTAAAACATCATTGTGTTCCATCCTGGGACCTGGAAGGGTGCAAGGTTCCATCCTGGAACACGGGGCCATAGAGAGAAGAGATCTTCAAACCCATGGTGAAGTCCACTGCCAACAGACCTGTCATGGATTCTATAATGGACTGATTATATGGACATGCTTGTGTCTTCTACTTCTGTTCTGACAATGTTAATCATATTTCAACGGCTGCATTTGCAAAAGCAAAAAGGAGGAGTTGTTGGGGACCACTACAAAGTGGCTCTGAGCAGGATTTAATATTAACCAATTGGCTTTCCATGTTTACTTGTGAGTTGTGTGAAGGCCACAGCTGAGGATGTCTGCCTCCAACCCCAATTAACTTAAAGGAGACTGCAGCTGCAGGCATCTCACTCCTGCTGTGAAGGCCTTCCTGGAGATAACATAGTTCTCCTAAATTAACATAAGGTATTACTTGAAAAAGTCCTGCCAGATTCCCGCCTTTTCTTGAGAGCCTCTCCTTTGTTTGTAAACCAAATAAATATGGGCCACCCAGAGCAGTCTTTGGCTAACTCAGAGAATACTGAAGCTGTAAGAGAGTTAGTCCCTCCTGGAACCCTAGAATCGTTACCACTGTCTGCATTTTTTTAAGCCTTCACCATCCACTTGCTTGGGAGATTGCGGGCCTGATCATCCTGCAATAACTTAGGGTTATTTAACCTGATTTTTGATAATACCTGGCTATTTTGTTTATTGAGATGGGATTTTGCTATGTTGCCCAGCATGTCCTTGAATTTGTGATTTTCCTGCCTCCATCTCCCACTCAGCTAGGATTACAGGCAGCTGCCTCTGTGCCTAGTCAGTGGTTATAGTTTAAAGTCTTTTATAAATCCAACATTTGGTCTCTCACACAGGCAGTTTCCATCGCCTACTTTTCCCCTAGCCTATGGGTCATGCTTTGCTGTTTTTTTAAAGCACATTTCCTATGTTATTGTTGGAAATTATTCTTTTTTGGGGGGGAATTATTCTCTTCAGATAATGCGTTGTGGCAGTTTCCAGTGAGTCTCCCAGCTTCAGGGCTTGTTACTACTTTCTTGTTTATCTGCTCAGCGGCTGGCTGGACTGCTTTAGTCAGTCTGTTTGCACCCTTCCGTGCTGGCCCTCTGTGGCCCCTCGAGCAGGCACAGCGTTGAGTACAGCCACAGTCTCCCAGGATGACAGCGATTTCGGTGGGGTTCTTTTTGTCTTTTATGAACTCACCCAGCTATTCCGCCCCTCAGGCACGGGCAAGTGCACTACCACTGAGCCCCACAAGCAGCCCAATATATGGCCTTATGCGGACCCCAGGAGGGCTCCTCCTGCCTTTGTTACCCTGCCTCTTCTTTTACAAACCAGCTGCTCTACAGTTTAGCCAGCCTCTCGAGTCTGCTCTCCGTTGCCTTGCCTGTAAGCTTCACTACTTTCACTAGCACTTCTAGGCTTGAGTTTGGTGCAAATGAGGGCAGTCCACTTAGGAGAGATTAGCAGGTCTTTGTTGATTTATTTTTTGTTGCACTGGGGATGGAACCCAGGGCCTCCCATGTGCTGGGCAAGCACTCTGCCACTGAGCCCACTGCCACTCCTTAATAAGTCTTTATTTTACAGGTTGTTTGTAACCCCAGGCAAAATCTCTGTCTGAGATAGGGCTTTGGAGCTGGGCTTAGGGACAGTGGCAAACTTCTCTCCAATTGACACCCCATCGAGAGTTTATCCAAAGATAATGAATTGATCTGGGAACAGATACTGCAGTGGGAAAATGCCTGCTACAGTAAACTACCTGTGCTAGGCATGGTGGCACATGACTGCAATCCCAGCACTCGTGGCGCTGAGGCAAGAAAATCACTGCAAGTTCTGGACCAGCCTGGGCTGAAAAGTGAGCTCAAGGCCAGCCTGCATAGCAAGACCTAGTCTCAAAAAGACCAAAAAAAAACAAACAAACAAACAAAAAAAAACAAAACAAAAAAACAACCTACCTGCAATTACAAAGGATTTTGTGTATATTACCTCATTTTACCTTTAAAGTTACTAGGAAATATATAGTTCAGGTGTTATCCCATTTATTCAGATGAAAAACTGAGCCTCATAGAGGTAGATTTCAAATTCACATAAATATGTGCTAAGGTAGGATTAGAACACATGTTTTGTGACTTAAATCCATTTCAGATTTTACAGTTAAAGCTATCTAAATTTTCTTTTTTCTCCAGGCATGGTGGTACACACCTGTACCACAGTACTTGGGAGGCTGAGGCAGGAGGATTGCTGAGAGTTTGAGGCCACCCTGGGCTACATAGTGAATTCAGTGCTAGCCTGGACTATATAGAGAGACCTTGTCTCAAAAAACAAAACAAAAAATTATTTTTTTCAACTTTATATTGCTATCATTTAGTCATACATTTATTTAAAATTTTGCTCAAGTACCAGGGTAGGTAAAAAACATAGATCTGAGCTAGGCATGGTGGTGCACACCTGTAATCCCAGCACTGGGAGGCTGAGGCAGGAGGATCGTGTGAGTGCAAGACCAGCCTGGGCTACAAAGTGAGTTCAAGGCCAGCCTGAACTGCACAGTGAGACACTGTCTCAAAAAGACAGAAACAATAACAACAAAAAAACATAGATTTGGCTATGCAGGGTAGTGCATGCCTATAATCCCAGCACTTGGGAGGCTGAGGCAGAAGGATCCCTGTGAGCTCAAGGCTACCCTGGACTGCATAGTGAGTTCAAGGCCTGTACTAAATAGTGAGACCCTGTCTCGAAATAAAACAAAACCATACCATAATGTGTTGCGAGTTTGCCACAGCTTTGTACCTTGTTTAGTTTATTTTTGTTTGTTCTTTTTGTTTTTTCTGGTACTGGGAATCAAACTCACGACCTTGGGCTTGCCAGGCAGGCGCTGTGCCCCTGAGCTAAATCCCCAGCCCCTCCTTGTTTAGTTTAATTCTTCTATCTACTTCATAACTCAGTGTGAAATTTAAATAAAATACCGCATTTCTTTCAATTCTGGGCAGCCATTGAACACAAAGCATAAAATAGAATTTTTTTTTTTGTCTTTTTTGAGCCAGGGTCTCACTATGCAGTTCAGGTTGGCCTTGAGCTCACTTTGTAGCCCAGGCTGGTCTTGCACTCACCAGATCCTCCTGCCTCAGCCTCCCGATGTTGAGATTACAGTTGTGCACCACCATGCCCAGCTAAAATAGAAATTTTAAACTCATGCAAAATATTTTTTTGCTCATTGGTAACAATAAAGATTAAGGAATAATTCCACACATTGAGAAAGGTTGCTAATTTTCTAGTTCTTCACTTGTGTATTACTTTGTTTGAAGCTGTAAATTTACAGAATGCTCTGCAGTCACACTTTACTTTTTGTACAATATTCCAAAACCAAATAATAATAATTATTATTTTTTGAGACAGTCTCTCACTATACATAGTGAGGCTGGCCTTGAACTCACTATGTAACCTAGACTAGCCTTGAACTCATGGTGATCTTCCTGCCTCAGCCTCCTGAGGGCTGGGATTACAGGTGTGCGCCACTTATCCTGGATGTTGTTTTTTTTTATTATCTAAAAAAAGAAAAAAAAGAAAAAGAAAAGGAAAGCTAGGGCAAAGGCATGTTTTGAAAGGCAAGATGAGGAGGATTACATACATCATTTGATACAAAGCAAGGGTGGTATTGTTACTGGACCCTGGGGTGCCCAGGGATTCCTTCCAGGCTCTTGTCCTATTCAAAGGATTAGGCAAGACAACAGAAGAACATGAAGGTTTTACATTTATTAAAGTTTAAAGGAAAGGTTTTTCCCACTTACTGAAGGTCAAAGGTAAGAGAGGTAGGGAGAAAAGAAGTGCTCTGCAGAGTGAGTATGCACTGGTTAAACTAGGAACAGAAGTGTGTTCCACACAGTGCAGGCCCAGCCGGTAGAAAGGCTCACAGAGTCTGTGAGTTTAATAGCCAGTATTTTTATTTCTTTTTTTTTTTTTTGAGACAGGGTCTCACTCTACAGTTCAAATTGGACTTGAACTCATGATGTAGCCCAAACTGGTCTTGAACTCACAGCTGCAATAGGAAACAAACACGCCCCCTCTTAGGGCTGACCCCAAGGGACTGTGCCCTGGAGAGAGTCAGTGCAAAGGTGAAACATTACAGCTGTGGCTGGAGGCACATCTGTTGGAGGTCAAACCTCAAGATAAAGACAAAGTCACCAGGCCTACATGCCTCCCCAAGGGGTAAGATAAGTGGTAACACGTGGCCTAAAAATGTCTACATAGACATCAGTCACCTTGGTGGGTGACCAAGACCCTCAGACTCATCCCTGAGAAGTTCTTTGTTCCATCCGTGTACACTTGCTACACGACTTGCTTCCTCATTGGATCAGTACTACCTAAGGAGCTCCACTTATCTTACGAGTTGCTCATAGTCTTAACCCCTGTTTCATCCATGTGATTGTGCTCTATAAAACTTCCCCCAAAAAGCAGGGTCCTTGGCAACCCACTTGGGACCGCTCCTGCCTCTCAGGAGTGGACTCTGTCCCCCTCAATAAGTATTTCCTACGCTTAACCTGCGTGTTTTCTTAGAATTCATCCTTTGATTTGGGGGAACATGAACTCCATGTGTTGGACATTCAGCAGGCTGGGAGTTTTCATATTTCCCCTATGTCATTTGGAGGTTCTACATCATTCCTATATCAGTATGAACAGAAAAGTGGGGCAACAGGGCAATAAAAAGCGCAGAACAGCACAACAACAGAGAAATCAGGCTTTGGGATTTTTCTAAGGAAGTTCACCCCAGCCCAGTTGCCTCTCGCTGGGTATCTGGGTAAGACTGATGGAGTAGTTGACAGGGTGCTGAATTATCTTCAAGCACTTCTAGTGCACAGGACATTCCCAGAGTTCATTCTGATTAAATTATAAATCTGAGATGCCGTCCACACTTATGGACATTTAAGAGTGGGGAAAAGGTTACTTATGGTCAGGCCAGGAGATCTACTGAGAGCTTGTTCTTGGGCCTGGGGCTTCAGGGATTTCTTGGGTCTTTGTTATTTTATTTTTTTCTTCTGGCAGAACAGAGAAAGGAGGATTGGCCCTGGAGGGCTGCCTAAACTCAAGTGGGTGGAGAGCAGTGGTCTTCCAGCCGTATTGTACTACCTGTACTGGGGGGATGTGAAGGAAGTCCCAGGCTGACTGAGACAGAAGGACAGAAATGAGTGGTTTGTGTAGGGCTCCTGAGGGAGGCAGGGACCCCGTCTCTTGACGTTACTGTGCAGAGGTTGCGTTTCAGTTGCACCCGGGCTCCGCCTCATCATGCAGTGTGTGTCTTAACATCATGTCAGGTCTCTGCCTCAGGTCTGATTCTTACCATCTAATGAGGCAAAGGTTACTATAGGGTATTTTAGAGACTACACAAGTGTTTGCCTCTTACACCTGGAATTTGCTTCTTTTTTTTTTTTTTTTTTGGTTTTTCTCCGGTACCAGGAACTGAACTCACGACCTTGCGCTTGCCAGGCAGGCGCTTTTGCCGCTGAGCTAAATCCCCAGCCCCTGGAATTTGCTTCTTATTATCTGGGAAAGTCTCTGTTTTAATTTTAGAGCAGGGCAGATCCCTCTCCAGCTTCCGTGGATTTGACTTTAGTGATCTTGTCTTTCTTGGCTCTGAGTCCCCAAGAGCTCTGCTGACCATGTTGTGTCAGGGGTGTGCGTTGCTCCTCTGCTGGGACACATAGCTAACTGGGATTGTAAATTCAGTTCCAGTAAGGAATTACAAAGGTGGAGTTTTTGTTTGTTTGTTTGTTATTTTCTTTCTTTTTTTTTTTTTTTTTTGTCTTTTTGTGACAGGGTCTTGTTATACAGTTCAGCTGGCCTTGAGCTCACTTTGTAGCCCAGGCTGGTCTCAAACTCAAAATGATCCTCCTGCCTCAGCCTCCCAAGTGCTGGGATTACAGGCATGTGCCACCACTCCTGGCTGAGAGGTGGAATTTAAAATAAAGGAAGATGATTTATTTGAAAAAAAAAAAAAAAAGAGAGAGAAGATAGCTACTCTGAAAAGTAGGGGGCACCAGAAAGGCAAATACCTGTGGGTCTTTGTCCTCAGCTTCCTTTTATTAAGACCAGTCAGTTTCTTTCTTTTTTTTTTTTTTTTTTTTTTTTTTTTGGTTTTTCTCCAGTACCGGGAACCAAACTCACGACCTTGTGCTTGCCAAGCAGGCGCTTTTTGCCGCTGAGCTAAATCCCCAGCCCAAGACCAGTCACTTTCCTTTCCCCACTGGGCACCTGGAATTTATGACCATCTGATTGGCCCTCTGGCTGTCTTCCACTCTAGCCAGGCCATCTTTACCTACATTCTTTTCTGTCCTTTGATTCTTTCTTCCCCTTTTGTGATGGGGGTGTGTGTGTGTGTGACAGAAAGGCAGTTTAGAGTTAGAAATTAAGAAAAGTATGTATCTGGTGCAGTAATATATTGACCATAGAGTGAGAAAAAATAAAATATATGTATATAAATGTATAGGTGTGTGTCTTTTTATATAGTAAGTAAGCCCCATCTCCTTTGCATTTTATCAGAGGTGGGTGCGGAGGCTGGCTGCCCTGGTCTTTGCTTTGTCTGTCAGCTCTTCCTGATAAACTCTCAGTTAATGGTGTCACCTGGCGCCTGTCTGAGTCTGGTTTCTTTCTCCTTATCTACCTTTGTCATCTTACCTTTGTTGCTCCAGTCTAACTGCAGAGACAAAAGCTGCTTTTAGGATGACTTTTTATTACTTTCTTCACTAAAGCTTAATGAGGCTTTTATTCTCTCAAGGCCTGCCGACCACCTTTCCCTAAAACCATGCAGCCTTTGCAGGCTGACCAGACTTCTTCTATCTGCTGGTATGTTAACTTTATAACCTTGAAGACTGGTCTAATTGTTAACTCCCAAGTTCTTAGTATGCTTGTTAACCCCGTAAAACTAAGGCCTGGCTTAGCTATCTTAGCTGGATCTACAGAAGGCTGCCAGGTGAACATCAGACAACTTCGAATTTGTTAGAATCCCACCTACATGCTAAATAAGACATCACCTACCCCAGTGCTATTAGTACTGGTAGTGTAACTGGGGCTGTGGGATCGCTTTCCCACCATCCATCTGAATTTGGACAACATCCCAGAGCCAAACTGATTCTGTCGTCCTAACAGAAGTGGAAATAAGAATAACAAAGACCCAGGAAGTCTGTAAGCTTCAGGCCAGAACACTTGCTGGGTTAGAGCCCACGGCCTGACCTACAGTAACCTTTTCCCCACTGAACTTCATAATGATTCATACACAGGACCACATGTCATGCGTGGGATTAAAACAGTGAATTCTGGGAGCATCATACCTACTGGATGCCCCAGAGATCACTCAGCACCCTGTCAATCATTTCTGTCAATCATATCCAGAGAGATACAATGAGAGGCTTGCAGGGCAGAGTGCACATCTAAATCCAAAAGCCTGATTTCTTCTCTTTTCTTATTTTTTTGTCTTTTTGAGACAAGGTTTCACTATGCAATTTAGGCTGGCCTTAAAGTCACTTTGTAGCCCAAGTTGGCCTCACACAGTGGTCCTCCTGCCTCAGCCTCCCCAGTGCTGGGATTACAGATGTGTGCCACTATGCTTGGCAAGCCTGATTTATTTTTCCTCTCCCTATTCCTCTGTTGTCCTGGCACCACTTTTTTTTTTTTTTTTTGTACTGGGAATCGAACTTAAGACCTTGTGCTTGCCAGGCAGTCACTGCGCTGCTGATTTCCCCAGCCCCTTGGCACCACTTTTTCCCTCTTTCTGCACCTTTTTGTTTCTGCTGGTACGAACCCTCCCTCCCTGAGTGCAGCTTCCATGTTAATGTCAATAAATGTTGCTGCTTTTTCTTTTACCTTTGGGTGTACTCTTGCAGTTCTTTGCTCAATGAGCACAAGAACCCAGAATCTGTCTCTGGAGGGCCTTGTCAGGTGATAACTGCTTGATGTTGACCATAAGGAAGCACAAAAGGAGTACAAAGAGGCAGCACCTGAATTCTTGGAAATTTCTGCTCATCCATAGAAGAGACATAGCCATTCCTCCCCTTTCTTAGCCTGCCCCTTCCCTCATCTCTTCTGCCTCATTATCTATAACCTTTCCCGCCCCAGGTCAAGAGGCTGTTTGTAAACTTATCTCCCATCTCTCCTGTTCTTAGGCAAAAATAAAAATTCTTTCACTGCTGAAGTGGTGCTCAGTCTTATTAGTTCTACAGTTCCAAGAGGGAAATAAGATACAATTGGGGTTGAAAAATAGGAAATGTTTTCAATTTACAGTGGGTTTATCTGTGTATAACTGAACCCCAAGTGGAGGACCATCTGTAGAGACCTCATTTTCTATGCACGAGAGAGACTAATTCCCGGGGATTCAGTTGTCTTGTTTGTTTAGTAGTTTTCACCAGTCTCACTGGGAGTCCTGAAAAGGAGAGACAGAGGTGTGAGGCAGAAGCAAGATGCTCTGGCTTTGAAGCTGCAGGAAGGGGCCTGAGCTGAGGGGCGCAAGGAGTGTGGGTCTAGAAGCAGGAGGCGACCAGTGACAGATGCTCCCCTTCCCGGCCAGAAGGAATTAGCCCTGCCCTTGACCTTTACCCCGTGAAACTGATCTCAGACTGCTTCCCTCCAGAACAATAGAGAACAACTTTGTAGGGTTGAACGTATGTTGTAGCTGTCACAGCCGCAATAGGAAACAAACACGCCCCTTCTTGGGGCTGACCCCAAGGGACTGAGTTGGAAAGGACAGCTGGAAATGAGGGGCTGGGGAAGCTCAAGTCAGAGAGAAGGAACTGGCCGTGACTGTTCCTTTCATCTTGGAGCTGGGGTGGGGGTGGGCGTGGGAAACACAATTTCAAGGAGGCTTAGAGGTCTGTAATAATAACCTTCAGTAGAGTCCAGAGGCGTCTTTTGAAAGACAAGTTAAACTTCCTAGTATTGAAGGAATTTACACCTGAGTTATGTCCAGACCTTAGCAGACTTCATAAGGGCCCTGGGGATTTCATTTAGGGCCGACAAGGGCATGCAAAGTAGTCTCCGCTTCAAGATCCCCCAGTTAATCACACCTGTGAAGTCCCTACATCATAGGGCCCCACCCCTCAAGGACTTCCCCTGGCCTCTGGGTGTTGGGGTGTGTGTCCTCTCCAACGAGGGTTTGGGTGGTAGCCAGGCCCCAGGCCCAGGACGTCTCAGGAGGATGGGTCACACCCGTGTCTGGGCCCTGGCATTGGGTCAGCCAGGCCTTGAACCCCAGCTCCTCCACTTACTCGATGTTGGCCCCTGGGAGAGGAACTTACCTTTTTGTGCCTGACTTGACCTAGAAAAAATACTTCTGAATATTTACAATAAACCAGCTGAGTGACTCACAAACCCGAGCTCCAAGCTCAGCCTTCAGAGGGGCCACCTCTCCTCCTTTGGCTGAGGCTCCTTAGATTTGAGGTAGGGGTGGTTGTCAACCCCTTGCTGTTTTAAACCTCAGCTGAAATTGAGGCTCAGCTGAAACTGAGGCAGAAGTCAGTAGTTTTTTTTTTTTTTTTTTTGTCTTTTGGAGACAGGGTCTCACTATGCAGTTCAGGCTGGACTTGAGGTCACTTTGTAGCCCAGGCTGGTCTCGAACTCGCAAAGATCCTGCCTCAGCCTCCCAAGTGCTGGGATGACAGGCATGCGCCACCATGCCCAGCAGAAATCAGTACTTTATAACTTCTGCCACGCTTGGGCCAGGACAGACAGAAGGCAGGGAGGTGAAGAGGGTGAAGTCTTGGAACGCCAGCTAGGCCCAGAGTCAGGGCAGGTCACCAACTTCGGTCATCTCCTCTCCCCTCAATTTGTTTTTTTGCTGTTCTCTCCCTTTTTTTTTTTGAGACAGGGTCTCATTATGCAGTTCACGCTGGTCTTGAGCTCACTATGTAGCCCAAGCTCGCCTCGAACTCATAGTGAGCCTCCTGCTTCAACCTCCCAAGTGCTGAGATTATAGGCATGCAATACCATGCCCACCCACAAACTCTTTATTTTGAGATAAATGTTGATTTACATACATCTTTTCAGATTTATTTATGTATTTATTTATTTTATTGTACTAGGATTCAGACCCAAGGTCTTCAGGTGGGGCTATATCTCCCACCCTTTTTATTTTTTACGTTTGAGACAAGATCTCATTAAGTTGCTAAATTGTACAGACTGGGCTCAAATTTGCAGTTCTCCTACCTCTGCCTCCTAGAGTGCTGGGATTACACGTATGTGCCACCACACTCAGCTTCAATATGGGAAAGACTCAAATCTACAGAAGAAGCTGCACAGGTGGTATAGTGACACCCATGTGACCTTCACCTGCATTTTACTGCTCATATTCAACTGAGTTCATGGTTTTAATCTGTTGTCCAGATCTACATCAACAGACAGAGAAATGAGTATGGATATATGGTCGTCCACTAAGAAATGCTTCTAAGTACTCATTTTTTTTTTCTCTTTCTTTTTGTTTTGTGTAGTTCTGGTTGGACTTGAAGTCACTATACAGCCCAGATTGACCTCAAACTCAAGGCCATCCTCCTGCATCAGCCTCTCAAGTGTTGGGATTGCAGGCGCCGGCCCCCATGCCTGGCTCTAAATACTCATTTCTTTTGTGTGTTGGATGCTTTTCCTTCCCAACCCTATCTGCAGGGGGGAGACCCAATGATGCCTTAACAGTAACAAACACACCCACAGCCAGACTGGTCTGGCTTTTTCAGTCCCATTCCTCCGCTACAAACTGGTCTTCCATTTCATCGGAGAGACAGCTGAGTTCAGGCTGGGCAGGAAACGCTCAAGACAAGCCTGGAACATCCCACTTGCTGGGAAGTTAGGACGTGCCCAACAGCAGTGGGGCCAAGGAGCCAATGTGAAGGGGATCTGCTGGCCACCCCAGGGGCAATGTGAGCATCAAAATAAATACGCATAGTGATGGATTGTAATCCACCGATGAAAGCATGAAACCGTGAGTCCATGTTGACATACATAAAGGAAGACAAACATCTCTGCAGAAAAAATGTCTGGCTCACACAGACCCGTCTAGTTCCCATCCCCCATGGCAGGATGCTGCCTCTGTCCTTCCTTGCTGGTGTCCCCTTTCTACCCTGGGGAGAGTCCTGGGTCCAAACAGCATCCTTACGTTTATCTACTCGCACTCCACCCTGCAATGTTCACAAAGTAATGCAGGGCTGACACCCACACCAGCACAAACCCACGAAGGAAATGCTAGTGTGCATGTGCGTTCTTCTTAGCCTTAGGGTTACACAGCCCAGGTGGTGCCCAGCATCTGAAGCACAAGAGGACATTTCTGAGGTGGGTTTTGATAGAGGAGTAAGAGTCTCCCAGGAGGAGGAGAAGAGTGCCCAGCGGGAAGAAGCAGGCACAAAAGCCTAGAGAGTGGAGTGGAAGAGCGGCCCCCCAACACTCTCGGTCCAGCAGTCTGCCTGCAGTGAAGGCAGTAAGAAAGGGTGGGTGTGGGCACTGTGCACCTGCAACGCCTCTCGTGAGCTTGGACTGATGTAGCTGGCACGGGGAATCTCCAGAGGCATCAGGACTTAGAAAATGTGGAGGTTAGCCGGGCATGGTGGCACACACGTGTATTTCCAGCACTCAGGAGGCTGAGGCAGGAGGATTGCCTGAGTCCAAAGCCAGCCTGTACTGCATAAGGGACCCTGTTTCAAGAAAAGAAAATAAAAGAGGGCACAGATGCAGTGCCTGGGCCAGCAAGATGGCTTTGCAGCATTTTGCCTCAGTTTCATTATCTGTAACATGGGGACGAGGGGGCCCATTTCCGCTACAGGGAGAGTCCCTGGGGCTGCACCGGCTGATGGGGTCTGGGGCTGGGGCAGGCAGCCTGCAAGCCCTCCCTGCTCTGTGACAGGGCTCTGCTTCCTGTTTCTCTCCCATCAAGGGTAGTTTCAGTCTCAGCTTCAAAAGAACAAACACACTCAAAACAAAGGAAGCCGGTGCTGCCTGCAAAGGAAGCAGGAAGCCGCCAGCCCAGGGCCTGTGCTGAGCCCAGCTGCTGGAGCTCAGGGACAGCACTGGGGATAGCAGGATGGAGTCCGTGGCACTGTACAGCTTCCAGGCCACAGAGAGTGACGAGCTAGCCTTCAACAAGGGCGACACGCTCAAGGTACAGGGGACGGGCCAGACTGAGCGGCCCACGTGGGGTGGGTTAAGAGCTGGGCGAGGATACTCCCTGCGGGGCTCGGTGTCTGCGGTCACTGATTGTGTGATTGTAAATGTGCCAGCCAGTCTCCCCGAGCCTCATTTCCCTCATCTGGGAAATGGGCAGAGAGCTAGTGAGCCCTCCTTGAGGGTTGTAAGAGTTGAAGGAGACACCACTGCAGCAGTCAGTAGAGGCTGGATCAACCTCCTGGGTTTCTAGAAAAGTATTTTGAAAAGAGCTTTTAGGAGAAAGCGGGGGTTGGGAGAACGAGACTGCATGTGTGGCACGAGAGGAGGTCTCAGGAAAGACTTAGGTACCCACCTAACCTAAGCGAGTTAGAACGGTGTGATTGTAGGACCGAGGTGAGCTTCCCAGCAGTGTGGAGAAAAGTGGAAACAGTCACACACAACTCATTTTGCCTTGTCTGGGCCTTTGTGATGTCCTGTCAGCACAGCCTGGCCATGGGTCGGTGGGATCTTCTGGGCGTTTCCCTGCCCTCTTCCCTCCCATGCTCCCTGTGCCTTACGGAGCCCTCAGTGTGCAAGTTTGCATACAGCAGCTTAGTCCAGGGGTACGTTCAGGACTCAGGAGAGGCCATGCCAAAAGTTGGGCACTGGGGCAGTCACTCTCGCACCCTGAGCAAACCACTGCCCTTCCTTGGGCTGCACTCTTCCCACAGGAGCAGTGGGTATTAGACTAGACGTCCCTTCTCTAGCCCAGGCTCTGCTCTTGTCCCCAAGCTTGAAGCACACAAAGGGACAGGAGCCTCCCCTTTGTTGCCACCTGCGGAGCTGGGCCTCTAACTCTGCAGTATACCAGGTATCTACTTTAGCCAAAGGGCCGCAGGGGACCAGCACCATCACTGCCTTTGGCCGGGAGATGTAACAGGGATGCAGCTCGTCCCGGGTGGTGTGGCACCAGCCTGGAACCTCAGTCTCTTTGACCTGGAGCCTGTGTGCAGTGTGCCTGAGACTGCAAAGGCAGCCCCGGGGTGAGAGTCAGCATCGGCGAAATCCCCTCTTCATCCCGGGGCCGGCCCCCGCCCTCCTGAGCTGGCTGCAGGTCCCTGCACATGTGGCGCCTGGCTCTGGCGCAGGCTGAGTTCAGAGGGTGAGCACCCAGTCCTGAAACTCTGAGACCTCAACTCCTCTCCTGAGAGCAGGGGGCGCTTCCAGACCCAGGCTTGGGAGCAGTGGGGGGAGTGGGACAGGGAGGAGACTGCAGCGGGTAGGCTGGGACTGACCCAGGACTGGAGGGACCAGCCAGCAGTGGACGGGGCAGGCAGCAGGACCCCTGAGGCAGTTGTTAACTGTGACTTCCCCTCCGCCCTCCTAGACTCCAGAGCCTCCCACTGCACCCAAGATGAGTCAAGTTTACTCTTTACTAGAGTAGAGCAGTGGGGGTGCATCTCACCAAGGTGCTGGCTGCTCAGGAAAGAGTGAGCTTGAGACTCTCCTGCCCTAAGCACCTGAAGGCAGGGCCCTGTGGGCAGCCGGGCACACAGCAGAGCCTGTGCACACTAGGGCTCCATGAGACGCAGGCAGCATGGCAGGAAGAGGGCAGGGGGACCGCAGGGACTCGTGCACATGTTCTCTTAGGGACCAAGGTGATGGGGTGCGCTAGGAGCTGCCTTCTTCACTGGAGCAGCCCTGAAATACTGGCTGCTGCCAGGCTGTGTTTAGCACCCACATGAGACGCAGCACACCCAGGACAGGCGTGAGGAGGCCGCTTTAGGTGGGCAGTCAGGGCGGCTTTTCAACAGAAGTGACCCCTGAGCTACAGCCGCAGGATGACCAGGAACCGACCATGTGAAGATGGGGAGGACAGTGCCAGGCTGGAAAACAGCTGGTGCAAAAGCCCTGAGGTAGGACCATCGTGATGTGCTTGAAGAGTCGAAAGAATATCTGTGGCCAGACAGTAGTGAGTGTATGGAGACGGCAAGACTGAGGCAGGGAAGGTGGCCAGGAGTCCGGGCTGGCTGCTGCCCCCCAGGGAGAAGTGAAGGTAGTGTAGACAGAGAAAAAATCGCGACAGAAGTCACGAATATTAACATCTTTGGTATGTAAAGAGCTCTTACATATCAAGCGTCTTCAAGGTTTTTGAGGGTGTGGGAAAATACGCATTTTGTGGGTGGTGCACTGGTAGATTTATATTATCATTGGAGGGGCATCTGAGAAATATATAGAGATCTTTAAAAATATTGGCTAGGGAAAATGATGTGGGGTTATAGTCTCAGCTCCTTAGGAGGCTGAGACAGGAGGATCACTTTAGCCTAGGGGTTTAGACCTAGCCTGGGCAGCATAGTGAGGTTCTCATCTCAAAAACAAAACAAAATAAAACTGCCCTGTGGCTCTGGAACCCTTTCCTGGGAATCAAATGTAATGGAAACGGATGTTTTCCCGCACCATCAAGACTCAGGGCATACCTGGCAGGTCCAGACCCTGTTCTAGAGGCACCAGCCAAGTATTAGGGAGGAAAACAGAAGTAGCTGCCCCTGCCACACAGCTGATAGCTGGTGGCAGACAGAAAGCACGAGTTAGACACAGAAATAAAACCCAGAGCTTGCTGGGTGCCGACAGTGCTGCGGGGAGGATTAGGGGACGGAGAAGCTGCTGAGGGTTTGCCTTGTCCTCTCCACATGGGCGGCCGTGGAGAGGCCTTTCTTGATGCCTTCCTCTGCCCTCCACTGACAGTCCCTCGGCCCCTCCCACACACCCCACATGCGTCACCCTGGCGTTCTTTTCAGGATGACGACTCCAACATAAACTCTCTTGTTTACTTGTTTCTTTCCTTGTTTATGTCTGTCTCTGCCACTGGGATGTAAGCTCCATGTTCCCTGCTGTGTCCCCAGGGCTTACGCAGGCCTGGCATACAGGAGGCAGTTACTAGCTGCGTCAGGCAGGGACAGGGAGAAGCACAACACCCAGAGTGGGAGGCCTGGACAGGCCAGGAAGCCGGTCTCTGAGTATTTGGGGATTTTAGGCAATGTCAATAGTAAGATTCAGCTAACGTGACCATGAGAACATTTCTGGGTCTTCCCAGTAGAAAACCAGGAGGTCTGACAACAAAACCAGGGATCAGAGCAGGTGTGTCACAGTCCCAGGCCCACGTGGGAGGATGCAGCCCACAGGACACTGCCACGGTCAGTGTTGGCCGTAAATGTACCCACTGAGTGGCTGAAGAAACTGAGTCCCAGGACGCAGAGTCAGGAGCAGACCGAGTGGTCCAGGGGAACCGTGGCTGTAGAAGGCAGCCCTCAGGCCCTGATTTCCTCATTCGGTTGGGTGAATTGTTCTGCTTCATTTTGAGTGAAAGTTTTTCTGAGTTGGCCACCTGCTTCCGTCTGTCTCTGGCGCTGTTGACCTTGCTTGAACTCAAGGACAGGAAGGAAGGGCTCGACCTGGCCTGGCGGACAGAGTGGGGTTCTACTCTGGGAGACCCAGGCCTCCCCCGAGGGGGCCCGTCCCTGGCCGAGCTCATGCTCCATGTGGGACTGCCTGGGGCCCTCTCTTCTCTGCGCCCAGTGTTTTCTACTAATAAATCTCCCCCAGGAGCGAGCCCATGTGCAGCCCTGCTCCAGGACTGACAGGCAAAGGTGGTGGAGCAGGGTGAAAACAGTAGGTCAGCGCACTCCTAGACCACAGAGCCAAACAGCCCACATCTGAGGCCTGGGGCTCTGCATCACCCCCGCTGTGTGGCCTTGGCTGTGATACTTCCCCCCTCTGAGCTCATCTGAAAAAGTAGCATGATGTTGACCTTGCAAGGGTCCACGAGAATTGGGGTGACACACAGAAGGTGTGTCCAGGAAGTGGAGGAAGGGGCCCAGCCTGCTACTCAGCCTACCTGTGGGGCGATGGAGCCTTGCCGACTGGGACGATGTGCCTGAGCAGCGTGAGCAGGCCCAGCTAGCCCTGAAAACCAGCCACGGGCCCTGTTCCTTTCCCGGTACCAGACCCTCCTACCATCGTCACTCCTGGGCTCAGACCCATAAGGGTGTTTTAAATGTGAGTCGCCTTGTATGATACTGGTCACAGAGCTCAGGCTGGGGTCCCGCACCTTCTGGGGACTCTGATCTTCACCTCAAGGCTCAGCGCACGGCAGGCAGGTACTGTCGGACCCCTCATGCTCCAGCACAGTTCAGGCACTGAGGGGCCCCAGCTCTGCACCCGAGACCTCCCAGACTCAGCTGCCCCAGTTCCTCAACCCAAAACCTCCTCTGAGTCCCTAGCTGTCCCATCCTAGGAGGCTGTGGCCCTCTTGATGGGTGTTCTTGGGCCAGGAGCAGGCAGGACTGTGGAATCAGACAGCAGCTCTCACTTGGGCCACGTGACCCTTGGCAGATCCCCACCCGGGCCCAGGCCCTCTTCTGTGAATGGGCTCAGGCATTGGTGTGGGAGAAACCCACCTGGGCCTGGCCAGTGGCAGAGTCTCAGCAGGTAACAGGTGTTCCCTTTTGGTGACCCACAGATCCTGAACATGGAGGACGACCAGAACTGGTACAAGGCTGAGCTCCGAGGAGCTGAGGGCTTTGTCCCCAAGAACTACATCCGTGTCAAGCCCCACCCGTGAGTACCAACCTGGAGGCTGTGTCCCCACTGGCTGGGTCAGGATGAGTCAGGCATGAGCTCCCTGGGCGCTAGACATTGCCAAACAGAGTCTATCAAGGTGGTGTGGGAGCCGAGTCTAGGGTTCCAGTGTCCTGGGGCCTAGGACCCGCTGGTCCTGGGAAGTCCAAGTGAGGTTCTTAGCAGGGCATTCACCACCATGGCCCTCGGAAGAGCAGGACAGTGGCAGCCCAGCGCAGGCCTGGGTGCCTAAGAAATCAATGAAACTAACTGGACATGCTTCCAATGACAGCTGAGCCACTGCCTGGTCATCTGCCAAAGGCTGGCCATGGCTCAGGGGCCCAGCAAGGGTGATATGGGGACACAGAGGAGTCAAAACAGTCCTGTTCTATGACAGGTACAGGATATAGAGAAAATGCTACGTGGGAAGAGGGTCAGCCCTGAGGTGAATAACCAGAGGAGGCTTCTCAGAAAAGGTAGCTCCTCAGAAGCGAGGGCTTTGAGGGTGTATAAGAGTTGGCTATGTAGAAAAAGGTATCTCCACGTGTTCCTAGGAGAGGGCCAGGATGAGCCAAGGGAGGGCGGTGAGGGAGAAGCTGAGGCTGTGGGACAGACATGGGGCTCGAAGTGCCCAGCTCAGCATACTGGGCAGCCACGGAGTGTTAAGGGGAGGCAGGCACTCAGTCAGATGTGCAGGCAGGTATAGTGCCAGGCAGGCTGGAAGGCAGAGTGGGAGCTGTGACGCTGTGTGGCTGTGGGGTGGAAGGAAAGGAGGTGCAGGCCTTCGGTGAGGCCCAGAGGGTATTTCCTCTTTATCTTTCTTTGAATTATTTTTGAACCTGCCAGGACCTCCAGCTTCCTCTGCCACTCTGCTGGGCTTCAGCGTTTCCAGCCGTCCCCTCAGGATCCCAGCCTCCAGTCTGGGCAGGGGAAGGGCGAATCATGGCAAGCAAGGAGGGGAGAATCCAGTACTGGCACGAGGCAGGCCCAGGACCTCAGGCTGTGCTGAGCCCAGGGCACATCTGGAAGCGGAGGTGGGGAGTAGGGGGGTAAGGACCATGGACTGGGCCATGGGAGCCTTCAGTGGAGGAGCCTTCAGTGGAGGAGCTGGCCTTGCGGGTGGGAAGCCTGCCAGGCCCGGCTTCAGAGAAGCGCAGAGCAGTGTCTCCACTTGCTGGGCCATCTGGAGTCAGGCACCCTGAAGGGTCCTTGGGAGCCAGGCAGGGTTGCAGCCTCTGGGCCTGCCCATTGCATGGGGCCTTGCCCAGGTGCTAGCCCCAGGTTCGTAACCTCAGCACCTGCATTGTGCCCACATAGCCTCGGGGAACTCCAGCTCTACACCTGACTGAGCCCCAGGGTGTGGGGGTGGGGTCGGGGAGGGGCTGGTACCAGGCTCACTCCCTCCTTGAGCACTCAGGTCACCCCTGCTGGTCCCCAGAACCCCTGAGAGATGTAAGACAACGACCCCGAGCTGGCCCCAGAGGGAGGAGGCCCCTGATCCAGCTGAGTGGCCAGGGCGGCGGGCGCAGGGAGGGCTTATCTAAAGGAAGAGCGTGGCCCGCTGGCCTGGGAGTTGAAGTTGATAGGGGGGGATGTGGGCGAGGAGGAGTTTGAACCGCTCATCACAGCAGCCGCAGCAGCAGCAGCAGCAGCAGCCGCAGCAGCAGCAAATATTTGCATGCAACTGCTCGGGAGCGTTCTCCCTCTGCGGTTCAGTTTCCACATCAGTGAGGGGCGCTCCAAGAGGATGATGGAGTTGGGACGGGGTGCAGGGAAGGGGCTCCCGAGGGGAGGAGTGCGTTACCCCGCCCACAGCCTCCAGGGAGGAGGGGCAGGACTGCGCAGAGGGCGCTCCTCTGAACCGGGCGGGGCGACACCCTCTGCCGCCCACACATTGCCGTCTCCTCTGGGGTTTTGTGGCTTCTTCACAGGCCCGGGCCCCTTGGGAAACTCCCATCCAGGGCCCGCAGCAGTGGGGCGGAGCCTGCGGCAGCTCCCTCTCCCTCTGGACCCGGGACCTCTAGCTTTTACTGTGCTGGGCAGGCTGCAGTCTGAGCCTCTGGCCGGGCTCGCCCAGGTTGAGGGGGCGCAGACGCGGTTCTCTGGTGTCCCTAGCTCCACGGAGCCCTGGCAGAGCGCCCCCCAGTGACCACCTTCCCAGACTCGCCTTGCAGGGGACACCACCATGATGTGGGGGGGACAGTGACCTGGAAGCTCAAGTCTGGGGGTTTGGGCCCCCCGGAATTAGTCCCTGAGGCACGGGGAGCAGCGAGGCTGTAGACAGGGAAGAGCGGACAGGAGGGGCTCTGGGGAGACCACTGCTGCAGGGGCAGCAGGGGCTCTATGGGGCGGGCAGGACCTGCACTTAAGAGGCTCTCTGGCTCTGTGGGGAGCTGGGGCGTCTCCCCGCCCCCTCAGCCTGCCCCACACGCAGACCAAAGCCTGGCACCGAGTTTGTGCAGCAGCCTCCTCAGGTAGCTGTTGGGTACGGGGGCAGGGCTTTGACCCAGCACGTCTGCCTCTCCCTGTGGAGGCAGTTGCTGGCACCGACAATAGGAGAGGCCGCGCCCCAGGCTGCAGGAAGCATTTGCTGGAGGTCGGGAGGGAAACAGAAGAGGGGACAGAGGCCCTGGATCCTGCCCTTGGCCTGTCAGAATCTCACTAAGACTCTTCTAGCTGCTGTGGGTCAACACAGGCATCAAAGCCAAAGCTGGGTAAAGGCTCTGGAGCCAGGAAGTCCCCAGTGCCCCAGTGGCGGGTGTCTGTCCATGCTGGCTGCTGTGAGAGAAGACCACAGGCTGAGAGGTTGGGAGGCAGCTCGTATTTACTGTGCACAGTTCTGGAGGCTGGGTGGCCAAGGCCAAGGCACAGGCAGGCACCCTGCTCGGTGAGGGCCACCTGCTTCACACATGGCCATCTTTTAGCTGTGCCCTCATGTGCTGAAGGGGCAAGAGTTCTCTGAGGCCTTGTCTATAAGAGCACGGTCTTAGCTCATGTTCTGCTGCTGTAACAAAACACCCGAACCTGGACAGTGGATAAAGAACAGAGGTTTATTTGGCTCAGGCTGGACACATGAGTGTGGCACCAGCAGTGGCTTGGTGTGTGCTAAGGGAGGCCAGCAGGCGAGCCAGCGTGCTTGTGTCTCCCACAGAGCTGCTTGCTCTGTAACTCTTAACCCACTAACCCAAAAGGAATCGACCCACTCGTGAGGACAGATCCTTCATGACCCATCACCTCCTGAAGGTTCCATTTCCCACACTGCTGCCTTGGGGAATCACGTGTTGCCAACACACAAACTTTTGGGGGACACATGTAAGCCATGGCCGGCTCTGGTCTCATTTGTGAGGGTTTCTAGAAGCTCACCTCCCAAAGGCCCTACCTCTAAATCCCATCCACTGCACTCGGGAGGCTGAGGCAGGAGGATTGTTTCGAGTTCGAGACCAGCCTGGGCTATAAAGTGAGCTCAAGGCCAGCCTGAACTGCATACCGAGACCCTGTCTCAAAAAGACCAAAAATCAATCAATCAATCAGTCAATCAATCAGTCCCATCCACTGAGCATCGGGGGTGGAGGGCAAACAGTTTTTCTATGGGTGGATGAATGCCCCAGAGGCCAGGGCCAGGCAGACATGTGGGGTCCAACCTTCCCTGGAGATCTCCAAGTGGCCTGAGTCTGCACAGCTGTGGATGGTGCAAGAGAGCCCTTTCCTCACCAGATCATGGCTGCTATTGTTGCATGTCATTTAGTTATTTGCAGTACTGGGGATTGAACCCAGGACTTCAAGCACTGTAGGCAAATGCTTTCCACTGAGCTGCACTCCTAGCCCTGTTTTATGTTTTTTGATTTTGAAGACTCTACTGTAGGCTGGGTGTGGTGACTCATGTCTGTAATCCCAGCCCTCAGGAAGGTGAGGCAGGAGGATCACTGTGAGTTGGAGGCCAGCTTGGGGCTACATAGTTCAAGGCCAGCCTAAAATAAACCGTGAGGCCCTGTCTCAAAAAACAAACAAACAAACAAACAAACAAAAACAAAATCTATCATGTAAGCTAGGCAAGCTGGTGCAGGACTGTGAACTGTAACTTTAGCACTTAGGAGGCTGGGACAGGAAGAGTGAAAGTTTAAGTTTGACCTGGACTGTACAGCAAGACCCTGTCTCAAAAAGCAAGTAACAAACAAGAAGAACCTGCCATCTAAAATGGGAAAGTTAGACTGAGGTCGGCTGGCTTGTGGCTCAGTTGGAGCCTGATTTTCCTCAGCATGTGTGTTTGCCTGGTGCAATAGGAAAGGCCCTGGAGCAAACACTGAGCTGTGTCTCAGCTCCTGCTTGCCTCACCTCATCACACTGCGCCTCAGTTTGCCCACATGTAAAACGGGTTCCTACATCTTTGATCTACGTCAAGGACCAGAGGGGTTGAGGCCCTGCCTTTGGGTGAGCGTGGGAGCCTGACCCCAGTGTCTTAGTGCCCCTCTCTCCACAGATGGTACTCGGGCAGGATTTCCCGGCAGCTGGCTGAAGAGATCCTGATGAAGCGGAACCACCTGGGTGCCTTCCTGATCCGGGAAAGCGAGAGCTCACCAGGCGAGTTCTCCGTCTCTGTGAAGTGAGCTTGCCCCTGGGGAGGTGCAGATGGGGCCAGGCAGGGCCTGGAAGCTGGGGACACCCTGAGGCAGTGGGAACAGCGGGTGTGCGGAGAGACACAGTGCTAGGCTGTGAGATGCAGATCATCGGGTGAGCAGTAAAGAGCCCTGGAAGCATCCCTGTCAGGAGGGAAAGGGGGGTGAGGCGGTGGGAGGCCGGGCAAGGGAGACGCAGGGGCTGGGGCAGGTGCCCAGGCAGGCTCTAGACAGGTCCCACTCTGTGCTGAGATCCCTGCAGGACAGGCTGCGGCCAGGCGGCCTGGGGTTCTCATTGCAGTGCTGCCATGCCGTTGGATATGTCACTCACCTCCTCTGAGCCTGTTTCCTCACGTGTAAAGTAGGCTGCCATAGGAATGGGTGTGTCCATATACAGTACTTAAGGCATGGGTGGGGAGAAGTACTACCCTGCTTAGAACAGTGCCTGGCACTGTGACAGGTTCTTGTTGGTTGGAGGTGACAGGGTCAGGACCCTGGCCGGTCCAGGTGCTTCCTACTCCCAGGGCTCCCAAGAGCAGGGCCGGAATGTAGGCTCCAGGGACTTCGCGCTGAGCTCTGGGAGCCTGGGACAGGCATGGGAGAGGACAGAGGTGCTGCCCTGACAGGCTGCAGTTTTCCTGAGGGGCAGAGCGCAAACAAGCCCAGAGTGAGCCAGGGTGAGAAGACGTCACTCTGCTCCACGCAGGCCGCAGCACCTGAGCAAAGAGTGGACCTTGGGAGCAGCGGCTGCCCAGGGCTGGGGTGAGGGTGGCAGTAAGGAAGAGAAGGAACTGGGGGCCTTCTGGACAGAGGGGTCAGTGAGTGCAAAGGCCCTGGGGTGTGTAGGAGCCCAGAGGCTGGGTCGTCGGAGTACAGAGAGCAAGAGCGGGGGCCGGGAGTCACTCAAGAGGAAAGGGCCTGCAGCAGAGGCTGTTTTCTCACGGAGCGAAAGGGAGCCCAAGGTTCCCGAGCAGAGAGCGAGGTTCGAGGTTCGAGGTTCGGTCAAGTTCCATTGTGCAAAGCAATCTCCTCGGGCTGCCGTGCGCAGGGTGCGAAGGGCAGGCTGCCCGCAGGAAGGCCAGCAGGGGGCCACATAGGAGGTGACGTCTGGGCCTCGGCGGCGAGCGGAGGGGGCGCGGTGGCCAGGTCGGGGCGGCGACACCAGTCGGGGCGCTGTGCACCGGTGCGGGCCGGGGCGCTGACCCCGTCGGGGCGGGAAGGAGGTGGAGCCGCGGGCGCGGTGCCGCAGGGTCGGAGGACGGGCCGGGCGGCAGCTCACGGGAGCGCGGCGGGGTCCCGGCCCAGCCCCGCCCCCGGCCCCGTCCGCCGCTCCGCGCTCCCAGGGACCCGCGCCTCCACTTCCCCTCCTGACCACGGGCGCGGAGAGGCGGGCAGGGTCGTCGTTCCGCGGCCGCAGAGGCAGGAAGCGGCCGTTTCCGAGGGCCGGCTGTCCAGGCCCGGTCATCTCCTGGGAGCGGCGCCCGCCAGGCGGGCTGGGCCGGCTTCGCGCGAGCCCCGGGGTCATCCCGTGCGGCCCGTCCGGAGCCGCCCCACCCTCTGACTCTCGGGGAGCTCCTCGTGCGGCCCTGGTGCTGCCCCCTCCCGGCAGCCCCGGGTAAGTGGCCGGGGATCAGACCTGAGCGCCTGGGGAGGCCGTTCAACACGCATTTGTTGTTGTTGTTGTTTTAAAAGCGTTTATTAAGCACCAGCTGTATGTGAACCACAGCGCAGGACAGGAGAGGAGTCAAACCCAAGGAGTGTGATGGGAAATTCACAAGCCGGCCCCAGAAAGCCTCCAAGTTGAAGAGATGCGTAATTCAGGGACCGTGGGGACACATCCTGCACAGTGCAGGCACCCACGAGGAGCTGACAGCTGAGCTGGGCTCTGACACGTGAATGGGAGTCTGGTACACAGGAGAGAGTTAGACATACTAGGCACAGGAACTGCACGTGCAAAGGCCCAGAGTGAGGGGTATGTGTGGATAAGTCTGTCCAGAAGGGCCAGTGGGCAGTGCCAGCGAGTGGTTGTCGGGTGGGGGAGCCATGTGACTGGGAAGGGACCTGAGCGCCCAGCTTAGAGAAATCCTGGCACTCACCCCCCCTCCCCCCGGTCCTTCCCCAAGGTCAGACCTGGCCAGATGCCCCAAGGTCAGACCTGGAGGAGCTGCTGGGCTTGTTGGCAGTGATTTGTGCACAGGAGCACCAGGTGGCAGTGCCGGCCCTTGCTCTGCCAGGCCCAGCCAGGTGCACCTCCCACTCCTGGTCCTTCCCTTCACAGGGCCTTCCCATGGTCCTTGGGTGGCTGCCAGGCAGGGTGAGTGGAGGATATGATTGGGAGTGTGGGATTTCAGGCACGATCTCAGCTCTGGTCCCTGCTGGCTGTATGACCTGGGCAGTTACCCTCTGAGCCTCAGTTTCCTCATCTGTAAAGTGGACACTCATGTAAAAAGATTAGATGGTGATTAGTATACAGTAAGTGCTCAATAAACATCAGGTGTAGGGGTTGCCGCACAACGTGCCAAGGAGGGGTGGGGAGCCCCTCTTAGTCCTGAGGCTGCTCCCTGCTTCTGCCCACAGACCCAGGCCTCGCAGAGAAGAGTCCAGTCCTGGCTTTGCTCAGGACCCACTGGGTGGTCTCAGGCAGTCTTCAGCCCTTCTTGACTGTATGACATCTAAGACCTGGAGACAGTGACCTGAGGAACTGTAAAGTTGGGCACCTGCAGGCCATGCAGGAACGTAACACCCTTACATTGGGTTTGGGGGCTCCTCTGCCCTTGCTGGCTTGGCCCAGGGAACCCTGGCCCCACGACGCGTGGCACCTCCTGTCTGCTCATGCCAAGCCCCATAAAGCTGTCAGAGGGGGTTTATAGGCCTCGTGTGGCCTCCCAGAGTGACAGTGGCTACAGCCAGCTGCCCTTTATGAGTTTACAAAGGGCTGCCCCACTCCCCCTGCAAGAAGCAAGTCTGTACTGGCTGCCAGCAGGCCAGGGGCCAAGGCTGGTGTGCAGGGCCTGGGCTGTGTGACTTCTGCTCACTGCTATCAGACCATGGGGACTCTTCTGCCATGAATGACAGTTTGTCCCTAGTGAGGTGTTTTGCTTCCCCCCCTGGCAGAGGTGCCCTGGCATTGATGTGCATGCTTTTGCCCATCAAGCCACGGGCTACCTGCTGCTCCAGGCCCTGTCCTTGGTACTGGCGGGTCAGCCACCCACAAAATAGGACAAAGCCCCTTGTCCTCTAGGTGCCTGTGTCTGCTGGGGTGACAGACAGTAAATGATTAGGGAATTCTGTAAGGTCTTGGGTAGCACTCAAGGCCCTGTGCAAATGAAGCAGGGAGGGCTGGGGGTGTCAGTTCAGGAAAAGGCAGACAAGAAGGAAGGAAACTAGTACAATCCCCAGAAATTCAATTTGTAGGAAAGAAAACGGAAGCTCAGAGAGGTCCAGTAACTTGCCCAAGGTCACACAGCAGGGGATAGAAGAGCTGGCACCCACTGACCCTCTGTACCTGGCAGACCTGCTGTGCCTCTCCACCTACTGTCCCTGAGCCCACCCAAGACCCGCAGGGCGCTCCCTCCTGTGCACTGCCCCTCCCAAGGTCAGTTTGACAGAGACCCCCTGCAGGGCAGCTAGCACCACACCTGTGCTCCTGGCCCTGGCGGGGAAGAGGGAACCCCCCCAACCCCGTCTTTTTTTGCTCTCTGGGCTGCTGCTGTCACCTTTCTGCTACTGTTGCCACCAGGCCAGAAAAACCCGCTGGGCAAGACGGACTGCTCCTGTGTCAGGCTAGACATGGTCCTTTTTCATGTGTGTGTGGATGTATTTCTTTTATTGTTATTTTCTTCATTTTAATTTTTATTAGTACTGTTTGTAGTTCGTAGTGATTACATTCTCTGCGGGAAGTTGGTACACATGGTAACACTTCTTAATTCTTTTTATGTCCACCCCACCATCTTTTGGTTCTCTTCCCATTCTCAAAATGAACTTGGTCCTTAGTCTTCTGTGTCAGCCGGGGACCTAGGTCATCCCCTTATCCCTTTAGTAGGTGGGTGTGGGGGTCACACAGCAGCAAATGTAGCCACAACTGCTCAGCAAGAGACGTGCTCAGGGTCACTCCCGCAGGGAAGGCCTAACTCTACCCCTGAGCTCACACCCAGGCCTGGGGCAGACCTCTGCCCACCCAGGGATCGAGAGTGGCTGCCCCCACTTCCACTTGGCTCAGCCTCCCTGAAGTCTCCCCACTCCAGGCCTAGAGCTCATCCAACCCAGTCCTCCAGGATCAGGGTCACCAAGCCCCAGACTCGGCTGCTCTGCAGCCCAAGGCTTCCTGGAGCCTGGGGTGGTGGGGCTGAGGCCCAGGAGGCCCCACGTGGCAGTGTCCGGTTCTCAAATGCATCAGGGCTCCGTCCAGCCCTTGAGGGATGCCAACCATCGAGATCAGGCTAAGGGAAGAGATGTGTTGTTTCAGGCGAAGGAGCCCAAATGCCGCCACTGGGAGTCAGAGGAGCCAGCCCCACCTGGCCTGAGCTGGGGGCCAGGCTGCCCCACGAGGGCTGCAGCAGTCCCAGGAGGCCATTGAGCAGCTGTGGGCAACTGCTCTGCTATCTGGGCTCCCCTTCTTAGCTGTCACCGAGGAAGGGTAGACAGGATAGAAGGACAAGACCTGTTGTTGACTGAGCCCTGCATAGGCTAGCGGCTGGCATGTTTCAGATTTGAGATTTCCAGATTCCCAGGATAGAAAGTTCTGGAATAACTGAGTCCTTTTGCCTCTTTCCCTATTTCATCTCTGGTTCTCCACTCCCTGCCCCGCCCCCATATGATCAGATAACTCCTATGTTCAGGGTAACAACTCCAGACACCAAAAATGCTCAGTGGTGATTATCAGGGGTTGAAATCTTAGTCCAACCTGCCACACCCACAGGACCAGGGCCACCTGTATCCCAAGCTGCTCCTCCAGGCTTCCTGCCTCTGCACTGGGTGCCCCACATGAGAGCTATTAGGTCCCCACTTCCTGACTTCTCTCCTGCCTGGCCTTTGGTGGCTGTCACTCTACTACTTAGAGCAATGCTTCCCTGCACACCCCAGCCAAAGTCCAGGAAAACCCTGAGTGGGCACTGCACAGAGGAGCTGTGGGCTCAGAGGCTGCCTCTGGAATCACGTGACCTCTGGCGGCTGCAGCAGGTCAGACAGGTGGGGTCTCTGTCCCCTGCCCACCTGCTTCTACTTTTTTTTGTTGTTGTTTTCTTCCGGTACCGGGAATCAAACTCACGACCTTGTGCTTGCCAGGCAGGTGCTGTGCCGCTGAGCTAAATCCCCAGCCCTCGCACCTGCCTCTATACCCCAGGCACATACATATCCCACAGTCCTCAGCACAAGCTGCTCAGTCACCAGGAACAGTGTTCAAGGAGGGCACACAGAGGAGGGTTTTTTTGTTTTTTTGAGACAGGGTCTTGTTGGATAGTTCAGAGGCAGCCTGAACTAATGATATAGACCAGGATGGTCTCAAACTTGCAGAGCTGCCTCAGCCTCCTGCCTCAGCCTCCCAAGTGCTAGGATTACAGGCATGCGCCACTGCACCTGGCTAGAAAGGAAGTTTGTCTCTGGCTTGGAGACATTGCTTACCTGGTCTAGAGCCTTTGTTTCCACAGGAGGACCACTAGAGTGAGCCACTCCAAGTGCTGGGCAAGTCATAAGGTTGGGCCTGCCACCAGGGCACCTGTGTCAGGGTTAGGATCCTCCAGAAAGAGGTTCCTTTTTCTTTTTTTTGAGACAGAGTCTCCCTGTGTAGTTCAGACTGGCCTCAAACTCATGGTGATCCTCCTGCGGCAGCCTCCCAGGTGCTGGGATTTTTTTTTTTTCTCCAAGTGCTGGGATTATAAGCATGTACCACCACGTCCGGCCAGGGCCAGGTTTCTAAAGGTGTGGCTGGTGACACTCCATTCCTGAGTCCCCACTAGATAGGACCCGCAGGGCCTGCTCTGCCTCATCGCCCTTCCGGGGTCCAGCATGCAAGTCATTGGGAGCGGTAGGCTACAGAAGGCTGTGCGAAGGGCCGAGAGTCCCAGGGCGGTGACTGATTCTGAGGAACGAGTCTGAGGCAGCTCCTAGAGGAGGGTCCCTTTTACCAGGGCCTTGAAGCATGAGAATAAGAGAATTGCTTCCCACCGGAAAGGGCTGGCAGTGTGTTTGTGACTTAGTCACTTTCCTCACTGCTGGGACACGATACCTGACACCCTCGGTTTAAAGAAGCAGAGGTTTATTTTGGCTCACGTCTTTTAGTTCCGAGTTGGCTGGCTCCAAGGTAGGATGCATGGTGGAAGGGCCTCGGCAGAGGGAGGGCGGCTGTTCACGGCAGGAGGGTCAGGAAGCAAAGAGAGAAGGGAAGATCCAGGAAGAGAGATGCACCCTTCTAGATCACACCCCTGCAAACAGCAAGTCAGCTAAAGCACCCCCATAATTCAATCATTTTCCAAAAGCCCTGCCTCTGAGCACATGAGGCTCTTGGGAGATATTCTTGATCTAAAGCATAACAGTTTAGGAGTGGGTTCAGACTGCTTGGTGTAGGCCGGGTCAGGGGCACCCATGGTTACCCTGGACATATCTTCATCTTGAAGCTTTTGTTTTTTTTTTTTGGTCTTTTTGAGATAGGGTCTTGCTATGCACTTCAGGCTGGCCTTGAGCTCACTTTGTAGCCCAGGCTGGTCTCAAACTTGCAATGATCCTCCTGCCTCAGCCTCCCGAGTGCTGAGATTACAGGCATGCGCCATCACGCCTGGCCATCTTGGAGCTTTAATCCTAAACCTTTAGCAAAGCAGCAGACCAGCCCTGGGCTGACAGGTGGCAGGTGTGGGACAGAGGAGCAGCAGACCTGGAGGGGGCAGGATGCCACCCTCTTATCGGGAAGACTGTAGGTCTGCGGGAATCCGTGCTGCTGGAGAACTGGATTTAGAAATGTTCTGCGTCCAAAAGAGGAGGCATTGTTTACCTTTTTTTTTTTTTCTCTGATACTGAGGGTTGAACCCAGGTCCATTGTGCAAAACTACATTCCCCAGCTCTTGTTTAATTCTTTATTTTGAGATGGGGGTCTCACTAAGTTACCCAGGCCACTTGCTATTCTTCTGCTTTAGCCTCCCAGAGTGCTGGGATTACAGGGGTATACCACCATACTGGGCTTTTTGCTTTGCTTTTTATTGTTCTGTTTTTATGATACAGGGTCTTGCTATGGCCTTGAACTCGCTGTGTAATCCAGGCTGGCCTCAAACTCAAGGTGATCTTTTTGACTCAGCCTCCTGATTCCTGGGACAACTGGAGTGTGCCCCCTTGCCTGGCCTTTGCTTAAATTTTTAACTATTAAGTCTCTAACCTGGAGGTTGGCTCTCACCCTTCATATGAACAAAATGAGACTCAGACTGTGGCTCAGGAGGCCAAGAGCCATCTCCCTTAAGTGGCCATCTGGTGCCCCCACCTGTGCTGGCCCTGCCCCCAGTTACCAAGGTCCCTGGCTCTGAGCCCCACAAGCCACCTGAATGGGACAGCTTCTAACCTGGCTCCTTCCTAGTTGGGCCCTGGGGCTGGTCTGTGCCCCCTTGCAGGTCCTAGCTCAGCCAAATGGGCCCAGGCCAGCAGGACAGGCGCCTGCAGGGCCCCAGCCAACCCCCCATCAAGCAGGGCACCTGAGCTCTGGCTTTGGAGACAGGGGTACCACAGTGCAGCGAGGTGGCCGGCCAGCTGGGAAGGCCACTGAAGGTCCGCACAGGGCGGGCAGGAAAGTGGGCCTGGGCGTCAGGCTCAGCCCTGGGGTCACCGTACAGTGAGAATTTGGACGTAGATAAGATCTGGGACATTATTAATATCGCAATTGGAATAATGACTGCTATTGTTATGCGACAGTCATCAATCGGGGGCATGTTAGAGCAAGTGTGAGCACAATACAGATGTGGCCCCAGTCCCAGCCTTCTGGCTGGGGAGCTCTGGGCAGGTGGTGCTGCACTGGGGCCTCAGTTTCCCCTCCACACAGGACCTGATCTTCTCTTCCCAGCCCTGGGCAGGCCCAGCCATGCCTGCCACAGGGAAGGGAGTCATAGCAGTGGCACCTGCCCACTGTCCTGGTCCATGCCAGTGCCACTTCAGTCCCAACCCTGGGTGGCCTGTCTGGTGTAGGATGTGGGAGGCTCAGGGCAGGTCCTCTGCCCAGTCCCTGCCAGGGCAGGCTCTGCCCAGCCTGTTGGGGAGAGCAGGCGTCTCCTCAGCTGGGCTGGGAGGGGCTCAACACCATTTGGTGGGAGGCTGGAAATGCTGGGAGATGAGAATGAGAGGGGCCCATGAGTGTCCAAGAAGGTGTGAAGGAGATGAGACAGACATATATCGGAGCCAGATCTTGAGTCTGGATGTTATGATTTTATGCTGAGAGCAATGGGGAGCCACATAAGGTTCCTGAAGGAAAAAGAGAGGGCATAAAGCATCAGATCCTCCTCTCACACCAGCAGGCTTTAGTCTAGTCAGGATTATTCTAGGAATCTCTGCAAGGAATTGCAGGAATTGGGAAGGGGAGAGGAAGGAGGAAAATTCAGAGCTAAGACTGTGTTGAAGAGGTGTGAAAGCGATGCTGTTGATCATGACTTGCTCAGAGGTAGCAATTTAATTTTGCCAATAGGGTAACGTCAGCATCTTCTGCTCACTTAACCCCAGAAGAAGTGCTGTCATTAAACTGAGGTTCAGAGAAGATAAGCAACTTGCCTAAGGTCACCCACAAATAGTCGCCTGGCTCAGAGCCCACTGTAGAGGGCTCTCCACATCTGGGGTGGGGGACTCCCTGGGTCTTACATGGAGTAAGGCAGTAAGATCCTCCCACCTGTACCTCAACCCCTACTCCAGGTCTCACCATGAGAGAGGCCTGGATCCAGGTGGTAGTGTGGGGCAGCAGGCAGGGGTGCTGGGCTGAGGTCGCCTCTCCTAGCTATGGGTCCTCTTTCCCAGCTATGGGGACCAGGTGCAGCATTTTAAGGTTCTGCGTGAGGCCTCAGGGAAGTACTTCCTGTGGGACGAGAAGTTCAACTCTCTGAATGAACTGGTCGACTTCTACCGCACCACCACCATTGCCAAGCGGAGGCAGGTCTTCCTGCGTGATGAGGAACCTCTGCTACAGGTAGGTGTGGGAGGGGCACAAGCCTCTGCCACCTCTGTATCTGTGTGCCCTACTCTGCTGCTATCAGAGGTAGGCCCAGCCCAAGCCCCAAGGCCATATCCCAGTAGGGGTGTAGTGGGACAAGAGGGATGGGCCAGGATCCGGAGGATGGAGGTGGGAGCCATCCTGCTGGGGCGAACCATTCTGACTTGTTCTCAGCTCCTAGTGGGTGGCACAGAGCAGGAGCTCAATATATGTCTGTTGAATGAATGAACAGATAGACATGTGCTATACCTACTGAGTACCACACCCCTTCTGGTCTCTGTGCTCTGGGATCCTGAGCAGTCCCACTATACAGATGAGGAAACTGAGGCTCCAAGTGATATGCTTTCCTCAAGGCTGAACGCCTAGAATGCTCCATCTTGGTTTCTGCTCCGCAACAAGAAGCTGGCTCAGCCAGGGTGTGGGGAGATGTGCACATCTGTGGGCACGGTCCTGGCTATGTGGGGGTCTGTGCACCCCTTGTCCTCACAATAACAGCAACTTGCTAGCATCCAGCCCTGTCATCAAGGGACCCCAAGGACCAGCTGTCACTCTCACTAAGACGATGACACTGGCCAGTGGGGTCATGAGCCCTGACATGCTGTTTTTCCTGGAAAGGGAGGGTGAGACCTTGGGACACGTGAAGTTGGGCTGTGCAGGGAGGATGGGGAGCATGGCCATAGTCAAGGTCTTGGGAGTGGCTGTCATGTCCCCAAACGTCTTGTATGACCTGAGGGCTAGTTCAGCCCTTAGTTGGGCCTCAGTTTCCCCTGTGTCTTAACAGGATGAGTCTGGGGGTGTGAACGCCAGGAAAATGAAACAAGGCCTCAGCAGGCTCCGTTGGTGGACTCTGCTTGGCAGGGCTTGTCACCCAGCCCTCTGTCCTGCTGCCCACTGCCTGGGGCAGTCCTGCCCCTGGAGAGTGGGAGGGAGCCAGGGTGGAGCTGAGGGGCCAGCGGAGCCTGCCCTGCACCCACATCCTTGCTCTGGCCTGAGCCCAAGGTCACCCATGCAGTGGAGTGACTGCAGAGCTGGCTCAGTCTCCTGAGACTTGCGACGCCTCCTCCTTCCGGGGCAGAGAACCGCTGATTACAGTGTCTCTTCTGATTCTATCACCATCCTGGATGGGACTCTGTAGGCTCAGAGCTGGGATCCTGCTGGGGCAGGTAGGGCCAGAGCGCTGGGTGCCACCATCCTGTCGCCGAGCACACGTGCCACAGAGAACCCCGCACACCTACTGCGCATGGGAGAGGAGCCAGCCCCACACAGGGGGGACGCTCTGAGGCCCTGCTTGGAGACAGACGGGGCTGCAGCCCAGCCTGACTACCCTGGGGCAGCACCAAGTGGGAACCATGTCCCCGGCCGTGGGCAACAGCGGGAAGCACAACCCTTGGCTGCACAACCCTGTACAGTGGATGCAGCCCTCTCCTGCGGTCCATACCTGAGCCAGCTACCCTGGCTCCTGCACAGCTGGGGAAATGAGACCAGGAGAGCCAGACACCAACCAGGGTCCTACCGAAGGACTAGGACCTGGGTCCCCCGCAGCCCTCCTGTCTCTGCCAGGCTGCCAGGAGCCAGATGCTCTATGAGAATGAAATAATGCAGGGCCCTGGGCAGTGCAAAGCCCATGGGACAGGGTGGTCACCCGTGTGGAATTGGTCGGGTGCAATGCTTCCCCAGGACTCCTCCCCACCCGAGTCGACCTCCTAGGGTCCTCCAGGTCTGGGGCTTCCAAAGCCACCCCACTAACTGCTTTCTCCCCTCGCAGTCGCCCCGTGCCTGCTTCGCTCAGGCCCAGTTCGACTTCTTGGCCCAGGACCCTTCACAGCTCAGCTTCCGCCGCGGGGACATCATCGAGGTCCTGGAGCGCCCGGACCCGCACTGGTGGCGAGGTCGTTCCTGCGGGCGCGTGGGCTTCTTCCCGCGGAGCTACGTGCAGCCGGTGCACCTGTGAGCGCTGCAGAGCCGCCGGGGCGAGCAAGAACTGCTGTCCGGACCAGGATGCGGACGTCCTGCCCGGGTTACAGCGAGCTCGGCGGAAAGTCTGAGACTGAACTTTGGGTCTGCACGGCCCGGGGACCCTTAGCAAAAACTTTGACCAGCCCCCATCGCCCAGAGCTGCGCGGTATTTAGTAGGCACGGCCAGGTGGTGCCAAGCTTGCGGCCTGGCCGCTCCCCATTGGCCCCAGCGGTGTGATGTCATGGGGCGGGCTCTCCGGAGGCCCCTCCCACCGCCGTCAAAGGCCTAATCCTGGGGAGCGCTGAGGACTGCGGCTCAACTCAGAGAATCGTGGGGTTCCTGGGTGGGCGCGCCTGAGCAGACAGCTTGCATAAAGGCCCTCGGCCTTTGGGGAGGGAGTTCACCTCCAAGGACCTAGACTTACCAGGGCCTGTGCTTCTCCGCAACCCCATGCCTGTGGGCTCCCCATGCCTCAGACCTCTGACCCCCACAGACACTTGAGGTGCGGCTGAGGCCGTGAGACCCGAACGCAGGGGGCGGTGGTGCAAAGGTGATGGCTCCGTTACTGTTTGCTGCTGGCATGGACAGCTATGGCAGGCAGACCCGGGCCCCGCGCGTGGGGAAACCGAGCTGCTGGGGCTCTCCTTTCGTCCTGGCTCTACACAGACCAGGGTCTGGCCACTTGTGGGCAGACAGGGCAGTCCACAGGCCAGTGGGGTGTTGGGGCTAGAGCTGGATTTTGGTCGGCCAGCAGTGGGAAAAAAGGGACAGGCAGCCTAGGTAGAGGCCCGCCTTGAGTGAAGGTGGGACATCCAGATGGAAACAAATGGACGCCTTCGGGAGCAGGAGGACAAAGTGGGATTTGGGAAGGGTTGGAATGCCAGGCACCTGGCAGAGGGATCTTGAACACGGTGCAAGAAAGCTCCCTGGCCCACCAGGAGACGGCAGGGTGGAAGAGGAGCCCATGAAGCTCCTGCAGCCCCGTTAGGAGGACCTGTGTTGTAGGTGTGTGGGGCTCCCCCTCTGTTCAGGGCTGGCCCAAGGCCCTTTGAGTACTGAGCCCTGGCAAATTCCACTGCTTCTACCACGGGCCTGTGTATTCAACATAAAAACCATGGAACCAATATAACAATGTCCATCGCAAATCTCATTTTCTTCTGAACTATGATTTTTATGCTAATTTTGAAATAGTACGTTCTTTTTTCTCATTATCCCCCTAATTTTTCAGGGTCTTTTCTTTGCTGGCTCAGCCAATCAATGGGCACGGACCGGCTCTGTAGCTGTGAGGGGAGTCAGGCCTCCTCTGGGTCCAGTGTTCACTCTAGGGAGACAGTGTGGCCTAAGGACTCCAGGCTGCCTCCCTCCTGCCCAGAATGGCAGCATCAGGCAAAGTAGGCATAGAAGAAGATGTTGACGCACATGAGCAGGACAGCATTGAAGCCACACACACGGGCCCAGAAAAGGCGTTTGTGGGGTGTCTGGCTGTCACCTGGAGGGAGGTGGGAGGGACAGATGAGGGATGCAAGGCTACCCCCCTGAACCCACTCTTGCAGCCCCAGCCTCAGGGTGGAGAGCTGGGGAGGGCTGAGGGTCACACAAGTACCTGCTTTGACTCTCAGGGGCAGGTCCTGAGCCAGTGTCCACCAGGTAAGGTTCTCGATCTGCAAGGCATGTGAGGGATGGAGTGTGGTGGGACAGGGGGGTCCAGAGAGGGCCAGGGTCAGGATGGAAAGAGGAAGCTGAGCTTGAAAGGGGACAGAAGTTACAGCAAGGCAGGGTTAGGGGTCAAAGACTAGAAAATTCTGGAGTTGGAGCGGGTCAGGGATCAGGACAGGAGCAGAGTGAGAGAATGTTGGGATTTAGGTCAAGAAGCCTACAGGGTCAAAGGTCAGGGAAAGCTCACCTGAACTTGCCGGGGGGGTGCAGTTAGCAGGCTTCCGGCGGCCACAACAGCACCCGTGAGCATAAAGAGGGCAATAGCAAAGTGCAGATAGTGGATGCTTCGGAGGATGGCCGGCCGTGTGTCTGGATCACCGCAGGGTGGAGCTGGGTGCAGGAATTCCAGGACCAGCCTTGTGGCACCCACCACCAGCCCAGCCATCAGGCCCCAGAAGGCTCCCTGGGGAGGAAAGAGGCTAGCAGTGGCAGAAAGACAAGCCCCCACCCTCTCCTGAGGCATTGAGGGAAGGTCTGAGGGCACCATGACGTGTCCACAGGAGGAGGTGGAGAGCTCCTGGCTGCCCACCTGTTCATTAGCACGCCGCCAGAAGATGCCCAGGATGAAGACTGCGGTCACTGGGGGGGCTAGGGAGCTGGTCACAGACTGCATGTAGATGAAAAGTTGTCCTCCGTTGGAGCCCTGCAGGATGGGGATCCATGCCACGCTCACACCAATGAGCACCACAATGACCAGCCTGTCGGCGACAGTGGGTGGTGGGTGTCCAGAGACTCAGCCCTGCACCTTCCTCTGTCACTGAGATGTGCTCTCTTGCTTCTCTGTCCACTGCAGCCTCCTCTGGTTTACTCCACCAGTGAGTGCCTGCTGCTTCTGCTCAAGACCCTGGCAAAGCTCCCTGCTGCTGGTAGACTCAGTCTCTGACCCCCACCACTGCCTGCTTCTTGTCTCCCCTGCGATCTGCTGAGTTAGCCCTTGGAGTACCCTTGGGGGCTGCTCCCCTCCAAGGGACCTGTGCCAGCTCCATGTGCACATTTTCTTGGGTGTCTTCTTGTCTCCTGCCTATCTCCCTCTTCAGACTGGATACTCCAGGAGGGTAGGTATCTCCCACTTTAGTTCAACTCACAGAGGGTGCTCATTTCACATTTGGGGGCTGCAAATGACCTACTGCTCGCACTGGGCCACACTGAACTCTTGGTGGTTCTCTGAATACACCATGCTCTGGTGAGCTGTCAGGGCTTTGTAGGGACCGCAGCTGCGCACCTACCCCATCCACCCCCATCCACCTCAAGGTGATCACTGATTTAGGAGGGCAAGGTTTGGAGCCGGGTAGCTTGGGCTCCAAAAGGAGCCTGAGCCCTTCTGGCTCCCCTGCCTTACCTCTCTGAGAGGCTGAGCACCCCTCCACAGCGGGTGCCTCATTCCTCCCCTGGGTGCAGGGCCCTATGTTGAACAGGCCCTGGTGCCTGCCCAGCCCTTGGTCCAGCAAAGAAAACAGACCAGCCTAGCAGGGCTGTACTTCGGGAGCCCCAGGGGAAGCATCCATCTAGGGTGCTTCCAGGAGGAGGGGTCCTGGGGCCTTGAGAGGCTATAAGCTCAGGGGACAAGGCTGAGGTGGGTGTTCCATCTGCTCCTTTGTGGCTGAGCACCCCTTACCTCGTCCTGGGCCAGTTGGGGTTGTTATTCCCAGGGAGGGAGGTGGGGGCAGCTGCTGGAGCCCAGCCCCCTGGGGATGATGGAGGCTGTGTGCAGCAGGGCGGGCCCCTTCCCCTGGCTGCCCGCCTCCCTTTCCTCCCTTTCCTCACTTCCAGGCCTGAGGGAGAGGGTGGAGGAAGGAGGTGCCACACTGATTAAGGCTAATTAACCCTTAGCCTGGCAGGCGGCGGGTTCTGCCTCTTCAAAGGCCCAGGCGGCCGCCATTACCTGCCCACCCCACCCTTCGAGACTAGACTCAGCATCTCTGAGCTGGGGCCGTGGCCTCTGCAGCCAGCCTGGTTCAGCTGCCACCTGATTCAGCTGCCACCAGGTTGCTGAGGTCCCCCCAACCCAGAGACTGTGCCTTTTGCTGGAATGCCCTTCTTCCCAGCAACCCTTCTCAGCTCCAAGGAAGCCGGAAGAGCTGTGCCCTTCCAGCCTGTCCATCATGGCCCTGGCTGCTGCCCTGGTCGCGGGGAGCTCCTGTGGGGGTGGCCCAAGATCACTGAGTCTTTCATATTGTCCAGCGTGGCAGGATTCTGGGGAGGAGGGAAAGCAGGTAGCAGGGAGGAACAGGAGGAACAGAAGCTCTGAGGTGTGGGGCTTGGGGCTACAGAGATCAAGGGCCAAAGGTAGAGGTCATCACCCCACTTTCCCCCAGTGACAGCTCTTCTGGCTTCCTGATGAGACTGCTGCTGGGGTCACTGGCATGCCCCTACCCTGCCCTGCCTTCCACTCCAGGCTCCTGGGGAGAACGCAGGCTGGCAGGGCTGGTGGTCAGGTGGGAAGCAGTAGGAAGGGCAGCCAAGGGTGTGGGTGAGGGTTGGTATCTGACAGGAGGAGTAACTACATCAGGACCAGGGCCTCAGATGGGAGCAGGGCAGAAGCTGCTTCTGAGGGCACCAGAGGCATGGGCAGGCGTAAGGCCAGGCACGAGGCTGCCTGGGTCCCAGGTCGGGATGCTAGAGCATGGAGGGGATTAGCCAGGGACAACACCATGGCTAGAAAGGGGCAGGGCCCCTGGCACAGCAGCAGAGGACAGGTAGGGAGCTGGGATTTCTAGCGGTCAGGGGCGCGTGCCCAGGATGCAGGGCAGGGAGCACCTACACAGAATGGCAGGAGGATCCTTGCTTGTGATGAGCTCACACTGCTGACTGGCGTGTCCTAACAGCACCCTTCCAACAGGAGCCTGGCTGTTTGCATCACCAAGACAACTACCTGGGGCTCTAGGGAGTCCCCACCCCAAAGCCAGAGGCTGTACAGTTGCGTTGGCTGAGCCAGCACTAGAAGGATGTGCCCTGCACCAGCAGAGTGGGGCCTGAGTGGCCTGGAGGGGAAGAGGTGGGCAGAACCTGGAGATGACCCAAGTGGATACTCTGGTACATGACCTCTACTATTCATGGCCAAGTTTACCTCTGTAGATGCCTGGGTACCCTGCCAGGTTTGGGCACAGAGGGTGGGACCACATACAGCCCTGTCCTCAGGGATTCGCCAGCCCTGTGGGGAGGAGTGTCCAGAGAGACATCTGGGCACACAGGAGAGAGAAAGGCTTATTCCTCGGTTGGGAGTATCAGGGAGGGCTACACAGAGAGGCCACTTGGGCTGAGTCAGTGAGTTGAGCAAGGAGGGTTATAAGCAGGGCCAAGAGGAAATTGGCAGGAGCTCAGTGGGGCAGAAGTACAGAGGCCAGTGAGCCCTGCAGCCTGTGTGGGGCCAGTCCTGCTGCGGGCTCAGGGGCCTCGGTGGGGCAGCAGGCTCAGATTGTAGGGCGGCAGAGCTCTGACACTGCGAGGACAGGGAGGGCTGATCCTAGCAGAGGGAACCTAGTTCAGGGTAAGGGCAGCATGTGAGAGAGGGCTACGGCCATGCAGGGCTGGACAGGAGAGCAGTTCAAGGGGTAGGATACATAGGCTCCTCCAGCTCCCTCTTCCCCTCATTTCTGGCATTCTCTTTTCTCTGGCAAATTCCTGTGCATCCCTCAAAGCCCACTTCCGGTGGGTGGGGCCTCATGGGGCTACAGGAGCCCATTACTCACCCACTCCCTGGGTTCCAGGCATTCACCAACCATACCTTCCCACCAGCAGCAGCTCCCGCTCGCCAGCGTGGAACCGCAGCTGCCTCCAGATGTCCATGGTAAAGAGTGTGCTGCTGCTGTTAAAGATGGAAGTCAGCGATGACATGAGGGCGGCCATCATCACTGCGATCATCAGCCCTCGCAGACCTGGGGTGAGGACCCGGACTTGTTGAGACCCTGCCTGGCCTTCGTCTGGCCTGCAGAGCCCCTCCTGCCTGTGCTCAACCATCTGAGACCCCACTGCTGTCACCTCCAGGGGCTCTACAACCATGTGCAAAGCCCTCTGTAAGGCAGAGCTGGAGAACGACAGAGGCTGAAGATGTTTGAGTGAGGAAGGTCCCAAAATAGTTGGCTGGGGAGGCCAGGGACAAGCTGTGGGGTTCAAGAATTCTTGGCCTGTGCATGCGGCCTGCTGCAGCACAGTTCTCAGCTGTAATTACCCAGTGTGTTGCTGTTATTACAGCCCTCTCATTTCCACAGAGCCTGGTGCTGACAGGGCACTTTCACACTGGCTTCATTGGAGGGAAAGATCACCAACCCCTTGGACAGACGAGGAAGTGGAAGCTCAGAGACAGCAAGAGGGCTGCAGGAAATTCACAGCAGGCCACAGGCAGAGCCTGGGGTGGGTGAGAAAGTTTGGGATGGGACCATTTGCTTGGCAGTCACACCCTGGGCAGGGTGCATGCCTCATCCCCACGTGCAGGGACCTTGCCTCTGGAATTTCCCGCCACATCCTGTGCAGGGCAGGTCTCAGCAGGCACAGGGCAGCCCCTGGCCTGGGTCCGGCTCCGGAGCAGAGAGGTAGCTCCCATAGCTGGAGAAAAAAATTCACCCCAGCTCTTGCCTGCAAACCACTGCATGGTCCCTCACAGGGCTGCAGGCATTATTGGCAAAGCTCCTGGGAGCCTAGGCCCCTGGCAGGCCTGAGGGAGGGGAGCCCTAAAGGAAGTGGAAAGACGCCTGTCTGCTGGCTCAGTGTGTGAGCTTTTCACCTCCCCTCTGCGAGCCTTTCTCTGAGTATGTCTCCAAAGACTCTCGCAATTTTTCTTCAGTGTTTGAGCATCTTCTCCATTGCAAAAGACTCTGTGCTCAACTTTCCTTTCTCCCTTTGCCCTCGGATGAGCCTGACCTGGGCTCCCCTCCCCTGAAGTTCACCCTCAGAGGGGCCAGTTGTTGCCTGGCGGGGTTGCTTGGCCATGGTTCTGAATCTGTCTTGCTGTATGACTTTCAGATACCCCATGACCCCCTCTGTTTACTTGTCAGTAAACAGAGGAATATGGAGGATGCAGCCCAGAGGAGAAGGAGTTAAGCTATGGTTCCCTTCAAACACTTCTCTGCCCTTCTCGTCTTGCTCAGGGGGGTAGATTTATTCAGGGCTTCTTCCACCCATTTCTCAGACCAGGAGCTGTAGGCTTAGGGAGGGGCGGGGTGCAAGGGTCAGAGGGGTGTCAGTGCTAGGGTGTGGCAAGTCCCCTGCCCAGGACAAAGGGAGGAGTCCCGAGGTGGGAGCCCACAGTGTGGTCAGGCTGTGCTCCAGGCAGCATCCCTGTGTCATTATGTTTAATCCCAGTGAGGAGGCTGAGGGGTGGTAGGTGTCATCATTTCCAGTTTACAGATGAGGACATGCCCCAAGTACCACCCCAGCGAGTGGCAGAGCCAGGCATGTTCGCAGGGATACTTATTGGTGTCCCCGGGCCTGGGCTCTGCAGGACAGAGGGCAGAATGGGCAATGATGGGCCTGACTGAGGCCCAGAAAGCTTGGGAGGCCAAGGTAAAGTCAAGACCCTGGGAACTGAGAGGAAAAGCTCAGCCTGCAAAGAGCCTGGGAAGGTGTTTATTCTTCTGACCTCCCCTACTCCTTGGTATGCTGCTTCTGCTTGCACACCTCCTCTGATGGGGTGCTCACCACCTAAAGCTGCCCAGCAGGGATGCTGCTGCCTCTATAAGAAACATGGAAAAAGCTAAAGCACAGTTCTACTCACTGGCCTGCTATATGTTGCGGGAGGCAGAGGATTGGGGTCTATGCCTGCAGAGATGGAGGCTTGGGGGTCCTGACTCCTGATCCCAGAGGGGGTGAGCAGTGGACTTGAGTTTGTGTGTCAGTCACTCTGTAACCTCAGACAGGTCATTTCCACCCTGTGCCTCAGTTTCTGCATGTGTAAAATGGGACCAACAACTCCAGTATTAGATGAGATGGTGTTGGTAAAAGGGCCGTGGCACTCAGGAGGTGCCTAAGAAAAGAAAGTGGTGAGCTTTCTCGAGGCTGGCACAGCACGGGTTGAGGTGATGAACACTGCAGGCAGGTAAGCAGGAATCAGGTCCCAGCCTGCCCTCCGATGTGCACCCGACCTTGGCCGGGGCACTTCACCTCTCTGGTCTCAATTTTTCCATCTTTGAAATGAGGTTGATGTTAACAGTACGAGGGGCCAGGAGAAGAGGAAGTGAATGACACGTGGGAAGCCAGGCAGCCCTGATGCACAGGACCAGTGCATCTGCTCGCAGCTACTTCTTTTCCTCTAGGACAAGAGCGTCCTACGGGATGTCACACTGGCTCCTAAGCGCCCACCCAACCCTCCCTCCAGCCCCTGCCTGGACCCCACCCAGAAACCTCACCAATGGGCATCAGCTCCATGACCAGCTTGGGGTAGGCGATGTTGGAGCAGCCGATCTCGGCCCCACAGGCCCGCAGGCACTCGGATGGCACCACGCAGCCCACATCATCTGCGGGAGATGGATGCTTGGTACCCACGATGCTCCTTCCTGTCCCTCCCCACAGACACGGCTCCGGAGCAGATAGGAGTAGGAGTGGGCAGCCTAGGCTGGTGCTGCACTGTCACCACCTCTGCTCACTGCTTGGTGCTTGAGCTCAGCTTCCCACTGGGAGCCTTGAAGAGAGGTCGGCCTGGGCAGCCTCCCAGCCCCTCTCTCTTCCGCTGTCTTCCATCTCATCCCTCATCACTTTCCCATGGTCCTCTGCTGTGCGCCCCAGGCAGGGGCTCCCAGTAGTCTGTGCAAGTGGTTTGCGGCCTGCAGAGCCCATTGGGGGTGCTAGCTCTGCCCCAGCTGCTGTCACATGCTGCCCAGGTGGGTGGGCCACTGTGACAGCCAGGTGCCTGCTCAGCTTGCCTGACCTTCCCTGCTGTATGGAGCAGGGTCAGGGCTGCAGGCTGGGTACTTTCTGCTGCTCAGCCACCTCCTGCATGCCAGGACTGTCCAGGTGCTAGGCTCTCGTAGTGTCCGGGCCTTGCAGCAAGCTGCCTCCACCCAAAGCTCTCAGTCCTGCCCCCTCACTTTTGCTGCTTGCCCCTCATCCCCACCTCACGCTGACTTCTTCACCCACTCAGATCTGTCCTCAGAAGCCCCTCCTCCATCTGAAACAGCCCACCCCCTCTCCTGTCTGTCCCTTCCCTCCATGTGACTTTGCACTGTCCCTTGCCACCGGAGGGGTGGTCTGGATGTGTTCACAGCTCTTCCCCTTGGTGAGCCCCAGGAGCACAGGGACTTTGTCTTGGGCTGTCTCCTCACGGTATGAAGAGAATGCGCTGGCCAGCATAGAATGGAAGAAGGAATTTGTGAACTTCGGGCTCCACCCAGACTCTGACTGAACCTTAAATCTAGGCGTCCCTGGTGAGCTGCTGAGCAGAGTTCCTAGCCTCCTGCCCCTGTGGGGACAGAACCTGAGCTCTGCTCTCACACCCCTTGGCAGGAGGCTCCTCCCCTGGAAGGTTTTCTAAAAACTTTCGGCCCTCCCCCTCCACGTCTCCCAGTTTACAGCAGGGCCCACCAAGGCAGAGGAAACTGGGAGACGCCTCTTGAGATAGAGGTTCAGACACAAGCCCTCTGAGCATGCTCGGAGCGGCAGAGGGCTTCGGGTGCAGTTGCCTGGTGGGATTGCCCCTCCGAAGGTGCCTCTGGAAGCCCCCTCCCATTCCCAGGCCCCTAGGATGAAACTCAGATCCCTCCTTCTAGGCCTGGGGCGCAGCAGCTGGGTCCTGTCGCCAGCCGAGCACCACAGCAAGGCCCCAGCCCAGCCCCTCTTGGTCTCCAACCCTGCTGGATATATGGTCCCTGGGGTCCTCCAGCACTGTGGCTCGTGTCCTTCTTTCTCACTTCCCAGCAGTGGCCTGTCTCGCCTCTCCTCCCACCTTCTGGCCTGGCTCCCAAAGTCAAGGCTCTTACCACTGCTGACTTCTCAGGACCCCCACCCCCCATCCCTAGCAGCCCACAGCTTTCTGGGATAAAAAGTCCTTTCTATGTCACTACAGGCCCTGGACAACCTGTCCCAGAACCTCCGTCCCGGCACCCAGCACCCTGGTACCCAGCACCCCAACCTGCCTGTGTTTTCCCACACACGCCCAGCACTTTGCTGCCTTCGTGCCTCTGCAGACGCGGCCCCTCCTTCCGCTCCCGTCTGTGTTGCCACTGTCCCTCCACACCCACCCCCACCCTTGTTTACTGCTTGCTTCAAGGCCCACTGCACAGGCGTCCTCTGAGGTTGCTGGACTGCACCCCCTGCCCCAGGCACAGCAGCTTCCTTCCTAGGGCTTCTGCAGCCAAGGACTGAATCACAGCCGTCTGTTTACCTAGTCCATCTTCCCCACCAGGCCCTGAGCTCCCCGAGGGCAGACACTGTGTTTGAATCATCTCTGAGTCCTAGGTATCACTCAGCCAGGGCTGGACCCAGAGGAGACACTCTGAACATCTGTTCAATGAATAAATGAGAGAATGGCGGGGAGGGGAGGAGGAAAAGCACAGAAGGAAAGGAAGAAAGGGAGAAGGGAGCCTAGAAAGAACCAAGAAGGAGTTCAGGCACTGCTTGACCTGGTTGCCTATCTACCACCTCTGCCCCTGTGAACTCTGCAGGACCAGAAAGCACAAAATTGCTGAGATGCTAGTCACAAAGGCAGAGCCTGGGACCCCATGGTAGGACCTTGGGCCCCTGGGCCGCACACTCAGAGGCAGATGTGGGCCCCTGTCATAGACTCTGGCCTAGACTGGGTGGCTCTGGCACCTGGCGGGCCCAACCCTCCTGGGAGGGACCAGCAAAGCATCACAGCCACATAATGGCTAAGAAAGCCCGAGTCAGGAGATTCTTCCCGAGTTTATTCAGCCTGTTCCTGGCTCTTGGCGTGGGGCACCGCCTCTGGGCACTGAAGGCTGGACAAAGGGTTTGTGCTGAACAGCAAGAAAGAGCAGCCTCACCTTTATGACAGCAGTGGTGGCACGCGGCCACTTAAACACAGCTCCCCAGAGTGCCAGCATGGTGGGCAGCCTGCCAGGGAGGGCAGGCTTGCTTTGCGTTAGCACCCTGTCCTGCCAGGGCCGCATAGGAGCTTGGGGCCTGCTCCTCCTGGCCCCAACGGCCTGGTCCCATTGCCATGGCCACACTTAGCTGAGCACCATTCCTCACTGGCTCCTCTGGTGTGTCCGCTTCTGACTCTAACCACCCTGCAGTTCCGCCTCCCTGCAGCCCTGGACCACTGGCGCCAGTTAGGCCCCTACCAGACTTGCGAGAGTATCTGAGCTCTCTTGGGCGCCTCCAGGCCCTGCGTGTCTGCTGTCCTCTCTCCCCAGAGCGCTCTCCCCTCCTTCTGAAACCCAGGGAACCTAGACTTGTTTTTCTCAAGGTGAACACGTGGGCTTGGGGGCCACATCCTCCAGCACCAACAACTCACCCCTGCGTCCTGCCTCCCGTCACACATGACTGAGGCTTGCGGTAGAAGCCTGGGTCCCAGCAGTGCCCAGCACAGGGCAACACAGGGCACCTTCTGCCAGTGTCTGTGGACTGAGGGAATGACCCTCTCCCAAGAGGGGAGACCGCTTTGAGGGGTAACCAGCGTGCTCCATCCGAGGAGGCAGCCAGACACCACTGAGGCAGTAGGGAGAAGGAGGGAGGGAAAAAAAAAAAGAGGAGGGAGGCATAGAGCTGGGTTTGAGTCTGGCTCCTCAACTCCGTGTGTGATGCTGGGTGATTATTTAAGGTCTCTGAGGTGGTTTGCTTTATAAAAGCCTTCTGGAGGGGGCTGGGGATTTAGCTCAGCGGCACAGCGCCTGCCTGGCAAGCGCAAGGTCGTGAGTTTGATTCCCAGTACTGGAAAAAAAAAAACCAAACCAAACCAAAACAAAACAAAAGCCTTCTGGAGCTATCTATAGACCTGAAACTTAAACTCGATCCAAACTTCACACCTTCTTATCAAAATTAACTCAGAATTGATTAGATTTAAAGGCAGGATATTAAAAGATGATCAGACATTTGGGAAAAATAGGATGAAATTAGGATGAAATCTTCAGAACCTAGGGCTAGGCAAAGGTGAAGAGGTTTTTTGTTTTGTATTTTTGAGACAGGGTCTCGCCGTGCAGTCTAGGCTGGCCTTGAATTAACTATGTAGCCCACACTACCCACCTGCCCCAGCCTCCTGAGTGCTGGGATTACAGGTGTGCACCACCACGTCCGACTTCTAGGTGAAGATTCCTTGCATGTGATACCAAACGTATGATTCACGAAAGGAAAAACTGACAAATTAGGCCTCACTGAAATGTAAAAAAACAAAACAAAACTTTGCTCTGTGTAAGACATCCATGAAGGGGATGACGGGGCAAGCTGCAGACTGGGAGAAAATATTTACAAACCGCATACCAAAACTCAACGGTGAAAAAACAAAAACCAGCAAAAAAATCCATTAGGAAATGGGCAAATGCATGAGAGGCAGTCGCTGAAGAGCACATATGGTGGCAAATAAGTACACAAGGTGTGAATGACAGCCACACTGAGAGGGTGAGGGGCGTGGCTGGCAGGACAGCATTTGCTCGGCACACAGGAGGTCCTGGGCTCAGTCCCCAGCACCACAAAAGTAAGTAAATACAATCACAGTCAAATATCACACACCTGTCATGATGGCTGAAGTAAACAAACAGTGGTAATGCCACAAGTTGGCAAGGATATGGAGAAATGGAATCACCCACACATTGTGATAGGAATGTAAGATGGTGCAGCCACTCTGGGGAAAAAAGTCCAATAATTTGTTAATGAACATGTGATTACCACAGGACCCAGGAATTAATTGTACTCTGGGGCATTTATCTTCCAGAAATGAAGATGAATATGAATGAATGTCCATAGCAGTTTTATCTATAATAGTCAAAAACTGGAACCAAGCTAGGCATAGTGATGCACACCTATAATCCCAGCAATCAGGAGGCTGAGGCAGGAGGATTGCTGTGAGTTCCAGGCCAGCCTGAACTATGTAATAAGAGCCTGTGTCAGATGAAACAAAACAAAACAAAGCAATACAAAACAAAAAATTGGAAACAACTTAGGCATGGTGGCACATGTTTCTAATCCCAGCACTCTGGAAGACTAAGACAGAAGGGTTACAATTTCAAGTCTAACTTGGGCAATTTAGTGACTTAGCAAGCTCCTGTCTCAAAGTTGAAAAAACAAGGGGAGGGGGCTGAGAATATAGCTTGGTGTAAAGACCCTAGGTTCAATTCCCAATGTGGGGGTGGAGAGAACCCACCTGCCCTTCAGCCATGGCTGAACAAACTGTGGCATATCCACACTGTAGAACAACTGTTAGCAATGAGAGAGGATGAACTAGATGGTCTCTAACCTGTAGTTGGAACTTAAGATCTTTGGTATTATGATGGTGTGAAAATGATAGGCATTCTGTAGAAACCTTATTCCAAATAATCACAGTGGCTCTCTTCCCAGGCACCAATGTTTGCAACGATCTTTCCTGGTGATGGTGGCAGTGGCAGCAAGCCACAGCTCCAGCCAGCCCTGAGATCACAAGGGGAAACAACTGACTCTCTGCTGGGCTGTGTTTAAATGACATGTCCCTATCCTAAATCAGGAACCTTCTGTACCAGCACACACAACTGTCTGATTTGCCAGAGAATCATACTGAATGGGGAGAAAGTCAACCCCCAAAGGTTACATACTGTGCTTCCCATTTATGTAATGTTCTTGAAATAAGGAAATGGCAGAAAGAGTAGACAGATTGCCAGGAGTTAAAGATGGTGAGGTGTGGGCATGGCTCTTGCAAGGGAGGGCTTGGGGGGGGCAGTGCCCTGTGACTGTGACAGTGTATATGCAAACTGACACATGTGGCAAGGCTGTGCACCCACGGACATGTGCATGCATACACAGTGCTGTCGTTTGGATGGAATCTGAGTGAGCCCTGTGGCTCATTTCTGGCTAAGGTAGTAGAGCTATGCAAGATGCTGTCACAGAGGAACTGGGAAAGCTGTGTGTGCCCTCCCTGTTCATTTTTTCACAACTTTCAGTGAACCGCTGGCACAGGCAGCTAAGTGCACCCAAACAGTCCAAAGAGCCCGAGGCCTGTCAACGCAAGTGCCAGGCCTCCCTTCATAAACCCCAGGCCTCTGCCCACTGGGGAGAGCAAAAGGGGAAACCGAGGACCAGTGAGGGTTTCCCGGGCTTGCACAGAAGCAGGCGACTGTAAATGGGACTCCAGGAATTGCAGTGCAGGGCTGACCCACTGGGACTGCCCCTCTCCGGTCCTCGGGAGATGCAGGTGTGAATGCATGGACCTTCAGAGGGTTTAAAGCCTTTGAAGTTTGAAGGCAGGGTGGGGCTAAAATGAAGGGTGCAGGACCTGAGGCTTGAGGGGTCAGTAATGGGGACCCAAAGGTGCTGGGCACAGGCGAGGTGGTCGCTCAAGGCAGTGGACTCCAACACAGAAGCCAGACGGAGGGTGGAGAGCGGGCAGCCCGCGAGGGCTAGAGTTGTGATCAAGCAGCCCTCGGCCAGCATCGGATGGAGTCCTCAGGGCCCCAAGCCAATTCCATCCAAACTCCAGCCAGTGGTGGGGGCTGGTGCAGGCGACGGGGCGCCTGGTTCACTGGCCAGAGCACGGCAGAGGCTGTTGTTGGCCAGGTTTAATGGGCTTTACTGTCCCGCCCGGACGGCCTGCCTTTAGATGTGGTCCCCACGCCCCCCGCATAACCGGGTCCCAAGCCCCAGGGACGCGGAGCTGAGAGCTGGGCCTGACCTCAGGCTTCCGCAGCCCTCTCTGTCCCTCCTTTCCCTGGGGTTCAGGTGGGGCGCTGCTCATCCTGCAGGCCCAGTGCTGGGACCCCCTCACAGCAGTCCTGCTCTGCCCACCTGGGGCTCTGTGGGAAGTGTCGGGTATCAGTCCGAGCCTAACCCCCGCCTTGCGGCTCCCAGCCCAGGAACCTAAATCTACTTCCATGGCTGGACCCTTGAGCGTCTATGAAGCTGCCCTACTTTCTGTTCCACGGCTGGACTGGACACAGCCAGAGTTTGACCAGGGTCACTGAGGGTTTAGACGGTGCCTGCTGTGTGACCTGAGGGAGGACACTGTCCCTCTCTGGGCTTCAGTGTGCACGAGCTCTTGGATTCGGGCCCTGAATTTTTTGAGGGGATGAGGACCTACAGTTTGCAGGCCTCAGTGGGTGTGACTCCCCTTCCGGCCCCGCCCCCTGGCGGCACGTGACCACAGGTGGCGGCCGCAGGTGGGAGGGGTGGCACTTAGTCACCGGCCCGCCCCCGCCCGAGCTCCAGGCCGCCGCAGCCCTAGCTCCCTGCTCCGCCCGCACGCTCAGGTCGCCGGCTCTGCTCGGGTCGCCCGCGTCGTCAGGTAAGCGAGTGGCTGCGCTGCTGGGGCCCCTGGGCGCTCCCGGGCTGGGGGCGCCTCCGCAGGGCTCTCGGTGGCGGGCCCGGGGACCCTGAGACCGCTCCCTTCCGGAGGCCCCGAGAAAGCCGGGCGTCGCCGGCGGGGCCGAGACAGCGCGGTCTCCTGCCTCTGGCAGCGGCAGACCCGGCGAAGTTCCCGCCCGCGGAGTTGCCCGAGACTTCAGGCAGCGCGGCAAGCCGGCGTGCGGGTCCCAGCCCGAAGGACACGGG
>NW_004955467.1:595452-638775 GCF_000276665.1 Chinchilla lanigera
TCTGCCCCGGCCCGGAGTCACCCGCTCTGTCCCGCAGGCCCGCAGCCTCGGCGCCCGGCCGGCCGCAGCAGCACCGGTCTCGCGGAGCGGCGCCATGGCCCTGTCCCAGGTGCAGTGTCTGGACGACAGCCACGTGAACTGGCGCTCGAGCGAGGCCAAGCCCGAGTTCTTCTACAGCGAGGAGCAGCGGCTGGCGCTGGAGGCCCTGGTGGCCCGCGGCCGGGAGGCTTTCTACGAGGTGCTGCAGCGCGAGAACATCCGCGACTTCCTGTCGGAGTTGGAACTCAGGCGCATCTTGGAGACCATCGAGGTGTACGACCCGGGCTCGGAGGATCCTCGGGGCACCGGCCTCGCCCGGGGGCACCAGGACAGCGGGGTTGGTCACTGTGCGGAGGAGGCCAGCGGAGTGGGCGGAACCCCTGCCGAGGCCGAGCCGCCCCCCTCGCTGGAGTACTGGCCCCAGAAGTCCGACCGCTCCATCCCGCAGCTGGACCTGGGCTGGCCCGACACCATCGCCTACCGCGGAGTGACGCGGGCCAGCGTGTACATGCAGCCCCCCATGGAGGGGCAGGCCCATATCAAAGAGGTGGTGCGCAAGATGATCAGCCAGGCCCAGAAGGTGAGGAGCCACGACTGGGAGTTCCTGCAGAGGTGGCTGGGGCCCGGCGTGGGGACCCCAAAACGGTCTCCTGTGGGTCTCTTTGCTACCTTCTGGTCGCTTCCTAGAGGGAGGTTCCTCCTGGACCTCCTGGGATTTCTGTTTCTTTGCAAAGGAGTAGGGTTCTGGAGCCCTCTAGCAGGGGACTGGGGCTGCCTCCTTTCAAAGCATCGGGCCTGTGTGCAGGTTCCCCAGTAGATGCTCTGAGGGGTGGGGTGGGGAGGAATGGCACAGCTTTCTCTTACTACTGTCCTTTGGATGACACGGATTCACTCCTGAGAGTCGAGATTCTCTCACACACCATGAGCTCTGGTGAAGAGGGCTTTTGTTGTGATTTGGGGTGATAGACGTGGGGATTAAGAAGCAACGCAAGTCTGAGTCTGGCTTGGAGATGTGAATTCAAATCTGCTGTTTCCTGGCTATGTTGAGCAGAGAGTGAGTTGTTCAACTTCTCTGAGCCCTTTTGTGAGCTTTGCAAAGGCAAAAACTCTCCTGGGGAGAGAGATGGGGAGATGCCTCAGGACATACCTGTGGTCCTAAGTGGAAGAGGAGTGAATTCTGATGAAGACTGTCCACTTGGGCTGAGCTTTGCCTTTGGTTTTTTTGTTTGTTTGTTTGTTTGAGCTTTGCCTTTGGAAGGGTTCTCAGGCCCCATCTGGACCTCCCCTTCCTCTGCTGCTTAGCTGGGCAGTGCCTCACTGACCCAGTGACACACATACTGGGAAGGGTGCAGGCAGAGACTGGGAAGGGTGCAGACAGCCAGGCCATTGCCTAAAGCTATGACCACAGGCACATGCTCCTTGCAGATGACTTTTCTTGGTTTCTGAGCATGTCCTGGAGTGACTGACCCCTAGTGGGCTGTGTTGAGAAGGATTCTGAAGCCAGTTCTGGCCTGGGCTTGTGGGATGAGGGTTCCTGGCTGAGTCTTAAGCCTATTGCTATTCTAACCCCAGAGTGGAGCAGCTGACTGCACCAGGCCGGAACACTGGCTCTGGGGATCATCCTGGCTCACAGGTGACTCTGGGGAGCTCTTGGGCAGAGAATCCAAAAGTAGCTTAGCAGCGGATGAAGTGGCCCCTGGCTCAGGTTTCTAGGAAGTGGAGTTCTTGCCCCACAAGGGGCCTGGGATCCAGGTGGCTCTGGGGCTTCCAGTTTCTAGTCTGTGAAGTGGGATGGTGAGAGCAAAAGCTGAGCCTCTGGCTATTGTGAGGATGGAGGTGGAGGGGTGTGGGGAGGAGGAAGGGATCCTCATAGTTATTAGGTGGAATAACTCACTCCACACCTGCCAAGGGGGAGGAGGGTGCCACTGATGTCAGTGATTGTGGGGGTGGCTCTGGCTGGGCACAGAACCAGTTCTGAGAAGGTCTGCTGTGACCCTGTCACCCGGCTTCATTCCCATTTTTAAAATGGTGAAACTGAGGCCTGCGGTGGGGAGGGGCTTGACCTCCTGTGCCTTTCCTCTCCTCCAATAATACCACTGTGCAGCTCAGCCTGGGCACAGCCACAGTGACTGATCTCCTGTAGGCAGAATGACAGCCAGCCTGTCCCAGTGATGAGGCCAGATAGGGGCGCCATGGGCCAAGCTTTCTGTGCTGCATCCTGCATCCTCCCCAAGTCTGTGAGCACAGCTGAGACCCAGCCTTTTCATGCCCCCCACCCCTGAACAAGCACAAGGTTATTGGTGTCACCTGTTTGAGGTGACAGGAAGTGCTGGACTCCAGTGCCAGGCCTGGTCTGTTTGTGTGGCATCATTGTCACAGCTCCCCAGGTCTGACAGGAGGGGCTTCAGAGGCAATGGAGGCCAAGCCCACCTGTCACAGACAAGGAACTCTGCAGCGTGGAGGGCAAGATTTGTTCATGTTCACCGAGTGCTACTTTGAACCAGGCTCTGGCTCTCTAGCCCTTGGGCATCCCTGCCACATCTGTCACTGACGCATGGTCAGATTGTGTGCGTGGGCAGGCAGTGATCACCATAGGTAGTATGGATGGAGTGGTGTTTGGGGTAGTCTTATCTCAGGGAGTGTTATCTTTACCATTTCTCAGATGTAGAAACTGAGGCCAGGCTGGTAAGTCTTTGCCCAAGATCACCTGGCCAGCTCTTGGATGGAGGGTGGTGGGCAGACCTGTTTCCACCCAAAGGCTAGGGCCTGTCCTTTGTGTCTGCCCCTTGTGTCTGGGCAACAGTAGCAGGATAAAGTGACAGGCAGGGCCTGGGAGGGGCAGCTGAGCCAGATGACCTGTAATCCTTTTCTCCCCTGCCCTGGCTGCTTCCCAGGCTCATGGGGCAGGGCGGGGTGCTGACAGATGCAGACAGGGTACTTTGCTCACCTGGTGGGGAGCTCCCTGCCTTATCTCTCCTGATGATCACCTCTTATCCCCTTCCCCTTGCCTTCTCTTTTCACCCTGAAGCAGTGCAGGAGAACCCAGCCCCTAGGCCTGGATGGGGATTTTGCTGTCCTGGCTGCAGGCCACTCGTCGGCCCCCTTGCCACAGGAGTTTCTGGGCTGTGGCTGTTGGCACTGAGTCAGGGCGGCCCAGCCTGCCACCTCCTCACTCACCCGGCCCTGCCGTCAGCACGACAGCAGACCCCGGGGCAGGGAAGTGACACAGCACACACTCGGCCCACGCAGGCCCGGCCCCTGGGGAGCAGCCGCGTTCCCATCAGGACTACCCTACTGTTCCCCCTTGCAGATAACCGGGGTGGGGTAGTGGGTAGTAGTACCAGGGTCAAGCAGTGTGAGGTTAGGCCCCTGCTGTGCTGCTACCTGGCTGTGGGACCCGGGACACAGCCCAGCTCTTGCCACCTTGTCTGTGAAATGGGTACAGACATTCAAGACTGTTAAGGGTCCCTTCTGCCCCGACACCCTGCCCTGTGATTCCAAGCTCCTCTAGGACAATGGATGGGTGGTCGTGCATCTAATGCCCCTGGCTGTGTGGCTCTGAGCCAACAGCTTGTGCTCTCTGAACTGCCCTCTAGTCTCCCTGGGTTCTGACTCCCAAGTGGAAGGTCATGGGCATGCCTTCCCCGACCCTCGGGAGCCAGGGGTTTATCTGATGAAAAGCCTGCTGTGGGTTTCCAGCTGCATGCCGGGTTCTGGGCCTGTGGAATCATGCCCAGGAGGGGCAAGCCCAGCTGCTCTCAGAGAGGATGAGGCTGGGTGAGGTTGGGGAAGTGGCTGGAGAGTGGTAGCCCCAGCCAGAAGGGAGCACAGGTGACCCAGCAGGCCCCCTTTCTGGCCAGTACTGAGCCCCCAGTGCTGGCAGATGCCTTTACCAGCCCTTGACAACCAGGGAGCGGCCCTGGGGACAGAGACAAACACGCTTTACCACTTTACAGCTGGGGAAACAGGGAAGACGAGTTGCCAGGGGTGAGACCCCAACTAGAACCCAGATCTGTGCTTGCCAGGCCAGGGCATGGGAGTGGAGATCAGAGAAGTTAAGTGTCTTGTGCAGGGCCATACAGCAGGAAGCAACTTGAGCCCAAGCTTTATGATGCCCGATTAACCTGATGTCTTTCTGTCAGGTCCCCGCCTTCACACACTGGAGTTCTGGCCCTCAGCTTGGCTCCAGGAGAATAAAAGCAGCTTAATGAGGCATTTATTAAATGCCAGCTACATGCCCGGTGCTGAGCAGGCACTTTCCTCACACTGCGCAACCCTCAGCACCACTCTATAAAGTAGGTGTTGTGTCCATTGTCCAGAGGAGGAAACCAAGACCCGGTGGGGCTCGGAGAGGTCAAATAACCTGCCCAAGGCCACAGAGCTGACAACTGGAGGTGCTGGGCCCAAGACCTGGGTCTGAGCTCCGAGTCCTACTCCCCACAGAAGCAGCAGGCTGGCCCTTCCCGGTCTGACTCAGGACGGAAAACACAGCTTCTCCAGGCTCCTTGGCCTCTAGACACTGAACACCCTGGGGCTGGCCATGGGGAGCCGTGGTGGTGCCGGCCCCTGTGGCCTGGGAGTTGGCCGGCCCCTTCCTGGCACCAGGAGGGTGGGCATCCAGTGCACCCTCAGCTGGCAGGGGTCACATCATGACATCACAGTGACGACAGCCTGCAGACACAACAGCAGTTCTGTACATCATGTTACCTGGTGACATAGAGCATACTCTGTGTTCACACAATGAAGTCTAGAAGGGCATTTTCCAGAACGTGTCCCTTATGTTAAGCTGTGCACTGGCGCAGAACCACCCCCGCACCGAGAGAGGCTGTAGTGGTGATGGCCCAGCTGGAGCCCAGAGGGGCAGTGGTGGCCCAGGCTCCTTCCTGCTCTGGCAGCTTCCAGCCCAGGGCCTGGGACTCACACCTGTCAGGGTGGGAACCATCTGATATCATAATCCCAGGTGCTGGCTCCTGTCTTCTCCCCACGGCGCTCGCGCTGTAATTGTGTGTTGAGCTGGGAGAGGCCCTTCCAGGAAGGAGCCTGTGAGGCGGCGGCTGCAGCCATCTCTGGATCTTGAGCGGGCAGCAGTTCACCTGCCAAACTGCTTTTATGTCAGGTGATACAAGCAGATGATGAGTGCAGAATGGATCCTACAGGGTCTTTGGTTGGCTGGGCCTGCGCTGGGTTCCATGGAGTTCTGGTCTCCCTGCAGCTGAGAGTCCTGCCCTCTGGGCCAACAGAGGGACTGGTCTTCCTGGAGGCCCTGGCTCACCTGCCTGACTTAGCCATTCCCGTGCCACACAGGCCTCGGTTTCTTCATCTGTAGCATGAAGGCCGGCTACTTGTTTTACAGAAGTGACAGACGTGAGTGCTTGGAAGGGCTGAGTGCTTGGAGGCTGCTCAGTGGGGCAGCGTTGTCCCTCCATGTCATGAGCAGCCAAGAGGGAAGGAGGCTTGTCCCTTGTGCCCCGGCACGGGTTGACGCCTGCCAGCCAAGCTCTGGTTGGGTGAGCTGCCCTACCTCCTTTTGTGGGGTCTGAATGACCCTGGGCTTGGACCTCTTCTAAGTTAAATTTCACATGGGGTGGTGGGAAGGTGTCATCTTGGTGACCGTCCCGAAGATAGGCCCTTCACCTCTGATCTCTGTGGATCACTGGACCCTGATCTCAGTGCCATGGTGAACTAACACTGCCTCATCAAGTCAAGGTTAAGTAGATCTAAATGGGGTGCGTCAAGCTCCCTGTGTGGTCCCCATCGTGGAGCTGGGACCTGTGAATGCTGGGTCTCATTCTCATCTCTCCGCCTTCACCTCTACCCTCCCTGTGAGCCTTTCTCTGGGGTGGTGTGGGTTGAGAAGTGATGAGCTCACTGTCCTGCGAGTTCAGTCAGGGGTTCCACGGAACGCAGCAGACAGGACCAGCGCATCCGGTGCCTCAGCCCTGCCCTATGTGACCCTGGGCAAATCCTTTCCAGGCCAGGCTTCCTTAGCAGTTAGGATGCCCCACTGTCTGGCACTTTGGATCCTGCAACAACAGGAGTTTAAATGTCTCTGAATCTGTGGTTTTCAGGTTTTCCGAGATGTTCCCTGTTCCTGCAGGTACTGTGTTTGCCTGGACCCTGTGCCCACAGGCCTGGCTGCGCAGGACTCAGAGGCTCCATGTGGCTGGCGATAGGAAGGAAGAATTTTGTTGTCTTGCCTCATCCACGGGGCACATTGCTGGTCACCTGTTGGGCTTCCTGGCCTCTGCCAGCCTCTTGTCTCTGCAGAATTCCTAAGTCTCTGGGGGAGGCGGGAATCTTCGGGTAACGCTCCATGTGCTGGACCAGGCACAGGCAGGGCTGCTGCTAGGAGGACTCCCGTGGGTGGGGAACAGCACGTGTTTTCTGACTGCTGCAGCTGTTTGGTGCTCAGGAGGCACAGCCTCCTTTAATTGGCCTTCAAGAGGCTTCCTTCCTAATAGTCTCGGGATGAGGCCTGTTCACAAAACTGCTGCGTGTCACATGGGAAGCGGGCAGGGAGGCCATCCAACCCACAGTCCTGGTTAACAAGAAAAGGAACTGCGGCTTTGAGTAGGGAAGATGGCTGTCCGGGGAAGGTGGTGGGGGCTTCAAGGGGAAAGGACCTTGTGGCCAGTACTGAAGGCAGGTTTGTCTCAGGACACAGAGTGGTGTGTAAGTCAGAGCTAGAAATGGACACATGATGTTACCGCCCCCAAGAGCCTGGGAACAGAAGAGGACTGTGCAGCTCTGGGACCATGACTGCCCCCTGGAAAATGGCAGAGGTCCTCACCACCCTCTCTGATCTCCAGAAAAGGAACAGGCATATGGATGTCAGTCGGTTGGCCCAGTTACCACTGCTATGGAACAGACAAGGCTGTTCCTTAGACCAGTCCTCTCCCCGTGACAGGCCTTCAGAGGACAGGATGGGATAACTGATTTGGAGCCAGTGGGGCGCATATCCAGGAGGCCCCCAAGACTTCCTAACACCTTGAGAACCCATCTATCCTGCAGCAGCCATGAGGAGTAGGAAGGGAGCAGGTGAGAACTGAGGTCTGTGTCCCAAGCCTGCTGCTGCAGGATGTAAGGCAGCGTGCCTCTTTTCTTCCTGCCCCCGTTCTGCACCCCAGCAAGGGAGGGAGGTCGCACCGAGCCCTTCCATGGAGGCCGCTGCCATCCCAGAGCCTTGATTTCTCTTTAAAATCTACATGGGGTGGTAGTAGCTGTAGTGCCAGGTCTGCTGGGCTGCATTCGCACCGCTCTGAGGGCCTGAAAACTTCTATTTCACCTTTGGTGTGCGAAGATACTTTCTCTGGCCATAAACTTCTAGGTGTGTGGTTCTTCCCACGTAGCACCACAGATGTCGCTCATTTCATTGTCTTGTGGCCTTGATTCCGTGAGAAATCTGCCTTTCATTTCTTCCTATGTATTTTTTTCCCTTCTGGCTGCTTTTAAGGTTTTATTTTAAGATGATTACTGACTTTAGGTGATTTGACTATGATGAACTTTGGTGTAGTTTTCTCTCTGTTCTGCATGGAAGTCATTGAACCTCTTGGACACATGGATTTCATTTTCATCAAATGTAGAAGTGTTTGGTTATTATTTTTTCACATTTTTTTTCTGTCTCTTTCCCAACCCCAAGGCTCTTCTGAGACTCCAATTACACGTATATTAGCTTGAAGTTGACTGTCAGTGTACTGATGAGCTGACCATGTTTCTTCAGTCTCTTTCTTTCTTTTTCTTTCTTTTTTTTTGTCTTTTTGAGACAGGGTCTCACTATGCAGTTCAGGCTGGCCTTGAGCTCACTTTGTAGCCCAGGCTGGCCTCAAAATTGCAACAATCCTCCTGCCTCAGCCTCCAAAGTGCTGGGATTACAGGCATGCGCCATCACGCCCAGCTATTGTATTTTTCATCTTCATTTTACATTTCTGTTTGTTTTTTGAGATGGGGTCTCACTATGCAGTTCAGGCTGGTCTTGAACTCACTGTGTAGCCCAGGCTGGCCTCAAACTCACAGCAATCCTCCTACCCCAGCCTCCTGAGTGCTGGGATTATAGGTATGTGCCATCATGGCTGATTTATATTACATTTTTCACCTCTTGAGGTTTGATTTGATCTTCTGTGTCTGTATTTGATGTTTTCAACATATGAAATACACTTACAATTGTTTTTGTCTTTGTCTGCCAATTCTAACCTTTGTTGTCAGTTTTTGGTCTATTTTGATTGAGTCTTATTTTCTCATTTTTTTATGTGTCTAGTAATTTTTGATTGAATACCAGATGTGGTGTATTATGTGTTGTGGGCTGCTGGTGTTTCTTTGTTTATTCCTTTAAATATGCAGTTAAGTTTCTTGAAAAAAAATTTAATTTGTGTGAGTATGTGTGTGTGCATGCCTGCATGCATGAAGGAATGTACCCAGGACCTTGTGCATGCTAGGCAAGTGCTCTACTACTGAACTATACCCCCAGACCCAATTTAAAACTTTGAGTTTTTTCTTAAACTTGATTAGGTAGGACTAGCTCAGTTTAGGATAGGTGTTAAACTGTGGACCATGGGCCAGATCAAGCCTACCATCAGCTTTATAATCAAACACAGACATACATTCATTCATATATGTACTGTCTGTGCCTGCTAGCAGATTTAAGTAGCTGTGATAGAGAACTCATCATAGTCCACAAAACCTAAGATGTTTACTTTTTGGCCCTTCCTGGGGGTTTGCCTATGCTCAGTCTGGGATTTATATGTAGTACCCTAAGGTAGTCTGCAAGCCCTGTGTGTTTATAGGTTTTCCACTTTGGCCGGGTGAAGCATGAGCTGTCCTGATCCTACATGAGCACCAGCAACTGCTCCAGCTGTTCCTTTCTGGTGGTTCTCTTTAAGCCTTGGTTGTTTCTTCCCATGCATTAGCTGCTCACCTGTCAGCTGAGGACTCAAAGGAATCCTCTGCAGGTCTCTGGGGTTCTCTGTGTACTTCTTTCCCTGCAGTACCTTGTCTTACAAACTCTACCTGCTACACTCTGAGCTAATCCTGTGTCCTCAGCGGAGGGAGACCACTTGACTCTTCCCAGGGGAGTCTCCCAGCACTGTAAGCTGGAAGCAGCTGGTGCCTTCTTATGCCTTGCCTTGTTGGAGCCTCTTCTCTCTGTTCTGAACCACATATTGTCACTGGCTTTCTAGTTTTTGCCTGAGGTTTTTCTTTTTTTTTTTTTTTTTTTTTTATTGCTGTGGCAAGAAGGTAAAATCAATCACTGTTATTCTACCGTGGCTGGAAGTAGGAGCTGAATCTCTGGTTTTGATGGCCATTGCTGCAGCCTTTAAGGTTGCCCACAGCATTCCTGTGAGCCGCCTTGGGACTGCCTTCTTCTGCTCTGCAGCTGGCCAGAGAGAAGTGAGACAGTGGGTCCTGATTCCTGGCCTGTCCACCCTACCTTCCAGGGGCTGTGGGTTTGGCTGAACAGGAGTGGGTTGGTGGACAAGGTGGGTGAACACAGCCGCAGCTTGCTGGCCCTATGCCGGTTCACCTGTATTAGTGCACTTCTTGCCAGTGATCTTGCACAGGGGATTCTTATTTTCCCCACCAGCAGACTAAGGCACTTGCGCAACATGGCTCAGCTTTCTAGTAGGAGGGGCTGGAAGCAGACACGACAGACTCTCCCACTGCTGCATATCCCAGGTGCGGAAGTGACCTGTCTTAGCTGTACACTGTGTTGAGGCCACGTCAGGGCTCCAGGCTGCATGACAACTGGGTGTGTCTCTCCCCTGCTCTCAGGGACATTTGCAGAAAGACCACAGCTGGCTCTCTGAACATGTCCAAGAGTGTGTGTGGCCTCTGAGGGTGAGGAAGGCAGGGCCATTACAGAGGGCTTGTCACATGCAGGTCAGAAACTTCCCTGCCTAACCCCATCTGTCTCAGCACCAAGGCCTTGTGCGAGATGGCCTTTCTGTGGCATCTCCAGAAATGCGTGAGCATTGTGTGCTTAAGCTAGGTGAGCACCAGAGTACTGATGGAGAGGAGCGCGGGTGGTGGAAGAACTTGAGCTGGGTTTTAGAAGCTGGATGGGAGTTGTCCAGACAGAGGCACAGTTGGTAACTGGCCTTCAAGGTGGCAGCCTGTATGGGGAGCTGGTGGACCAGAGCATGACCTTCTGGGGAGAGGGACCAGAAGGGTCTGGGCCTCCCAAGAGAGGCTTGGCCACACACCAGCGCTTTTCCACTAGTGTTCAGCCAGCCCTTCTCAGCCCGCCCTTCCTCCCAGTCACTTCCAGGAAGGCTTGTTCCACCCACTTGCCCTGCAAGGGCACTTTTGTTCCATGCAACGGAGTCTGTGGTCACGGGGAGGCTAGAAAACAGCTGCTGTGGGTGCTGGGAGCCGCAGGCTGGTGTTGACACCTGGCAGGGCGGGAGCCTGCAGGAGTGTGGGGAGGTGGTGTGGCCACCTGCACTTCCTCTCACAGGCCTGTGGGTGCAGCAAGATGCCCTAACCAGCCCAGACAGGCCCTGATGGGCTCTGGGCAGGGCAGCTGGGCACAGAGGTGGGGGTCTTTCAGGTAAAGATGTCAGAGAATAAAGGTCTTGAACACCTTGTCCACTACCCCATTGTGCAGGTGAGGAAACTGAGGCGCAGAGAGGGGATGCCGCTCACTCACAGTCCAGGCTGGAGCTCAGTGCCAGCCTGAGCCTGCTGTGTTTGTTGGGAAGAGCGTTCAGGCTGTGGCTGGGGAGGTGGCTCGTGCTTTCCTCTACAGGGGCCAGCTCTATGGTGTTCAAATGAGATAGACCCGAATGGTGGGGCAGACCCACACCCGTACCTGGGAGGGGCTGTCGCTGGTGCTGTCCCTGATCCCTGCAGTTGCTCTTGGGCTGAGCCACGTAGTCTGGTTCTCAGTTGGTGAAAACTTCTTGTGACCTGCCCCAGGCTGAGCCCCTCCTGCTAGACTGTGTCCTGGATGAGCTCACAGGATCATGAGTTGAGCTGGGCTATCCAAACAGTTATTAGGCAAGGTAGTGAATGTCACCATGCCTCAGTTTCCTCATATATAAAATGAGGAAAACAACCGCTGCTTGTAGCATGCTTGTAAAGACCAAAGGTGGTCATGGTTGTCAAGCCATGGAACTGCCCTATGCTGAGGCTGGCTGCATAGGCCTGGTTCTAGCCTCCATCCCTGACGCTGGTCCTAGCTTTCCTGTGTACAAAATGGGGAGGGCATGGTAGGTCTCAGGGGCCTCCAGGAGACCTCAGTGGCCTGACTGTGACAGGCCAAGGTGTGGGGGCTGGTGGGGAGTATGAGGTACCCCATCCCAGTATCAGCTCGAGTCCAAGCAGTACTCCCTGTCCCTAGCACCAGCTGGTATCTGGCACAGGCCCTCATCTGACCAGCCCCATCACCATGCCCAATGCCTGGGGAAGCAGTACTCAGCATAGGGCCCCATGGGGGTTCCCCTAGAGGGGACAGGCACCACCCCGACAGCAGACAGTCCCTGGATCAGGCACCCTGGCTGGCTGAGGGCGACTTGGGGAACAGAACACGTGGCGCCCATCCTGCCGGGACATGTCCTATAGCCCAAGCCCAGGGCAAGTCCCTGTCTGCCATGGCACCCAAGGCCTGAACCACTGCTGACCGATCTGGGGGTGTGGAGGGGTGCCAGCATGCCTCCAGGGAGGAGCTTGCTTGCTGTGCCTTGATGAAGCCTTTTCCAGGACAGCACGCAAGGGTGTTTGCCTGCTTCAGAGTGGCTTACCCAGGGCAACCATGGCTGGGGTGGCTTGGGAGCTGTGGGGTCCCAGGTAAGGGCTTACTTACTGCTACCCTGTTCCCAAATTCAGTCTCCTCACCCTTGGCTGGTGGGAGCCCACCCAGCCAACATTATGTGCCCTCATACTCACCTCCCCCCGGTTCTGGCTTTTCCTGGGTACCTCCTGGGTGGGGGCTCACTCTCTGCCTGTCTTTGGTCTGCTCCTGGGAGCAGAAGGCACTTCCTCATCTGGCACTGACAGTGCTTCGGTTTAGCCTACCTCTGTCCATCCCAGCCCCTCCCCTGACTGCTGATCTCTGCCCCCCTACAGCCTTGCAGAGGCTCAGAGACGGTGAGCTACTACCCTAGGGGACAGAGGGCACCCTAGGCCTCAGCATCTGGGGAGTCCTGGCCGGTTTTACATTCCATCTTCTGCGAGTCCATCACCTGCCAAGCCCTCTGAGACTATGTGCCAAGGGAAGAACCGGGGACCAGCCCTGGCCTGGCCTGGGGGTGGGTCCAGGCCCTGCCCTAACTTGCTCTGTGACCTCTAGCCAGATAATGACCTCACTGAATCTCAGTTTATCCAGCTGCATGCTGAGATCTCACTGCTATGGAGCTTGGAAGAGACGGGAAGTGAGGGTCAAGACTACCAACCTTCTGGGACCGCCCTTTGAGGCTGGCTGTGGGGAAATAGTAGCACCTGAGTGTATATGAAGCCCTCCTCCAGGTTAAGGTCTTTCTACATGCTGCTGTGTCCACGTGTGCTTGGTTTTTCCGAGAAATGGGCCTTGTACTGATGAGAAAACTGCCCACGGAGGTAAGGGTCTTCCTTAGGGTCTTCACCGAGCAAGTTCATGGCAGGGCAGGTGTGGAGCCTTCCCTTTGCAGGAATTTGGTTTTGGTGCCAGATAAGCACTGGGTGTCAGCAGTGGCCTGAGGCCAGGGAGGAGTCCCAGTGGGCCTGCAGGGGCCAGCCTGGTGATCTCACACTGCAATGTGTAGACACGTCCCCAGCAGGCTCCAGGCTGCTTCCTGTCACTGGTGGGTATGGCTCCCAGGGAAGGATCCTACCAGGCCACTTTCATAGTGGGGGTAAGTGAGCTCAGTTCTTTACAGGCCTGGGTAGGTGCCAGTTCAACTCCGTCCCCAGCTTGCTGTGTGGCCTGGAGCACTTCCTAGCCTCTCTGTGTAAGGGACCTCAGGCAGTTCTGATCCCAGGGGCAGAGGGCCAGCCTTGGGGGTGCAGCAAGGAGTAGAGATCTGTCTGACCCTATAGCATGGGGTAGTGTGACAGGCATGTGTCCTGGCGGCCAGGGAGAGGACAGGAAATGAGGAAGAGACAAAGGCCACGGGCTAGGCCTATCACTTGTCTCTGTGCTTCCGCTGCTCTATCCCCGAGGACTCTCAGGTGAACAGTTGGGTTTGGCCAGGCTGGGGTGGGTAGGTACACTTTGACCTCAGGGGCCCCACCCTGAGCCAGTCCCAGGGAGGGAGGTTACCTGCAGTGGGGATAGATGTCAAATGACTGGACAAGCAACCACACGTGCTGGTTTGGGCTTTGTCGAGACTGCACAGGAGTAGTGGCAACAAGGGAGGCCTGCCAAAGTCCACAGCAGCCCTGGACACCGGGGGGAGGCCCCAGCGAGTACTGTTGACACCTCTGGGTTGTCTTTGTGTTGCCAGCCATGTCTGGGGAATGGACCAGCGCAGGGCCCCTTCTGAGTGGCGGTGGGAGCGGGTGACAGCAAGCCTGATCCAGGTGAGGCAGGAGGTGCTCTGGGGGAGCTGTGACAAACACAGGGCCCCACACAAAGATCCTCCTTGACCCCTGACCTTTCAGACCCTCTTCCCAGGCTGCCTGTGGACCTTGTACCTCCTGCAGCAGCCTGCTCTTCTCTCTTCCCCTGCTTCTCACTGTGTGGCCACTTGGTTTGGAGTTCTGTTCCCCTCCTGCTGCCTGGCAAGTCCAGCCAGAGGCACTGACTGAGCCTGTGTGTCCTCAGTGTCAAGCCAGAGAGGCCCCAGCCTGTCACTCCATGGTCATGGGCCCACGGCTGCTGGGGGCAGGGCTGGTGCGGGCACTCCAGGACCAGCGTGCCATGGGAGGGCTGTGTCCTCTTACGATGCTCTGCCCCTACTGCTGCACTGACAGCCCAGTCTCTTTCTGTCCCCAGGTGATAGCTGTGGTCATGGACATGTTCACTGATGTGGACATCTTCAAGGACCTGCTGGATGCTGGCTTCAAGAGGAAGGTGGCCGTGTACATCATCGTGGACGAGAGCAATGTCAAGTACTTCCTGCACATGTGTGAGCGGGCCCGCATGCACCCGGGGCACCTCAAGGTGAGCCGGCTCCCTGCTTGCCTGGACAGCTGGAGGGCAGGGCTCATTCAGCTAGTCAACAAACAGTGTGAGTACCTGCCTGTTGTGGGTAGAGCCTATGCCCAGCACACAGAATTCCTAGAGCTGTAGGCCAAGCAACTACATAGCTTGAATGCCCTGAGGGAGAGGATACTCACTGCCTCCAACAGGCAGATAAGATAAGCACTGATTAAGTGCTCGAGGACCAAGTGCTGGAGCTCATGCCAGGTACTACATCACGTTTTCTTTCAAAGCAGCTCATGCCCCAATGGCCACCTGTCTGCTTGTCCACCTCCAATGACAGGTGTGTGTTCATCCCCTCCTCAGACAGCTCATGCCCTAGCTGGAGAGCTCTGACTCCCAGAAAGTCCATTCTTAGGTTAAACACAAATCTGTCCCCATAGAATGTCCTCACACTGGTATCCAGAGCTGACTCGGAAGAAGCTCCTTCAGGCCAGGGTCAGAGCTGAATGGGTCTGAGTTGTAGGAGCGGCAGAACAGACCTTGTGGATGGGGAGGACACTAGGAACAAGGATGCAGAGAGGGCTGCCTGAGGCTCTCACCACTGCTTTACTGCATCTCCTGAGCTTGCTGTGACACCTCTCTGGGTTTCCGGATCTTACTGGCTCGGCAGAAGAACAAGTGAACTGGTGTGCCCAGGCACCTCCATTCAGACATCCAGCCATTGCTTGGCACCTGCTGTATGCAGAATGTTTCCCTGCGTGCAGAACAGTGTGCCTGATCAGCAGGTGATGTGTGGTAGGTCCCACCTGAGGTACTTTCTGTGGGTTAATTTATTTAATCCCCACAGTGATCTAGTGGGATGGGGCTGTCCTTCCTGTTTTGGAGATGAAGAAATGCGTGTCTGTCCTGGAGTCTCCAGTGGGGATCAGGTCAGGCTTAGCTCCATCCTCTGGTGGGTCCGAATCCTCTGGGCTTCAGGCTTTGGGTCTGCATGCAGATCCCAGAAGGGGCAGCATGGGCTAGTTAACCAGGGGCTGGGCTCTAAACCTGTAATTTGTAGGCATTTGTTAATACCCCTCCCCAAGCTGAGTCCTTTCAAGTGGGTGTGAGCACTCTGCTGTGAGTCTCTAATTTCGGGGACATTTTCATGTGGTCTCCCTGGTAGGTTGACGTGAGACCAATGCCCGCCTGCTATGTAATTAGCACTGGAGTCGACTCCGGTGGCTGACAGTTTATGCCAGAGAGAGCTTCAGTATGCAAAAGGCAACTCTTGGAAAGTAACTGCAGAGCCCCCACCACCTGTGCACCTGCCATACCCCAGCAGGTGCTTCCCATGGTGTCCCTCCATAGCGAGATGCAGAGGCCAGGATACAGCCACAGGTGCTGAGGGGGTCCTAAGCAGAGAAGCAGTGGGTGGCCTCCACCTGGGATTCTGAGCTCTCAGGAAGTCGAAGGTGGTGGCCAGGGGATGGTCCCTGCTTGTGGCTACCTTCAGGCCTGGAGAGCCTGCGCCAGAAGAGGCCTGTGGTCATCTGAAGTAGTTTCCCACAGGCCAGATGGGGAAACTGAGGCATGAGGGAGGCCAGGACTTGCCCAAATTCTTTTAAGTCAGGGGCAGAACCTAAAATCCAGGAGAGAGCAGTGGGTTCTGGCAAGGAGGGTACAGACCCCATAACCAGGATACCCTGGTGCTGTTCAGAGTCTTCCTGTCTGCCGACTGCCAGTGGGACTTGAATGTGTGGTGCCTCTCTCCTCATGGCTACATTGGTGGCTCACCATGGTGCTTGTGGGTGAAACAAAAATGCTCTGCCAGCCCAGTACAGCTACACATCTCCTGGCTGTAACGCAGGAACCTCATGCCTTGGGGCAGGGGCTTGCCCACATCCTTCCCCACGGATCACTGGCCCATCAGTTAGCCCATGACCATCAGGCCCAGAGAGGGGCAGCTCACACTGCAGTTCTGCTCAGCCTGCCTTGTTCCATTGCCTCACTCTCTGGGAAGGTGACAGGTCTGCAGGAGTGGGACACCTTCGTGGGAAAGTGTGACCTGGCTTCCTCATTCTTGCCTCTGAGCTAGCTCCTCCACAGCCCTGGGCTGGTGACTGCAGGCTCCTGGGACCCAGCCCCAACCAGGTGTCACTTTGTCCAGGACCTGCCTGGCTTGCCTCCCTGCCTGCAGGCTGACTGGGTCTGGACCTGTCTTGGGAGCACTTCCTCTGCGGCTAATCCACGGCCCGCCCTTGGCTGCTTGCTGCCCTGGCCCAGCTCTGTGCTGACCTGTCCCTGGATCCGTGGGACCCAGGATACAGCGTAAGCCTGCTGGGGTCATATTGTGATCATGGGGTATTAGCTGTCAGTCTGGAAGGGCACTGAGAGCCAAGTCTGAGCCCAGCCTTGCCACCTGCACAGTAACCGTAGGCAGTCATCGAAACTGCCCCGGCCTCTATTACCTTGTTGAAAAGTGGGAATAGTGCCATTTATTTGGCAGAACTCCTGGAAAGAGTAAAAGACCCTGTGGAAATGAGTTCTCTTCTTGTCCTGTCTTTGTTTGGGGACAGGCAGTGTTTTTCCTGTGAGACCCCAGCTCTGGCCTGAGTACCAGAACCATGGTCTGGCTAGGAGGCGCCTTCCTTCCCTCCCTCCTCCTGAGCTTTGAGCCTGCACCCAACACATTCTGGAGGGTTACTGCTTCGGCCAATCCCAGCCCTGGTCTCCTGGGGGTAGGGAGCAGTGTGCACAGCCTGTCAGGTGTGTGGCCCGGTGTCTCCGCATCTGCCTGCAGCTCAGTTGGCCCCACAGTAGCACAGATGGGGAGCAGGCCTTGGAAGAGCACTCTGCCTTTTAGCCCCTGTGTTCCCTCAAGGTCACAGGGCCAGGCTGGTGACCAGGCCACATTCTGGGGTGCTTCTAGGTGCTGGGGATACACCAGGCCAGCGGGAGCTGGGCTGGGCCTTGAGGCTCTTGGCTTAGACTGAGCAGGAGCAATGAGAAGCCCGGCCAGTGTAGAAAACTCCCCGGCTTTATGTGGCCAGACTGGAAAAACCAGCAGCTACTTTAGCAAAGACTGGACCGTTTCTGCTGAAGGAGGAAACCTCAGCAGGTGACCGTAGGGAGGCACATGGCGAGAACGCAGAGCAAGGTCTCATTTGGACAGGCCCGTGGCTGCTCCTGGGCCAGTGGAAGGTGGGAGGGCCACAAGATGCGTCCTGATCAGGCGTGGCCTGGGAGCACGAGGCCTGGCTGGGTGTGTGGGATCAGGAGACAAAGGCCCCCCCCCCCCCCCGCCTTCCCCGGATGTCCGCACACCCATCTTGCCCTCTCCGATCCAGACCAAGGTGTTTGATGGATCCAGGGCGTAGTTCTTAGGCAGGGTGGGAGGGGTCTGTCCCACTCTGGGCCGTGGTCAGAGGCGTATTTGTCACACATCATCTGGCGGGTAGAGCCCAAGGGAATTGTTAGCATCCTGCATGCCCAGCACGGCTCCCCTAGCTCAACTGAGCAGCCCTGGTCGAGAAGAGGCAGGACCCTTGGACAAGGGTTTGGGGTGAGGCTAGCTCAGCTCTGTCCTGTCACACTCCCATTACACAAGGATGGTTCACAAAGGACTTCACACTCCAACATCATGACAGCTTGGGAGTCAGAGTGAGTGTTGACCCTATGCACAGCATAGGAGAAGCAGACCCTTTGCAGAGCGTGGAGGCCGTCTGAGCCCCACACACCTGCCGCCACATGAGTCTCTGCTGTCTTCTGTGCCCCACTCTCCTGACCAGGCCTCACCAAATGGCTCAGGCCTTATCAGCATGCGTCTCTGGGGTTCCCCAGCCTCTTTCAGTCCAGGAGATGCTGGCAGAGAGTGGGCTGTTGAAGACCTGCCCTCAGGCCTTAGAATGGGAGATGTGGGCAAGTCTCTTCCCTTCCCTGAGCCCCCTACCTGCCAAGCACACTGATAGTTCTGGGGTCCCTGGAGAGTCTGTACCTTCCCAAACATTTTCTGTTTCTATGTGTCAGTCCCCTCTACATGGTCACAGTCACAGTCCATGGCCCCCACTGTCATGAGACACCCACCCAGACAGTGGCCATCTCCTGCGATGCTGTGTGTGGCTATACTCCATCCACATGGTGGCCCTGGGGCACAGATGAGCAGGCCCAGTTCACAGATGAGAAAACCAAGTTAGCAACTGTTTGACGCCGGGACTGATCAGCACTAGGCCAGAGTTTACAAATGGCCAGACCCTCCCGCCATAGTCTTAGTTGGCACTAGGTGAGACCTATGGTTCTGTGAGCTCAAGTGAGCCCAGGGGGCCTAGAGGCCTGGGTGGTTTTGGTGCAGGATGCTGCAATCTGCCCCAGCTCTGGTGCCATCCTGACACGTGTGTTTGGCTTGGAAACTGCCCTTAAAGAATGGATAGGAGTTGCCTGGCCACCCCCCTACCCTACCCTACCCTATTCTGACCTGAAGTGCCAGAGTGTCCAAGGACTTGCCCTGGGCACCCACTTGGGATATCCTTGTGTCCCTCCACCCATCTTCTCACTCTCTGCTGGGGGGATCCCAGGACCTGGGAGACAATGAGGCTTTGTGGCATGCCTCACCTCTGCTCAGACACCTGAGACATTACCTCATCTGGCCAGGCCTGCTGGGTGGAGCCACCCAGGAACAGGCCAGGAACAGCCCATGGGGCCGAAAATGGAGAGACTTTGCTGCAAGCCCCCTGTTGCCAAGCCCCAGCCGTGGGTGAGACTCAAGGTCAGGCGCAAGCCCTCAGTGTGCAGACAGAGAAACAAAAACCCAGAGAGGACCAGAGGCTTTGAATCACACAGCAAGCCAACAGCACAACTGCAGGCTACTTCTCGCATGGCTCCTGAGTCACCCTGAGGTGGAAATGCCGGCGCCCTGAGCCCTTCACTGGACAGAGCTGGGGTGGGGTGTGGAGGCTGGTGGCTGAGGAGGAGAGTGTGGTCGCAGCAGAGTATTGGGCTGGAAGCCACAGGATGCCTCAGAGCTGGCTGTGGTTGGCCACAGCTCACAGGGGAAGGCCTCCAAGATCTTTGTTCTGACCTCTGATCCCCAAGCGTGCTTTGTGTTGGGTACAAAGTCACGAGTGCTAATTGTCCTGGGCCGGGGCCAGCTTCCTGTTTAACTGGCTGTGTGTAGACAAGTATCCCATGGGCGGGGGGCTGGAGGGCTGTCTGGCAACAGAGGCTGATCCTTCTGGGCTGGGCCCAGCAGCAAGGTGGCTGTTCACCCCACGGCTGGGTGGGCATCACTTGAGGACTCCCGGGGGCCCACCCCCATCAGCCTCTGTGGACCCTGCTCTGGGGCTGCCCGGCCAGAAGGGCGGGGATGTTGGAGGGAGCCCAGCACAGGGCTGCAGTGGACACGCTGTCTCTCCAGTAGCCTCAGTCCCTGCACCCCCAGTCGTTTCACACATCCTCCCCTGCACAGCCAGAAGTGTTCCTGACGTGCGGGTCCACCACAGCACTCTCCATTCTAACCTTCTCACGGCTCCAACTGCCCCGCCAAGCCCAGGCACTTAAGCAGGTGTAGGGTCTTTCATCAGCTTCCGGCTCAGCCCGCTCGGCAGGCTCCTGTACCCACCACGCCTCCCGAGGCACTCTCCGCTCTTGCACAGCCTGCATCTCATGCCGGGCTTTGTATCCCTCCGCCTGCAAGCTTTGCCCTCCTACCCTGACCCATGCCATCCTTTCCCCGGAGTCCCCCTGGCCACCCTACGCCCAGGCTGCTTCCTCGGCGGTCCTGGCCACTCCTGAGGGTTTGTTACTCATCTGCCTCTTCTTACCTCCACGAGATCTTTGTCCCCATCACCACTGTGTCTGCCGCCAGGGCGCTCGGCAGGGGTCGTGAGCAAGCGAACATGTGGGCAGTTAATGAGCGGGGGCCAGTGAGTGGGTGAGGGGACAGGTCACAGCCCCATCTGACAAAGAATGTATCACTGCCAAGTGCCCGAAGGCAGTGCGCAGCTCCTAGGAGGGAGGGGGACTGCCATCAGAGGAGGTGTGCAAACAGGCCAGGCAGCATGCTCTTGTGAGGTTTCCTGTCCAGGGTGGGTATCAGATCCCTGGGGCCTGAGTTAAAACTGAAACGCCCAGCTTATCACACACTTCCTAAATCAGACCCTGGGGGTCCAGGAGCCCTGGCATGGCTTGCACCAGACGAGCCCCAGGTTGTCTGTCCAGCTGAGGTCCCCCTTTGGGAGCCCTGGCTGTTCCTCCAGGCCTGGCTCTTGGCCTGTCTTCAGGTCTGCTGTGAGCCAGCACTGGCTCGCTGAGGGGAGGCAGCTAGCACCAGGCCCTCAGTCCCGGCCAGAGATGCCCCACTGAGGAGAGAGGCCCCTCAGAGGCCAGGGCCAGGGAAAGACCAGCACTTGTACCTGCTCTGCCCCTCTCCTCTGGTCCCCCTCTCTAGGTCTCTGTTCCCTGCCTAGGTCCCTGAGGGCCTTTCCACCTGCCCCCTAGCCAGGCCACTCAAGTTCCTGAGGAAGCGGGCCTTGCTGACCATTTACCAACACCGTCCTGGGTGCCAGGCAGTGTTCTGGCCTTCAGGAAGCAGGGAGCTGGCTGTGAGTCCTGCCTGGAGGGAGCAGTGCCAGCAGGGACAAGGAGACAGGGTGTCAAGAACAGGGAGAGGCATGGCTGGTCAGGTACCTAGAAGGTTGACCCACATGGTGGTCAAGAGTGCAGGACCCAGATTGCTCAGGATGGGTCCTCTTCCTGCCCCTCACCACCTTCCTGCCTCTCTTGGTTGCAGAGTCCTCAGCTGTTCATGGGACCAGTATAAAAATCACCCTCTCCCTCAACATCTGATGTAGCCAGACACGATGGCATGTGCCTGTAGTCCCAGGCTGAGACTAAGGCAGGAGGATCTCTTGAGCCCTGGAGTTTGAGAACAGCTTGTGCACCATAGTGAGACCCTGACTCAAAACCAAACAGAGTAGCGCATGCCAGTCTCCACTGCTGCCGCAGCACCTCCCAGACCGGCCTGGCCACACAGGCCTCGCTGCTCAGCGCTGCTCAGTGCTGTTCTGTAGACCAGCTTTGTCCTTTGGCCAAAGCTGAGTCCTTTCTGGCCCTGTCTCTTCACCGGTGTCAGGTCCCTCCGCCCCCGCCCTGTGTCCCGCTTGGGCCCTGTAGTTTCAGGAACACCACACCCGTTCTGCAGGCCTCACAGCCTCTTCTCCGTCCTCCGAAGCCCTCCTGGGTCCCCAGCGCTTTGCTGCCCCCACCCCTGGCCCCTGTGATTGACATTGTAATTGTCTAATTTGGCCTCCCTGTTCCCCAACGCAGAATCTCAGGGTGCGCAGCGGTGGGGGAACTGAGTTCTTCACCCGGTCGGCCACCAAGTTCAGAGGCGCCCTGGCCCAGAAGTTCATGTTTGTGGACGGAGACCGAGCAGTGTGCGGCTCCTACAGGTGACTCTATGGGGGCTTGGGCGCATGGGGCCTCTGGTTCCCAGCTGGTTTCTGCCTTTAATCCTGATGTCTTATGCCCTGGTTATTCCCGTTTGTTGGTCTCCAGACTGCTGAAGTGTGTGTGTGGCTGGGCCTGCCTGCCTACCTCTGGAGGCAAGCAGAGGAGGGCTTTTGTCCAGGGTGACTGTTGCTGCAGCCCCAGTGTCACTGGCTTGGAGGTAGGGTACAGCCATGTCAGGGTGCACCTCCCCAAGCCTGCAGAGTGAGCATTCTCACAGCCATCTTCAGGGACACAGCCAGTTCTTCACATCTCATCACACAGGCTCCCCTGCAGTCACTCCCGGGGTTGGTGGTGGCAGAGTGCTTTGTGACGGCACTGGCCTTTAGGTGCTGGACTGAGATTTCCATCTGCCTTGTGAATCTGGTGGTATAATGCTGTTTCCCTTTGCTGAAGTGGCCGCAGCTCCGTGGGAGTGACTGTTCTGAGCCCACAGCTGTGCTTGTGCTCTGCAACAGGCCCACAGTCGTAGTTGATGGTTACCGGCCTGGGGTGTGTGGCAGGCTCTCCAGATGCCTGCTGCAGTAGGGGCGGGGAAGGACTAGAGGAGGGGACTTGGGCCCAAGTGAGGCAGCAGGCCCTGTGTGCATGACTGGTGCCACCCTACCTCTATTGCAGCTTTACATGGTCGGCTGCGAGGACGGACCGGAACGTGATCTCTGTGCTGTCCGGCCAAGTGGTGGAGATGTTTGACCGGCAGTTCCAGGAGCTGTATCTCATGTCACAGGGTGTCAGCCTCAAGGACATCCCCATGGAGAAGGAGCCGGAGCCGGAGCCTGTTGTGCTGCCTGCTGTGGTCCCCCTGGTGCCTGCAGGCTCTGTGGCTAAGAAGCTGGTCAACCCCAAGTACGCATTGGTCAAGGCCAAGAGCGTTGATGAGATTGCCAAGACCTCTTCCTCTGAGAAGCAGGCGGCCCAGATGCCCCCAGGACTGCGGGGCCCTGCCCTGGCTGAGCGGCCAGGTGACCCCCCTGAGTTGCCACTGCCTGTCCACCCAGGACTGCTCAACCTAGAGAGGGCCAACATGTTCGACTACCTGCCCACATGGGTGGAGCCAGACCCCGAGCCTGGCAGTGACATCCTGGGCTACATTAACATCATCGACCCCAGCATTTGGAACCCCCAGCCCAGCCAGATGAACCGCATCAAGATCCGCGACACGGCCCATGCCAGCACCCAGCACCAGCTGTGGAAGCAGAGTCAGGAGGCCCGCCCCTCCCCAGGGCCCAGCAACCCCAAAGACAAGGTTCCAGCTGAGAATGGCTTCCCCCAGGAGGACCTTGAGCCACAGCCTCCAGTGCCCAAGCCCCGGACGGTCCCTGTGGCAGAGCTACTTGCACAGGATGGCAAAGATGGTGATCTGCTTGCCCAGGATGGTGTTGACTGGGCCCTGGAGGAGACAACCCCAAATGGGACAGACCTTGGAGTGTCCAGGACAGTGGACTCAGACCAGGCCCTGCTCCAGCAGCACCTGTCTGTGACCCAGGATGACCCTAATGGCCTGGGAGCAGGGCTCCCAAATGGGCTGGATGGGGAAGAGGAGGAGGAAGATGATGATGACTATGTGACCCTCAGTGACCAGGACAGCCTCTCAGGCAGCTCCAGCTGTGGCCCTGGTCCCCGGCGGCCCTCGGTGGCCTCTTCCATGTCAGATGAATACTTCGAGGTAAGGGAGCGCTCAGTCCCTCTCCGGAGGCGCCACTCAGAGCAGATGACCAATGGGCCAGCCCAACTACCCCACCGACAGCTGAGTGCCCCCCACATAACCCGAGGGACCTTTGCTGGACCCCAGACTGGCTCCCCGTGGGCACAAGGTCGAGCGAAAGAAGAGTCAGACACATCGAGGAGGACGCAGGCCCAGCGCTCTGGGGACAAGGAGGCACAGGTGGGTCAGGCCCCTTGCATCAGGGGTCCTGGGGGTCCCTCACTGCAGAAGCCTGAGAGCCCAGAGCTGCCACTGCTCTGGGATACCATGCCCCGGGTTCAGAGGGGCATCTGATGAAAAGGGATGGGTAGGAACCACACAGGGCTTCATAACAGGCTGTTATCATGCTGGGGACTCAAGCAGCTGAAGGAAATACACATTTCTACACCTGGGGTTCTAGGATTTTGATGATGCCTATCATGTGGGTAGCACAGTCCCGAGGCTGCAGACAGGGACGGGAATGGCTGGGCTCAGAGATGTCCCTTTACACAAGGTCACAGCTCTAAGTGGTCCTTGTCTGAACCTTGTGCCAAGCCACCTCAGTGTTGGTGCCTTTGTGGCTCTGTTGCCCATGGTGGGCCACAGTTTATGTGCTTCTTTTGCCTCTCCTCCTGGTGGTCTTTGTAGGACAAGGCCTTGGAACATGGGCACCCTGCAGCCCCACCTCAGCACCCAGATCCTATCCTACCTGGAAATAGTGCGCGGCTGATCATGCCTGGCATGATCATCAGACCCATGGGCAGCATCTTGAGGTAGCTGGCAAGGATGGAGCCTGCCTTGGCATGGTTCAAGTTCCGGGCTGACAGTGACCGCTGCACGATGACCTGTGGGTGGGGTGAGAGGGAGTAGGTCCAAGCCCTTCTGGATACCTGGGGCAGGATTTCTCCCTGGTGGGCCTTGGGTGGTTTGAGACGGGACATGGTCTTGTCAGCCCTGGACCTAACCTGGATAATCATAGAACCCTGACACCTGAGGGACACGGACACCTGAAGAAGGGCTTGCCCCAGCTGGCAAGTATATTTTTTCCCAGGAACTCAGTCTGCCCATCAACCCAGCCGAGGAAGCATGGTCCTGCCCAGCCCTCTGCCCCAGCAGTTGTTAGGGATGGAGAAGGTGCTGGGTAGGATGGCGTCAAGGGCACCACTCTCCATCCTCATTTCCTGGACCCTCATGCAAGTGGGATATACATGCATGCTGGTGCCAGGAGCAGACATCGGTGCCAGCTGTGTTGGGAATTTTCAGACCGAGGACTTGGGGAGCTTCAGCTCAGTAGAGGAGGGATTCCTCAGTAGAGGAATCACTCAGAGATTCCTAAGGACACTGAGGTCTCTGGGGACTTTAGGCAAATCCTAAAAGACTCAGTTTCTAGATCTGTAGAATGGGAGGACGTGAGATCTGTAATTTAGACTGGTGACATCTGAGATTCTTCCCAGCTCTGATATGATTCTGCTTTTTTTTAAAAAGTAGCCTGGGTGTATATTTCAGTGATAGAACATTTGGGTCCTTGGATTTTATTCCTAGCTGCACAAAAACAAAGCAACCCAACTGTAACTCTTTTTAAATGGCCTTGTTGAGGCATAATTCATAGACCCTATGGTTTCCCCTTTAAAGGCAATTACTCTAATTTTTTTTTTAACTATGTTCACGGTCGTACAGTCTAGACCTCTAAAATGTATTTTTCCTGTGCTGTTCCATGGTTTAAATCACTACCTGCAGTACAGGAGTGGGACTGTGTGTGGTTCTAGCTCTTTCCCAAGCATGCTGGCTCGACAGTTGCTCCCAGCGCTGACTCCTTGGAAGGAGCTCTCCTGGGACGCTCGTTACAGACGAAAAGCCGGCCAGAGGTGCTGCCATGGAGACGCAGGCAGCTGACTGCTGTCCTGCTTCTCCTCTAGCTTGTTGTGACCTGGGAGAAGTCAGTGCCGCACTCCGAGCCAGTTTCCCATCTGGACAGGAGGGCACGGGGAAGCCTGTCCAGGCTCTTTTGGCCCGGCCCGCTCTTACGGCTGCTGGAACCTTGGGCCCCAGTCACCATTTAAGGGAAGCCTGCACGTTTGTCCTCTACTGCTGGCAGGGGTATTGGTCGTTCCTTACTTCATCCTGTGCTCACAGCAGCTAGGGACAGGCACTGCGCCCTGGGGAAACTGAGGCTAACTTTCTGTGAGCCCTGAGACCCATCAGGAGGGCAGCAGTCCCCCTTCCTGAGTCAGGCATGGGACTGGGACCCTTTCCTCGATGTCAGTGAGCTGCCGCGTCAGAGCACTTCTGCCCAGGGTGTGCAGTCCCAGCTTTGTTCTCCCTCCTGTGGGGCTGCTGCCTTGTCCCAGATTTGGCCATTTTATCTCACTGAACTTCTGCCTTCCGTTGCAAATTGGGTTACTATCCCCAGCCCAAGGGTTGTTGAAAGGACTAAGGCTGCCTGTGGAAGGCCTAGCTCTTCCTGGCTTGCCCAGGGCTTTGCTAGATGTGGTTCTTAGTGAATCTCAGTCTTCCCTTGGGGTGTGACTGCCAGCCAGCCACAGCTGGGTTGCGGTTACTGCTAGGGTTGAGTGGTTACCACTGGCCTGGAGGAAGATGCTCCATCTTACACCACAACTTTTTTTTGAGACACGGTCTCGCTATGCAGTTCAGGCTGACCTTGAGCTCACTTTGTAGCCCAGGCTGGTCTCAAACTCGCAACGATCCTCCTGCCTCAGCCTCCGGAGTGCTGGGATTACAGGTGTGCACCACCACACCTGGCTACACCACACCTTCTGCAGGAGACCAGGGACCCAAGAGCCAAGAGACCTGAGAGCCTTCAGAGCTGGCAGGACCTGAGGAGGTGATCCTGTCTGCACACTGCTTTGTTTTGCAGATGGGACTTTGAGGCTGGGCAGGGGAAAGGGGGTCATGGCAGAGTTTAGGCGAGAACCAGGCCAAAGCTGTGTCCTCTGACCTGCACTTCATTTGCTACTGATTTTTGTTTTGGAATTTTTTTTTTAAATTGAGACAGGGTTTCACTGTGCAGTTCAGGCTGGCTTTGAACTGGCTGCAGTCTTCCTGCTTCAGCCTCCCAAATGCTGAGATTACAGGCAAGTGCCACCATCCCAAGCTGTTTGGGATTATAGAACTGTCATTTACTGTGCATGAGCCTGAAGATAATGAAAAGTACAAAGACAAAACAAAAATTGCCATGATCCCAGCATCCTGAATAGACTGGAGTCAGACCCCTAGGTATCCCAAAAGTCCTTGGGTGCTAGTAAGAGCCACTCAGAGACGAGGGAAGCTTGAGCAGCACCAGAGCCACCAGGGCTGCTTCGAGGGGGGCTGGACCAAGGGCCCATATACTCTAGGCTGCCCCAGGGAGAGGGAGGAGGACAGGAGGCAAGACTGGGGCCCTGTGATCAGCCCTGAAAGCTGGCTGGTGCTCTGACCACCTGGGGGGTCTGCAGGGTCCCGTCTCTGCCTCCTGGGTTGTCCTGTCTGGGCCTCGGGCACCTTATCTATGCAGTGAAGCCTGTGCAGCCCCGACCTAAGGCCAGGCTTCCTGCTGACTCATTGTCTTCATGGGAGAATACCCTGAATGGTGTCCCACCCAGACGCTTGTGCCTTGCCAGGCTGCGCTTCTTGGGAAGGCGCAGGAGGTGGCTGGGGTGAAGGGTTCAGCCTAGCCAGGGTGCCCACACACTAGCACACCCTTCACTGCCACATTTCCACAACCTGGGCTGGCCCTCAGCCATCCTGGGACCCACGCTGGGAGCCACCTTCTTCCCTGGAAATCCAGGAAGGAGGCATAGGCAGTGGAAGAATCTAGGGCATGCCAGTTGGAGAGAAGCCCTGCTTAGGGGCAACATGTTACATATGGGGAAACTGAGGCTGTCTCCCAAAGCACCTGACACCTCCCTGCCTAGATCACTTGCCACTCGGGGAACCTAGGGAGACCTCTGGGTACACACCAACAGAACCAGGAAAGGCGCTTTCCCTGGTGCACATCTGGCCGTCTCTGGGCCTCAGTGTCCCAGCTCGTGAATGGGGCTGGCCTGGCTGCCTCACAGGGAAGGTGGGAGGCACTGAGCACCCACACATTAGTGTCAGTGGCTGCCTGAGGTCTGCTGGCCTTGGTGAGGGTTCCCCTGGGGCTGGCCCTGGAGGCGTGGATGGGGTAGAAGAGAGGAAAGCTCTGCCTGCAGCCACCCCTTTCGATCTTTTCCAACCCCGTCCAGCCTGTACTGCATGGATAGAAGAGGCGGGGGTGGGGGCCCTGAGGAAAGGTGGCCGGAGCTCGCTTTACTGTAATCACACAGGGCAGGATGACTGCTTGTGACAGATGAGGAGATGGACACAGAGTGACTGGCCCCTTGTTGAGAGAACCAGGAGGGAAGTGCATGCTTGTGAGAGTCTCTTGCACGGGACGGAGGAGCAGAGGGCTGCCCTGCCCAGCACTCAAAGGCCCTCATGCTCTGCTCTCTTTTTCCCAGGGCCAGCACCTCCACCGCTATGGGGGCCCTGCCTCGAAGACCCCAGGACCCCCCCGCTACCGCCCTGCTGCTGATGGCACCCAGAGCTCTCCAAGGAAAGCTGGCCTGGTTATGGGAGGGCCCCACCCCTGGCAGCCCAAGACTGGCCCAATAGCCCGTGTACTGCCCAATCCTGGGAGCCCAAGGCCAGCGCGGAACACCTACATCCTGGCTGATGGCAGGGCTGCTGATGAGTATCCAAGTCCCTTCGGAATCCCGTACTCCAAACTGTCCCAGTCAAAGCACCTAAAGGCCAAGTCAAGTGGCAGCCAGTGGGCCTCATCCGATTCTAAGCGGAGGGCCCAGGCCCCCCGGGACCAAAAGGACCCCTAGGAGCCCAGCCTGGGCTGGGCCCACCAGAGTCTGCTCTGGAGGGGAGGGGGGGCGGCTGATGCTGACACTCACCTGGTCGGTGCACCAGTACCAGGTGGCCATGATGGTTAGGCCGAAGGTCATTCCAGTCCATGGGAGGTCCCCTGTGTGGGGGTCCCGAAACATGTGCATGGCGTCTGCACGTGGCAGGTGGCAGGTGGTGTTGGCAATGGTCCTGGAGGGTATGGCCCGGGCATACACTGCTTCTAGCTGTTCATAACCACCAATCTGGGCAAAAGCTGCAGGGGGCAGGTGAGACAGGGACCATGTAGTGGTTGGCGGCCCTGACTGCAGCTCTCATCAGCCTCATCTCACAGGTAACTTCATAAAACATCAAACTGGAGTGTTTCCCACCTTGCCTTTCCTGGTATTTGGAAAGGTGTGGTGAGTAGGGGGTTTAGAAAACAAGGTGAATTTAAAATAACTATTTTATTTGTATTTAAAATAATACTATTAAATAAGCATTTTGCACGTGGGCACCGTGGTATCCTGTTGGCCAGGTGGAAATCACTGCTGGTCTTCAGATGCCTGTTGGCCTCAGGTAAGGGATTCTCTGGCACTCAAGGAAGCAAAAATCGTTTTTCTTGGCATCCTGAGGACCTGCCTGAGGCACGTGAAGTGTTAAAGTCCTGCCCTGGGCTTACAGAAGAGTGTAATTCCGGTAGAGCTAAGAACAGCTAGTGGTGACGTGGCTCCTTCCAGGCCACACTCAGCCTACTGGGCAGGAGAGGCTGCAGCCAGGTGGCTTTCCCCTTTTTTATTTTTGGTCTTTTTGAGATAGGGTCTCCCTATACAGTTCAGGCTGGCCTTGAGCTCACTTTGTAGTCCAGGCTGGTCTCGAACTCGAAACAGTCCTCCTGCCTCAGCCTCCCAAGTGCTGAGATTATAGGCGTCTGCCACCACGCGCAGCTAGGGGTCTTTTCTCTTGAGTCCAGAGCACATCTGTTCTCTCACTGCTCCTGTCTACCTCAGGGTGAGGGCTCTGCATAGCCAAGCTCTGGCCTGACTGTGGCTTTGCTGTGTGTGTGGTCATTCTCTGGTCACAACCAGACTGGGCCTGGTTGTCTGGGTCCCTGATCTGAGAAAGGAAGCCTGCGGATAGGAAAATCCACCTCTGCCCCAGGCCCTTAGACCAGCAGGATATGGAAGAAGGATCCCAGTGCAGGATCTGCGTTTGGACCAGGAGTCTTTGAAGCTCAGAGCAAACATACAAATGCTGCAAGGGTTAGAGATTGCTCAACCACACATTCTCAGACCCTGAGCCTGGAAGTCTTTAAAGGCTTCTGTTTACCCTCTGTGGGCTCCTCCCAGCTCAGCTTGCCTGCTTCCAGGGATGGGAAACTCACTACCTCCTGGGACTGCCCTATGAGCTTTTTTGTTTGTTCAGACTGGCATTGACAATGTCTAAACTCCCCTTTTATAGCCTTTGTCTTGCAGGAGGCTGCATCACCTGTTAGGAGTTTGTACATGATTTTGAACAATTGGAGGTGACGCCCAAGCAGTTCTGTGGTCTCCTAATTGTGTGCTCCACACCCGTCTGTCAAGCCCCAAGCCAGGGCAGGCATGGCCAGCTCTATGCTCCTGAGTCAGCTTCTCTCCAGTGTGCAGTTGGCAAGAGCTGGGCAGTGAGGGCAGGCAGGAGGCAGGCATGCAGTGTCCATCACTGCAGGGGGCCAACAGGGAGGACTGCCTAGTGGCTTGACCTCATGAGCCCCATAAGTGCTGGGACAGCCCCACCCCACTGTGGACTGAGGCTCCAGTCCTCACCTTTGATGGCTAGGATGACAGCCCCCACTACCATGATGATTGTCTGCAGGGCATCCGTGTAGATCACCGTGGCCAGGCCACCTGCAAGGGAATAAGGTAGCTGAAGGGGCTCCCCTGGCTTTGAGGGAGGTGGGACCTAGGAGGCAACTCGCAGAGCTTTTGATAGGTAAACTGAGCAGAAGCACCAGCACCTGCAGTCATATCCCTAATCCTAGGACTCCCTGGAGCTTGTGGGAGGAAATGGCTCTCCACCTCCCGCATACATCCCCTGGTTTCCATGGAGCCATGGGGTGGTGGGCAGGCCCTCCCTGTGGTGGCACATACCTGCAATTGTGTACAGGGCTGTGATGAAGAGTGTGAGGATGGTGGAGAGGTAGAAGTTCCATCCCAGGCAGATGTGCACAAAGAGGGCCCCGGCGTACAGGTCAATCTGCAGGAGGACAGAGTCCAAGCACAGGTTGGAGTTTACTGTGAGCCCCAGGGCTCGGAGCCCAGATGCTGCTACTGACTGGCCATGTGACCCAGGTGAGGCCCTCTCTGGGCCTGGGTGTCCCATGGATGAAGAAGGGAGACCTTTGCCTGCCTGCCTACCCATATCTGGGGCTGTTTTGAGGATGGGAGGAAGAGCTGGCTGTGGACAGCTGTGTGCTGTGTTCAGATGTACAGGGAACATTACTGTCATTAATAAAGTTCAGAGTGGTCAACGCCCACCCATGTGTTGTTATTGAATTTTGCCCCAACTAGGGACATAAAAGGCAGAGCCCTGTCCCCTTGGTTCCTAGGGGGATCTTGCTGTGTGTGTGGTCACTCTCCTATCCAGACTGGGCCTGGTTGTCTGGGTCCCTGATCTGAGAAAGGAAGCCTGTGGATAGGAAAATCCACCTCTGCCCCAGGCCCTTAGACCAGCAGGATATGGAAGAAGGATCCCAGTGCAGGATCTGCGTTTGGACCAGGAGTCTTTGAAGCTCAGAGCAAATGTACAAATGCTGCAAGGGTTAGAGATTGCTCAACCACACATTCTCAGACCCTGAGCCTGGAAGTCTTTAAAGGCTTCTGTTTACCCCCTGTGGACTCCTCCCAGCTCAGCTTGCCTACTTCCAGGGATTCCCAAGGGATCTGTGGGGGAGGCCCAGGGACTAGCAGGCCTCAGTGAAAAGGTACCATGGGGAGTCAGGTAGTTTTGTTTACTGTCCCCAGGAGGATCAGCCCTGAAGGCAGTAGCACTCAGGTACACATCACAGGCAGAGGCTGGTCCCAGGGCTGGACTAGATAAGCTCTGTCATCCAGATTCTGGGACTACTTATGGGGCAGAAGTTCTAGGTGGGGTGAGGCAACCTCAGTATGGGAAGGGCCTTATAGACCATGATCCCACCCTCCGATTGGCAGTTGGGCCCAGAAAGAGCAAGGGTAGAGACCTGCCCTATGGGACCTCGGGCTGGATGATGGGCTCCCCACCACATCCCTTTCCAAACCTGCTGAACTGATGGCTCAGCAGCGGGGAGTGACCCAAAATATATTCTGGGACCAAGGTTCCCACAGGAAGGTTAGCTAAGCCCACAGGTGTGTGGGATGTTCGTACCAGGCCTGGCCTTCCCAGGGCCCAGGAGACGTGGAGCCTTCTGAGCTCCCAAGGGCCTACTCCAAATCAGAGCGCCCAGCTCTTCCTGGAACCAAGGTCCAAATGTCAGAGGCCAGACGGAGCCCAGCTGAGGAGCAGGATCAGCTCCAAGCTGGTGGTGTCCCCTACCTTTCTCCTCTGGTATCGTTCCTACTCTGGGGGAGGCCAGCCAGGTTGGAGTCTGACCGTATGATTCCAGAGAACACTTGCCCTCTCCTTGCAGTCCCTGCTTCAGCAGTGTGTGGGGTGGGAGCGGAGATGCTCAGGGAAAGATGGGAGGGGTCAGCCCCCAGACTGAGCTTTGAAGCCCAGAGGTGCTGGGCATCAGAAGAGGAAACACTCTAAGATCCCATTCCATAGGACTGGAGGAGAAACTGAGGCCCAGGAAGGGGACAGGACTTGTCAAAGTCTAGCAAGCCCCTCTCTGCTAAACATCCGCACTTGAGTTGCCTGGTGAGACAAGGCAGGGGTGGGGGTCACGAGCCTGCTGTACCAGTTTCCCCCATCTGGCTGTCCTCCAACTGCTGCTCAGGACTCCTTGCTGGATCCGAGCTGTGAGGGACAGAGCCCTATTCTGCGCACCTGACCTCAGGCTCCGGCCACAGAGACCAGCAGCCTTCATTCTATGCCCTGTCATTCTAGGCCTTGATTCATCAGCCTCCTCTGCCCTTACTGTCCCAGCCTCTGCCTCTCATCCTCCACACCCAGCCACCCAGGTCCTGACCAGTATATCTCATCATGGATAGTTGGTCTTCCCTCCCTTCCTTTGGTGGTGGCAGGCTTCTAACAGCACAGGCAAAGGTTTCGGGGCAAGACCTTAACTGTGTCTTCTCTGTAGGACCAATCTTATGTGATGTCAACAGGTCCTGCAAAGAAGCAGTTCCCTGTACCCCAGAGCAGTCCCCAGTGCAGATATCCCCTGGTCCCATCTGACCCTCCTGCAGTTTAAGCTCTTTACTGGGGACACAGGCAAGCTGCCGCCTGGCAGGAGCTGACAGTTGCACAGACCTGGGTTTGTGTCCCTGGCCTGTGGTGTCCCAGCCATGTCACTCAGTGAATAGGTCATTTCACCTCCTGAGCTTCATTTGTAAAATGAGCAAGTGGACATGGCGCAAGCACAGCTGTTTCTATCAATTTGGCGCTTCATCTCTGCAGCCCTCTTCACCTGTCACCTGCCACCTGCCGGCCGGGCAAGAGAGACTGGCAGGGAGGCCAGCCGACCTCGGAGGGGCCTTCGTCTCCTCTGTGTGCCCTCTCTGGGTGGCCACAAGAACAGCTGCAGTGTAATCCACCTCTCTGAAGACACAGCTGCAGTTATCAAGACCAAGACAGCAGAGGAACTTGCCCATGGTGTCAAAACTGTGGGCTACAATTAAAAAACAAAACAAAACAGAAAAACCAGCACTGTACATGTGCATCCCCAAGGAAGGGTCACTCCCAAGGGCCTAGGGCAAGCCAGAGCCTCAGTCCAAGCCACTGACCAGTAGGACTAAGCCACTGATCCACCCAGACTCAAACATCTGCCCCCGCTGCAGGCTGATGTCTGGGGTCCTGGCTGGCTGCCTGCTCCTGGGAGTCCCCTCCATCTCAGTCTTCCTCCCTGCTCCCCCCCAGCATGGCGCCCACACTGCCCACTCCTTCTATTGGTAGGCTGCTTCCTTTGTCTTGTGCCCACAGACCCTGCCAGTCTTCCAGGCCCTAGGCATCCCCAGGACACCCTTGCTGCCTTGCCATCTTTTTTTTTTTTTTTTTTTTTTTTTTTTGTTTTTCTCCGGTACCGGGAACCGAACTCACGACCTTGCACTTGCCAGGCAGGCGCTTTGCCGCTGAGCTAAATCCCCAGCCCCCTGCCTTGCCATCTTTGATAAATGTTAAATGTTCATGTGTTTAATCTAATGCTCTGACTTGTCTGATGTCTCCCAGGATCATCAGCCTTGGGCACCGAGAAGGAAATACCTTGCTCAGAGGCCTGTAGTCCCAGAAAGCGGCTGTGCTCCTTGCACCAGCTGGCCACCAGCAGGGACATGTGGGGAATGGAGCCCAGTACCACAAGAAGCATGGTTCTGCACAGGGTAGGCTGGGGCTAACCTGCAGCTTGCACAGCCTGGAACCTCAGCTGTCATGCGCAAGAAGCAGCCTCATTCCATCTCTCAGTTACTGGAAACAGGAGTCTGGGTAAGAAGGGTGGTGGAGAACCTAGAGAGGACCCTGCACTGACGTTTAACAAAGATCATTGGGTGATTTGCCCCCAAATTGTCTCCCGAGTCCCCTGCCCCAGGGCCCTGCCATACCTGTCCGCCAGGGGCTTGGAACAGAAGCTTCCTGCCTTTACTATACTCCCTGCCTTCCACAGCCGTATACTGCTGAGGATTCTCTCCTAACATGCGTCCACTCTCTGTAGCCCTCACTGGTCCTTCTGCCACCAGGGTCCTTCAGAGAATTAGAGGGGCCTGCATTGGTGCAAGAAATAAGTCCACCCATCCTGTCCCCGCCCAGCCGATAGGCTCTGCCCAACCCAGAAGCCCCTTTCAGCCTGGACTCTGCGTCTGGTGGGCTCTTCCCAGCACAATGTGGACCTGGCGTGCCTGCCCAGGCCGCAGTCGCCATCCTTACGCCTCTTCCGAGGAGCTGCCCCAGCCCAGCAGCTTCCTTGGCTCGGTGGACTTGCCGTCATTCCTGTCTCGGACACTACAGCAGCAATGTCGACATGTCCACACCAGCCTGCACCAGCCTGCGCGCTGTGCGGGAAGCTGCGCCCCGCCAGCTCTCCCCGGTTCTCCCTTTCCTTCTGCGGTCGTGTTTTACCCTTTGTTGTGATTGTATGGGTCTATTTACACGTCAGGTCTGCCTGGAAAGCACTTGCGGGGTGCTCGACAGGCCTGCCCAGAACCAGACACATAGTAGGTGCACAGTAAGTAGGCATGTTTTCCCAGATAAGGAGAGGCGCCCTAGGGCCCCATGCCAGCTCTAGTTCTCGTGGTTCCACGGCCAGTCTGCCAGGGAGAAGCTTGGGGTTGGGCCAGCACTGTGTGGCTCCAAAGCCGAAAATACTCACTGTCTGGCCCTTCACAGACCAGTGTGCTGACCACTGCATGTTCCTGAGCTCAGTCCCAGGAGAGGTGTGCGGGCGGAACACTGGGATTATATCAGCGAACACGGGAAAGTGGGAAAGGTAGACTGTAGATGCCCCTGTCAGTTATTCAGCCTCAGGGTAGGAACAAGGAGAGAAGAAGAGGGCAGGACTGCCAGGGTGGGAGCAAAGAAAGAACTGAAAGACGAGAGAGGTAAGGGAGCCACCTGGGCATCAGGGGAGGGGTTTCCAGGCAGAGGCCACGGCCAGTGCAAAGGCCCTCAGGCAGGAACACTGGTGTGCTGGAGGAAGTGTCCGGGGGGCAGAAGAGGACGGACAGGAGAGGCCAGAGAAGCAGCAGGGGCCACACGACGGAAGGCCTGTGGGTCACAGTGGGCCTTTAAGGGACATGGGGTGTCTTGCCCGGTTCCCCTAGTTCCAGGAGCCCAGAGCCTGGCAGGGTGGAGTTGCGCCTCAGCCCCCTGTTGGCGCTCCGGTGGTGACCCCTGTGCCTGGCTTCACAGTGCTCTCTGGAGGTCAGTGTCCTGTCTGCAGGACGGCGGCCCGTGACCCATCTGGGTGTGCTGCGTCTGCAACAGTTTGTATGTGCAGACGTTGAACGTGTTCCTGGGACTCCACCCAGTGAGGTCAGGCACTCTGAGGGCCAGTGGAGAGCACACACTTCAAACAGCTCCACTCCAAAGCCATCAACCAGGGCGGCCCTGATCCCTCCCCAGCCAAGCCAGCAATTAAGTGTTCCTTTCGAGTCAACCTCTGCCTCATCCCCGCAGCCCTGGCGTTGGTCCTGAAGCCTGGCCTTGATGTGACTGGCTGATCCCCTTTTATAACAGGGTGTTCTGAATCACTCCCATCGCTAGGCGGAGTTGGAAGCACCGCACCCTGGCTGCAGAGGGCGGGAGCATTATGTGTGGCCTGGCACCTGGGGTAGGAGGCAGGGTGCTGACATATCTCTGTCTGGTTTGCCATGACCTTGGCCAAGAGACAGGGGCTGACCAGGTCTCTGGTCAGATCTGTAAAGGATGTGGGAAGACAGTGTCTAAGGACCCTCCAGCTTGGCTGAACTTGCTCCAGCCATTCCAGAAGCCCCACCCAGCCACCCACCTGGGAGGTTCCAGAGAGCACTGACTCGCCCCAGCAGCCTGCCATCCCCCTGCCTGACACTCCGTGCCCCTCAGGCTCCTCAACCTCTTCCAGCTGGAGCTCCTCAGTCTCCTCTGTCACTGCAGCCCTCTAGGCCAGGAGTGGAAGGCTGGTGGTCCGAGAGCCGAGCGTGGCACCTGCCTCTGTTTTTGTGAATGCTGGAGCACGTCCCCTGGTTTGCCTCAGTCCCCAGCACTGCCCAGTGTCTCACCCCAAGCCCTCACACCATTTCCTGTCTGGTTGGGAAGTTCCGACTTAGTGGTCACCGGGTTCTAAGTCTCCTGACCCAACTGCCCCCAACATGTCCTCCACTGTCCTGTCTCGCTCTTCGGTATTTCTTCTCCTCCCCCATCAGTGTCCCTTCCTCCAAAGATACCCGTGTCAGACATCCCCACTCCTCACAATGCCTATCACTTCCTTTTCTGAAGTCCACACTTGTCTGTCCTCTCTCTCTATATGCCTCCTACTAGACAGCATGGGCCAGGGCACAGTGGAGCCAGGTTTTATCTGTTTCGGTGTATCTGGATTCCAGAGAGGTGGGCCCAGGAGATGAGCAGAGTGAGGAAGACTGAGAAGGACAATTTTGGAACTCAGCTTCAAGGGCAGCCTGAGGCCAGGTCTCTCAGGTTCTAAAGGAATCCACTGAGGAAGAGAACCTATGAGGATTCCTCGAGAGCATCTAGTAATGATGGTATGATGCTTGCTGCCAACAGTCCCCAGAAACTGGCCACATTAAGGACAAGATGCTCTGAGGAGCCCGCCCCCACTCTGTGGCCCTGTAGGCACAGAGCAAAGGGGAGGCAAGGCTAAGGTTACAGGGGACCTAAAGAGGATGGGGGCAGGCCTGTGCCCAGCCAGACTCCAGGCAGGGCCCAGGGAGGGCTCTGGTTGGTGCTCTCAGGCTACTCCTCTCCCTCGAGGGGCTCCCACAGCTCCTGGCGGACCAGCAAGACCTCAGCATCTGAAGCCTCCATGTCTTCCCCAAGCCTGGGCTTTCCTAGTCCCAGAAATGAGCAGATAGGGACAGGGGGTGACTTTGCTGCTAAGGAGAGAGCTAGACACCACAGAGCACATCCCCCAGACCATATGCAGGTCCTCAGCTACCTTCAGGCAGACCTGAGAGGGTGGCACTGTCAGCCCTTCTTACAAATAAGGAACTTGAGGCTTAGAGAGGCTCAGAGATTGGCCAAGGCCTTTGCCTCCGTCAGAATAAGCAGCCCTGAAGCCCAGGCTCCTTTGAAGCCTGAAGCTGAGTGAGGCTGGAAGCCCATGGTGACTCAGAATGATGACAGTGTGTGTGGGCCTGGTATCACTGAAGCTGTGCGCAGAGGCTTGGGATGAATTCTTTCCCTTCCTTGGGCCTCAGTCTTTCTGTTTGTAAAATCAGGGCTATGACAACACAGGTTCTGGGCTCCTACTGACTTTGACATTTGAGGTGGGCTTCCTGCTAATCTTAGGTCCAGACCCAGGAGGGAGAGCTGAAGCCACGGACGGAGCTGCCCACAGTGACCAGGGTGGGAAGTAGGTGGTGGCTCTCTGCAAATGCAGACCTGGCGGAGGCCATATGGGCTTTTGTCGCCCTCTAGTGGGGCACACTTTGATGACGGCTGCAAGGAAGACACCAGGTCTAGCCCTTACCATTCCTACCCAGTAGCGTTGGCAGCTGAGCTGACAGCTCAGGGACTCTGGATCAGCTGCCCCAGACTTGCCATGTGACCCATTGTCCCTGTCTGGGGCTCAGTTTTTCTCTCTGCTAAACAAGGCAGAGGCTGTTAGGTCCCTCTGGGAGGCCCCCAGATAAGGTATGCTTCCAGGGTGTGCTGGGTAGCAGCTGCTCACCGATATCTTGGTGAAGACAGACAGCAGGAGGGAGAGGACGGACAGATACAGGCGGATGCGCTGGCCTCCGAAGCGTTTCTGAATGTATTCAGGCAAGGTGACAATCTGGGAAGGCACAGGGCGAAGACTAGGCATTCCTGGGGACAGTGCCCAGGATTCAGGGCAGGGTCCCATCCCGATAGTTCCACCTCTTTCCTGGCACATGAAGCGGCTGTGAGCCTCTCAAGGGCAACAGCAATGGCAAGGGCGTTTACTGTAGCCCCAGTTCCAGCCCCAGCCTGAAAGTCCAGGCTCAGTTCCGGCTGTCTCCTAGGGCTCCGGGCAGGGGAGTAGCACACTGGGATCGGCTCCTCAGGGCTGAGATGAGGGATGGATTGGAGAAGCCTCAGCTGAGAACAAAAGGGACAAGTTGGGAAGCCTGGTCACAAAGCCAGAGGAGCTAGGATAAGGCTCGATGGAGAGCAGCCTGAGGTGTGAGCAGGCATGGCTCTGGAAAAGACCCAGGGAGGGACTCTGACTGGGCTTAGTGACAGTGGGGTGGGGTTGAAGGAGGGGTGGGGGGTCAAGGATGTGGAGCCAGGTATGCTACCCAGCTCTGCTGCACGGGTATGCAAGTAGATGGAGCATTACCCTGAGCTGCTGCCCACGGGGCGGTGGGAATGAGCCACAGGCATGCAGGTTGTGGTCCAAGGGAGCCTGCTTTAGTGGGCCAACAGGGACGGGAGTTGGACTGATGATAAACTCAGCCTGGAAGGTTCCCCAGCTATGACATGAGGCCTTGGGCACCTTGCCTACCACCACCAACCTGGCCCAAGGCTCAGCTCCCAGGAGCAGACTCACCTCTGAGGAGATGTAAATGGGCACAAACACCCATGCCAGCGCCAGGAGCACGTATGTAGCCTGTGGGAACAGAGGCAGGTGAGGGATATCTGTGTGGGCCCCCAAACACCTGCCCCTAAACACAGCTGGATGCAGTAAGAACTAGTGGTCTGGGGTCCTATCTCTCCCAGATTTCTTGGTTTGGTGTGAGAACCCGGACAGGCCTTCCTTCTCTGTTCCGGCTTCTGTTGACAAGTCGCCTGGGCCCAGGCCTTTAGCTCCCGTCCAATGGTGCTATCCAGTGCATTGATATCCTGATGAATAGCTTGCCCAGGGACACCTCTGCTCAGTCTGCTGGGACGTGGGCTGACACATGTGGCTGGGGGCTGCCTGCATCCAGGGACTGGTTATGGTTGCCACACCCTGTGCCCCAGCCCTCCCACAGGCTGTGCCTGTCCTCCGGGGCTCACATTCCACTCGAAGCCTGCCACAGCCAGGCCTCCAGCTGCACCTGAGCCAGCCAGTCCAACGAAGAGGCCAGAGCCCTCACTGCTTGCGAAGAGGGAGGCTCCGATCTGGAAGGGAAAGAGGAGAACTGCTCAGTGGCAGGCACCCCATGCATGCTCCACCCTGGACCCAACAGCTTCATACACTTAAGTGGGACCCATTCTTACTTTACAGGTAAGGAGCCTAGGCTTCCCAGGGCTGGCCACACAGCCAAGAAACAAACCAAGCTTTTAGATGCTAGATCCCCACCCTTTACCCAGTTTCCATCAGCCCAGCCCTACATGCCCCGTTGGGTTCTCCCGCCAGCCTCAGCCTGGTCCACTGAGCCAGGCCGAGGAGTGACTTTGGATGAGGAAGACTCATGAAATGACCTCAGGGATGCAGATGGCAGCTGACCTACAGGCTGGATGCAGCCCCATAGACGAAGGAAGGGGTGTGATAAGTCAGGGTTCACTCACCGGCCACCATGTCATATCCCGGCCTGCAAGGAAGTAGCCACTCACTGTATTCCTGCTGGCTCGACAAGAAGACTACAAGAACAGTAAAGAGGCAGAAATTGGAACTCTGGCCTGGCTGCTGGGAATGGCGTACTGCTTCCGAAAAAGGTTGGCAGGGCCTCAAAACAAATTAAGCACTGGCTGGGCATAGGGGCACACACTTATAATCCTAGCTACTTGGGAGGTTGAGGTAGGAGGCTCACAAGTTTGAATTTGGGCAATTTAGCAAGACCCCATTTTAAAATAAAAAATAGGGGCTGGGGATTTAGCTCAGTGGCACAGCGCCTGCCTGGCAAACGCGAGGTCATGAGTTCGATTCCCGGTACTGGAAAAAAAAACAAAAAAATAAAAATAAAAATAAAATAAAATAAAAAGGGCTGGGGATGTAGCTCAGTGGTAGAGCTCAGGTGAGGCCCTGTTTCAGTCCCCACTACAAAAAAAAAAAAGAAAAAACAAAAGCATAGACTTGCCATATGACTCAGCAATGCCACTCTTAGGCTATACCCAAAAGAACTGAAATCAGATGTCCACATAAAAATTTATACAAGAGGACCAGGGAAATAGCTCAGAGGTACAGTGCCTGCCTGGCAAGCACAAGGTCCTAAGTTCAATTCTCAGTACTGCCCCCCCAAAATGTATACAGGAATGTTCATAGTAGCACTACTCAGAATAGCCAAAAATAGAAACAACCTACATGTCCATCAACCAAGGAATAAATACATAAAATGTATTATATCCATATAATGGAATATTATTCAGTTATCAAAAAAATAAAGCTATCCTATTCCTGACACCAAAAAAAGGGAAAGGAATGAAGTTCTGACACATGGTACAACTCAAATAAACCTCTAAAATATTATGCTAAGTGAAAGCAACAGAAAGAAAGGGCTACACATATGTAATTCCACTTTTATGCTGTCTAGAATAGGCAAATCCATGGAGAGAAACACAGGTTAGCAGCTCCCAGGAGATGGGGAGTGAGAAGAATGGAAAGGATTTCCTTTTGGGAAGGTGAATATGTTTTGGTTAGATAGAATTACAAGTTCCACAACAATTTAAATGTACTAAATGCCATGAATTGAACAGTAAAACAGGCTTAAAATGTTGGTTTTTTTTTTTTTTGCCAGCATCAGGTTTGTTTATTTATTTCATAAGTCTTTACCAAGTTAATTATCATAAACACAGAATAATAGCCAGAACAATGGACCAATAAGCATATAGAACACAAAAAACAATATATGAAATTGGTGGTAGTGACACTCTGAAGATACCACCACGTATTACAGCAGCCATTGATATTTTCCTACTAATCTATCCATAACTGTGTAAAGTTTGTAATGTTCCTATCCTATTTCATAAATGGATGTATGTTTATTATTATGTGTTTCCTACAACACCCATTGAGAAGAGTTAATGATTTTTCAATAGGTCACTCATGTATAGCTCTATTTATTTTCTTTAGAAGCCACTTTGAAGATACCAAAGTATAGTACAACAACTCTTGATAATCTCCTACCTCTTTTGTCTGTAACTCACTATTATTTGTCTATTTGTTTTCCTGAGAAACTATTTTGTAGACAATAATATGTAAAATGATAACCATTGATAATTTCCTACCATTTTGTGTGTAATTTGCTAAGTCCCCCCTATTATTATGTTATCCTTCTTTTATTCTTTAAAAAAAAAAAAAAAGAAAAGAAATTGGTGGTAGTGAACCTATAGCATGAGTGCTGCAGTGGGCTGTTTGTATCATTGAAAGCCTAAAAAGTTTGCCATCACTGTACTGAATCAAGGTACACTTTTAGATACACGGGCCATGCTACATGGCAATGAATTTTTCTCTCTTTTTCTTTCCTATTGCACTTCATTATTTATTGGGTTTTTCATATATGAGAAATTATGCAATACTTATGCTTGTATGTCTTATTTACTTTGCTTAACATTACAGTCTTAAGGTGACTTCATTTTCTTACAAAGAACTCAAGTTTATCCTCTGTGGAAGAGTAGTAATCCACTGCGTATAAATACCACATTTTCTTTATCCATTCATTTGTTGATGGACATATAGGCTGATTCCAAGATTTAGTTATTGTGAATTATGCTACTACAAACATGGGTGTGTGTATATCACTGTAATATGATGTCTGTAACTCTTTTGGGAAGGTATCTAGAAGGAGAATAGCTGGGTCAAATGAAATTTTTAGTTTTAGTTTTTTGAGGAACCTCCACACTGATTTCCATGGCGGTTGTGCCAGTTTGCACATGCTAACCAACAATGGAGAAGCGTTCCTTTTCCCTCAGTCTCTCCAGCATTTGTTGTTGTTTGATTTCTTGAAGATAGCCATTCCTTTTGGAGTGAGGTGGAACCTCAGTGTTGCTTTAATTTGCATTTCTTGAATGGCCAGCAATGTTGAACATTTTCTCCTGTATTTATTGGCCATTTGTACTCCTTCATCTGAGCAGTGTCTGTTAATTTCAAGTGCCCATTTTGATTGGACTTTTTAAGTGGAGGAGGGTATGATATTTTGAGTTCTTTATATATTCCTTTGAGGAGTAGCTGGCAAAATTGTTTCCCCTTCCCGTAAGTTGTCTTTTCACTTTGTTGATGGTTTCTGTTGCTGTGCAGAAGCTTTTTAATTTGAAGTGATGCCATTTGTGGATTTTGATGTTATTTCTTGGGTTCTATTCAACCAGGGTTCTATGTAGAAAAATCTTTGCCTACGACTATGTCTTCAAGAGTTTTACCTATTTTGTTTTCCAGCAGATTAAGTGTTTCTGTTTATTTATTTATTTTTTGTTTGTTTGTTTTGAGATAGGGTCCCATTATGTAGTTCAGGCTAACCTTAAACTCACTACATAGCCCAGACTGGTCTCAAATTCATGGTGATCCTCCTGCTTCTGCCTCTTGAGTGCAGGGATGATAGGTGTGAGCTACCATACCTGGCTCTGTTTTAATATTTAGGTCTTTGACCTATTTTGATTTTAATTTAGTGCATGGTGAGAGATACAGGTCTAGGTTTAATCTTCAGCAGGTGGATAGCCAATTTTTTCAGCACCATTTGTTAAAGAAGCTATCTTTCCTCCAGTGAAAGTAGTTGGCCCATTTGTCAAAGATAAAGTAACTGAGTGTGCCTGGAGTTGTTTCTGCATCCTCTGTTTTGATCCATTGATCCACAAGTCTGTTTTGTTTTGTTTTGTTTTTTTCAATACAATGGTTTTTTTGTTTTTTTTTTTTTTTTAATCACTGTAGCTTTGTATTATAACCTCAAGTCTGGGATTGTGATGCCTCCTGTCTTTCCTTGTTGCCCCAAACTGCTTTTGTTATTCTGTGTCTCTTCTGGTTCTACATAGGTTCCAGGTTTGCTTTCTCTAGTTCTATGAGGAATGCTATTGGCATTTTGGTTGGGATTACATTAAATCTGTATAACAGTTTTGGAAGTATGGTCATTTTGACTACATATGCGCTGTCCATCCGTTTCTGATGTTCTTTTTCATCTTTTTCAGAGTACTGTAGTGTTATTGTGGAGGTCTTCAATTTCCTTGGTTAGGTTAATTCCTAAGTATTCCTTTTTTTCTGATGCTATTGTGGAAGATATGGTTCCCCTAATTTCTCTCTCAGTGATTTTATTATGGGTGTACATAAATGCTATTTTTTTCATTTTTTTTTTAAATTTTAAAGAGAATTTTAAAAATGACAAAATAAAAACAACATAGACAAAAACAAAACAAAGAAAAAACAATAAAAATGATATAGGGTTTCAAAACAAAATGATAGGAATTAATAGTGGTTGCTAGATTACATATTGTTACCTTCAATGAATTTGCTTAGATTACAAGATATAAGAATGCAAGATTGATCAAACAATTAAACAAAATAAAAAATGATAAAAAA